>NC_136912.1:34562375-34656334 GCF_949606895.1 Notothenia rossii | reverse complement strand
TTTACCTTGACTTTCTAAAGCTTCGAATGCCATTTTTGCCGAGGTTCAAGGCATTGGCTACAGACAAACAGTGCCATTTCTCCCACTAGTTCAAGCCATCATACTGTATGTATGTATTGAATGTGTGTGTGTATACAGGCGCGCAGTTTACCGACAGGCAAGTGCTTGGACCAGAAGGGGGCCCCCAAATAAAGTGGATTAATCCAATCCAACTTTATTTATATAGCACTTTAAAACCTCCAGACCAAAGTGCTGTACAGAGAGATTCATAAAATATAAAATCATGCAGCTCAGCTCACAAAACATAAAATTAATTAATTAATTTAAAATAAAAGATACAAACACAAAACAAACCAGAATAAACGTAACAATTTTAAAATATAAATAAAAAAGATTAAGAAGGTCCACAGCAACGACAACATGAAACACCCTTTAATTTACTGCAACGACATGTTGGGAAACCCCCTCGAGGGGGCCCCATGCGAGCCGAAACTTCGTTGCTCCGATCCGGGGGGGGGGGGGGGGGGACTTTACTGGCATTGATCCGGAACATTGACCTTGTATAAAATTCACAAGTGGACCTTTAACAAAAAAGTTTGAGTACCCCTGGTCTACGGATTACAGGGGAGCTAATAGCTTAAACACCACAAGAAAAGTATCAAGAGGCTAGAGGCGTCGGTCTCCCAACACAGAGCCTCCCGAATTATCTCCGTTCCCAGCCTTTGTACTCCTCCCCCGGAAAACGTGCCGGAAGAGGGCGAGGATTGGATGACGTCCATCCAATCACCGGTTCGGATGTTGCGAGGGCGGCACGACCAGTGGCATCGGAGGAACTGCGCAGCTCATGTGTACACACACACACACACACACACACACACACACACACACACACACACACACACACACACACACACACACAAACAGAATTAACAGCCCCAGGAAGGCAGCGGCTGTAACAGTGTGTGTACATGAGCTGCGCAGTTCCCCTGATGCCATTGGCCGTCCCGACCCCACAACGTCTGAACAGGTGATTGGAGGACGTCATCCAATCCCCGCCCGCTTCCGGAACATCGTACGGGGGAAGAGTACAAAGGCTGGGAACGAAGAACATTCTGGAGGCTCTGTGTTGGGAGACAGACGCCTCTAGCCTCTTGCTACGTACTCGTTGTGTTCATGCTGTGTAGATCCTCTATAATTAGTTAGACTACTTAGCAGAGTGTTAAGTTGTGTGTTGTGTCTAGTATTGTGTAGTGTTTAGCATTGTGTTAGCTTAGACCCAGGTAGCTTAGCTCCTGTTGAACAGCAGTTAGTATTAGTTTTACGTGTGATAGCTTAGACCGAGGTTAGCTTAAGCGCCTGTTGACCAGCCACAGCTGTGTGTGTGCAGCCTTTTTATTTATATTTGTACCCGTTTACCGTGAGGTTTTGATTTCTCGTTTACCTATTACGCTGGATAGGTTTTACAACTCTCTTTTGGAGTTCTCTTTTTGTTGCTGGTTAGACCATCCGTATTTGGCCTTTTTGGTTTGTTTCAGGCTGTTTGCCTGCCTTTTGTTATCACCTGTTATAATAAAGCCAATTATAATTGTTACTAATTCCACTCTGGTCGTGTTGCTTCCCTTTGGTTACCCTAGCCCAGTAGGGAACGTAACACGTGGGGGCTAGTCCGGAATATTTAAATTATTTCCTGGGGTTATAGTTGGTTTTGTTATACCTATAAACATTTTTATAACACATGTGGGCAGTACACCCAGAGATGGCAGCTTTTGATATAGAGGCGTTCTTAGTCTGGCCGTGCTATGAGCAGCTGGACCGGTGTAATAAGGACGAGTTGACAGAGATAGCGCGGCACTTCAGTTTGGTGGTAAATCGGCAAATGTTAAAAAAAGAGTTGAAGGCATTGGTAGTGGATGAGATGGTGAGAAGGGAATTACTAGTAATGGCTGTACCTGCTGAGCTTCCAGTGTCTAACGTTTTAACTGAAGACCCGATAAGTCAGAGGCAGGCGGAGGAGTTTACATTTAGCCAAGAAAAGAGTGATGGCAGCGAAGGGGGGCGAGCCGTGTTAAGCACTGCTCATGCCGCCTCGTAAATGTCCACCCTCTCCTGTTGGAAGTACAGATTCCCGGGAAGGGAATAAACTTAAAGTCCGCCTCGCCCGGCTTCAGCTGGAAACTAAAGACAGGGAGCAAGACCGGCAGTTTCAGTTAGAAATAAGGAAAATCGAGGCAGATAAGGAAGTCCGGGTCCGGATACGGCAGATAGAGCTAGACTCCGAACTGCGCGCATCCGGTGTTGTTGGCAATCCTAGAGAAAGCTCTCCACTTCATTCTCATCCACCTGCCTTCAATGTAGGTAAGAATATTTCATTAGTGCCGGTTTTCCGTGAAACTGAGGTGGATGCATATTTTGGTGCGTTTGAACGCATTGCAGCGGCACTACAGTAGCCGACTGAAGCCTGGGCTCTGTTAGTGCAGTGTAAACTTCACGGGCGAGCTCAGGAGGCGGTTGCTGCTCTTTCGCTGGAGGACAGCCTAAGTTACGACCTGGTGAAGCGTGCCATACTTAGGGTGTACGAGCTAGTTCCTGAAGCTTACCGGAGGAAGTTTAGGAACCATAGAAAGGGTTCTAATTAGGGGTGCACCGAATGGGAAATTCTTGGCCGATACCGAAAATAGGAAACAGTTGGCCGAAAACCGAATGCCGAAAGGCCGAAAATGATTAATAGAAATAAATATATATATAATGTATACATTTTTTACCAATGTTGTTCAGCTACCTGATTATGGAAAAATACATGATTATGGCAAAACTTAACTTAAATAATAATCACTATTATGGGTCCATAAAACATTTATTCAGCACTTTTGAATGCATACAGTACATTAATTCCAAGTCAAGTGCATTTTCTTTTCTCTGTAGGATAACCACAACAACGTGCATTCAGAACAAAGCCAAGGTGCTTTAAAATAAACATCTAGGCCAGTAGGCCTACAACAAAATAGTGTAAATAAAGACTGTAACAGCCAGGCCTTCAACAACAACAAATGCACCTATAAGTGCATGCATACAAATGTGCAAACTGGATAAATCCACATGAATGTAACTATTTACAAATGAAATTACAATTGAATTTCAAGAATCTGTAAATAAGGCTGTCTGTCCTCATAAGCAAAGTAGTAAACATTGTATCATTTAGATACTGAAAGTACAATATATTGAACACTGTGCTGCTGTCATTTCCCCCTAATGATAACCTGAGATGGTGAATTATAACTCACAAAGAAAATTGTTCAGGAAAGTGGTTATAGAGTAGACATGTAGAACTAGATAAGCTTATGATAAGCCAGCCTTGTCTACTTATTAAGGAAAAGTGGGAGGTTCTTTTTAATGAACAGTAGCTTCTCTGCTTTATCAGCCATAAGTCTGTTCCTCTTCTCATCAAGCACATGAGAGGCAGCGCTGAACAGTCTCTCGCTGTCAGTGCTTGTGATTTGACCTTACTCCGCATATTTGTCCGGGTGTTCTGATTTGAAGTGGTGAAGTAATCCCGAAGTGGTGAAAGTCTTTGCAGTTACACCCCCTCAAGAAATGTCAGCTGAACACGTTTTACAAATCGCAATCCGCGCCTCTTTCTCTGATATTTTTAAATATCTCCAAGCGGCAGACATGTTGGCTGTGAGCCAGCCGCGAGCATGGTCGCGCGCCGTGCTTGTCGCCATGTTTTGATTACGTCATCACAACAACACGTTAGCTTACCAACGTAACCCTGGTCTCTGACATTCGGTGATATTTTTTCGGTGCTAGAACCCTTTCGGCCGAAAGCCGAAAGGGCCTTTTTAACCATTTTCGGCCGATAATGTTCGGCGGCCGAATATTCGGTGCATCCCTAGTTCTAATCAAACACATGTTGAGTTTGCCAGGGAGAAGGGGATGTTGTTGACAAAGTGGATTGATTTGTGTAACGCCGCAGAGTATGCTGCTTTAAAATAATTAATTCTCATGGAAGAATTTAAGAGGGGGTTGCCTGACCGCATTGTGGGATATATAAACGAACAGAAAGTACAGTCTCTCTCCGCAGCTGCTGTACTGGCTGATGAATATGTGCAAACGCATAAATCGGTGTTCTCGCCGGTTGTTGTCGAGAGACCTCGCCGTATGCCCGGTGCACCTGTTGGTAAGCCAGCGAAAGCTTTCACTGTAAATAAAGAGGAGAGAGAGTGCTACTATTGTCATCAGTCTGGACATGTTATTGCTAACTGCACAATCCTCAAACGTAAGGAGCAGCCACCAAGCATGACCCGGCCGAAAGACATTGGTTTAATTCATGCGGAGTCACCCAATATTTCTTCCTCTGACTATGATGAAGAATGGATCAATATTATGTGGCATTGAAATGGGTTATGTGCCCCGGCCCGTGCACAAGGTACACATACAATCCAACTTAATCACGGGATTTTTCCCTGTTGCTGTGTGCCCACCATTACCCATACAGGATATAGTTTTCCTAATGGGAAATGACATTGCAGGAGGTAAGGTAACTCCTGCACTTGAAATATTGGATTCTCCTCAGCCTGTATTGTCTGAAATAACACATGCCAACAATTTCCCCATTTGTGCTGTCACTCGCGCGCAGGCGCGTAAGAGTGACTCGGAGGTGTCATTAAATGATACTATGTTTGGAACATTGCTTACAGAGGACAAGATGCCGGAGGAAAAGCCAGACGTGGTGGTTTCCGCTTTCCCTGCCGTGGCCGCTGCGTCACCGCAACCTGCCAGCCCAGCTGTTGACGGTTCGACACTCCCGGTAACCTGAGAGCGTTTACTCGCTGCGCAGAGGGCGGATCCGACGCTTGCGAAGTGTTTCGAGCAGGTGGTGAGTAATAACAAAGCAAGGGGTGAGAAGGTACCTTATGTGCTGGATAAGGAGATATTAGTGCGCCAATGGTCCCTCACTGCTACTGCTGAAACTGACTGGAGTGTAGTAAATCAGGTAGTTGTGCCGGCGACATACCTTCAACACGTACTATCCGTAGCGCATGAGAGGCAATGGTCGGGAGACTTGGGCGTGACTAAAACTTATCAGATCGTTCTCAAACATTTCTTTTGGCCAGGTTTAAAGAAGGATGTCTCTGCAGCTTTTGCCGCTGCTGTCATGTGTGCCAGGTTGTCGGTAAGCCTAATCAGAAAATTCCGCAAGCTCCGTTACATCCCATACCGGCTATAGGTGAGCCCTTTGACTGGGTGTTGATAGATTGTGTTGGAACTTTACCACGTACAAAAACGGGTCAACAGTATTTACTCACCATTATGTGTACGTCTACTCGTTTCCCGGAAGCTATTCCGCTGCGTAGCATTACTTCCGCTGCTGTAGTTAAGGCGTTGACAAAGTTCTTTTCCACATTTGGAATACCGCGTGTAATTCAGAGTGACCAAGGGACACATTTTAAATCCAAGTTGTTCAAACAGGTCCTCCAAACACTGCAGGTGAAACATGTTGTTTCCATTGCGTATCACCCAGAGTCGCAGGGTGCGTTAGAACGGTGGCATCAGACCCTAAAAAGCATGCTGCGGAAATACTGTATGGAAACAGAAAAAAACTGGGATGAGGGAATTCCCTTCGTTTTATTCAGGAATCGTTAGGATTCAGTCCCGCAGAGCTTGTTTTCGGCCATACGCCCCACGGTCCCCTTAAAATCTTACATGATGAGTTTCTCTCGGCTGATACTCCTCCAGATAAGAACGTATTGGATTACGTTAGTCAGTTTCGTGAGCGTCTGCACCGGGCAAATTAACTCGCTAGAGAGTCGCTCTCCGCTTCACAAGCTGTCATGAAGCGTAATTATGACCGTGCCGCTGTTCCTAGGCACTTTGAGATAGGTGACAAGGTCCTCGCACTATTGCCTATTCCCGGTGCTGCGCTCTCCGCCAAATTCCTCGGTCTATACGAAATCCGTGATTGTCTTAGTGACACCGATTATGTTATTGGTACTCCCGAGAGACGACGTAAAACACGCGTCTGTCATATTAACATGTTGAAGCGTTACCATTAACGCACTGCCTCTGATAGCCAGCCGGACGGCTTGGCTAATCAAAGAGTAGCTGGTTCCGCCTTGATTGTTACAGATAGTTCCGGCCCATCTGACGATGGTTTGGTGATGCATTCACATCATCAGCCGGGTGCCCGGTTATGTAACTCGGAGATGATAGAGACGCTGCCCACTACGTTAAGTCATCTGCAGGAGGAGCAGCAGCATGACATAATCCAGTTAGTGGCTCGTTTCCCGTGCCTTTTTCATGATGTCCCGACACAAACTAATGTGATAACGCATGACATCAATGTAAAAGGCGCGAGGCCGATGAAGCAACACCCGTACCGTGCCAATCCGACCAAGCGCGCGCTTATGAAACAGGAGGCTGATTATCTGGTATCTAATGGCTTAGCTACACAGAGCTCTAGCCCATGGTGCTCCCCGTGCCTTGTAGAGGCTAAATCTGACGGTTCTCCCCGTTTTATCACCGACTATCGCAAAGTGAACGCCGTTACGGAGTCCGATTGTTATCCTTTGCCACGAATGGAGGATTGCATTGACAACTTAGGTTCCGCAAAGTACGTCAGTAAGTTGGATCTGCTTAAAGGTTACTGGCAGGTACCTTTAACGGATCGTGCGTCAAAAATCCCCGCCTGCGCTACGCCTGACTGTTTTCTGCAGTACACAGTAATGGCTTTCGGCATGTGTAATGCTCCGGCTACTTTCCAGAGGTTGGTGAATACCGTCCTATCAGGCATAAGTAATTGTAACGCCTATTTGGATGATCTCATCGTTTACATGCCCACTTGGGAGATGCATATATGAAGATCCTTGGGCAGGTATTCACCCGCCTCGCACAAGCGTCTCTTACGTTGAATCTGGCCAAGTGTGAGTTTGGGAAAGCTACTGTCACCTATTTAGGGAAGCAGGTTGGACAAGGCCAAGTCCGACCAGTGGAAGCTAAGGTTGCTGCGGTGGCTGAATGTGCGGTACCCGGCACCAGGAGTGACCTCCGCCGCTTTCTCGGCATGGCAGGTTACTAACGCAGTTTTTGCCGCAACTTTTCCACTGTAGCCCAACCCCTGACTTATTTAATAAGTCCCAAAGTGGGCTACGTTTGGACCCCTGAGTGCCAACATGCATTTGAGTGTGTAAAAACACTCTTACAGATGTAGCGATTCATTTCAGACAGTTTGAAACGCGAGAGCCGTGATTGGTACGTGATCTGCCCTCGCTCAAGGGAAAACCTCCAGCTTGACTTGAGACCGCCCCCGTGATAGAAAAATGTAATTATAATGAAGCCAGCTGCAATGGATCATTGATCCACCAGGAGGTGCAGTGGGGTTCCACACTGGAGCTCATGTGAAATAAAGTCAGATACAGTATGCTGGATGTACAGCAGAACTTTGTTAAGATCCATATGTCACGGATATCATACTACTGTGCTAAATAAGAGACATGTAATCATTTACAAAACATCACCATGTTGTTATTTAACAAAATAATTTTGTTATTAAAAAAAAACGAACGGGAGGAAATGCAGCCCGGCTCTCGATTTGTAATCCTAATTTAATCATCTTCTTCACCACGATGATTTATGTTTATGTTCGCCGAATTGACATGAAATCACTGACACATATGAATATACTGTATTCAACTTCATTAAAACGTTATTAACGTGCCTAAACTCAGTAATTCACCAAAAATATGTATATTTTAATGGAGCTTCGTCGGTCGATCAGGATCCCAAAGTGTAGCGGAGGGGTGTTATTTTCCCCATAAGGAACAAGTCGCTGCAAATTATCCCGCTTATTACATGGCCACATTCTCAACAAAGTAACGACATGACTCCCAATATTATTTGAAATGCTTTTATGGATTTAGAAAATGTTTTTATTGATTTAAAAAATAGTTGTATGTATTGATTTAAATTGACATGCATCCGCTAAGAAAAATAGTCCGTTGTTACCGTTTTTTAAATAGTCTGAATGAAACGGCAGCTCTCAGCTGTGTATTTACACAACTAATGGCCCATCAACCACAGCTCTCTCCCCCCCTCCCCCCCGTGATCTTTCTTCTCCAGCAGCTAAATTAACAGGAGGTTACTCTGAGTGACCATAGACTGTGTGACAAGCTTACAGTTAGTGACGTAACAACACCATAAAAGCTGGTGGGTTGAAAGCAATACGGGAGGTAAAAATAACTAGAATAATTGTGATTTATTTATCGTGGCTTTTTAGATGTTTTTAGGTATAAAATGTTATGTAATTCAGGCTTATAGTTCACCCTTCTCTAAAAGCCTTAAACAATGACAATATCCATTGTAATTTAATAAATCCTTCCAACACACATTGTAAAAAATAGCCTACTGTAAGTTAAGAAATCATTTCAATATGTACACTGTAAAAAAAGTCTGTGAAATTAACAGGGAAAAGCTGTAAAATCACGACATCAAAAAACTGTAAATAGAGAAACAATGAAGCAGTGTTTAATTTACAGTAATATTTCGTAAAGTACTGAACCAAACAAAACTGTTAAATTCACATTAAGAATATGTTAAAAATAATTATATTTCATTGTATAATTTACAGATTACTGTGGTTTGAACACAGAAAAACTGTAATACATAAAACAATACAATACAGTTAAAATGACAACATGACAGTGTTAAAATCATGTTTTTTTATATTTTTTCATTCTTGAATATACTATAATATACTTACTTCTTATTTCTATTTTTTTAATACATATGTTTATTTTGAAATTGGAAATAACCCAGTACTGAGACATTTTTGGAAATTAAATGAGAATCCATAAAACAGCTTGCGTTTGGATTCTCGGGCCGCCCGGCTATTTGGAGTGGAATGCAGCCCACGGCAGACAGCCCAAACAGTAATCGAACGCGCCACTAACGGCCCGTCCACACAGCGGTAAATCTACTTTTTGAGTCTTGTATTTTTTTTAAATTGGGACAGCCTCTCGGCGGAAGTGACGCAAGCGGTCAACGAACGCAGCCTCCGAAGGAAACGGCCGCTGAACTGAGACACGCCTACTGAGCAGTAGAGTTTGTTTCTGTTATTTCATTGGACTATTTAATTATCGCGGGAGCAGCCACTTTTTGCAGGTTAACGGCTCAGTGCGCGGCCAAGTCTGTCTGCCACGGACCACGGAGCTATGTGCAGGTGCTCATGAGCGGAGGATCACATCTATAGCACTGGTAAGCTAACCGTTTATTTTCTTCAAACTTCAATTATAACACGGTGTGTTGTCAGGACAATTCTGTTTGTGATTTATTGCATTTTGCAGTCATAGTAGTTATAAAGTCTACTGACTGGGAGTTCATTTAAATAGTCTGGTAACGTTATTGAAGTATCATGCTAAAAGCTGAACTCTTTATTTTCGTTCAATTCATACTGTTGTGAAGCGGGGGGTTCGAAGCTACATCTGAGCGGGCTCAAATTTAACGGGCAGTTATATTATTATTATATTGCTAAATATGATTACCTACCGTTTTTGCAGGTTAACGGTTACGGCTCAGTGCGCGGCCAAGTCTGTCTCAAGTCTGCCTGCCACGGACCACGGAGCTGTGTGCACATGAGCAGAGGATCACATCTGTAGCACTGGTAAGCCCCCTATTGCCGGCATGGACATTCTTCCCATTGGGATATAACACTCGTGGGCAATATATTGAGGCCATGGGACCGACTTGGCTTTTTACCGTCACTTGGCAGTCTAAATGAGTACACAAACAGCATATGAGTGTGTATGCATGCATTGGACCATAGATGGCGCTCTTATCATGCTCTACTCATGAGTGTGTACTTATACTGCATGGGGGGGTGTCCGTCAACCCAATATGGGGTCCCACTTTCCAAATATTACAGAGTAACACGAGTATTCACTTACTGTGTACTTATACTTATGGGGGGGGTGTCCGTCAACCCAATATGGGGTCCCACTTTCCACATATTACACAGTAACACGAGTATTCACTTGCTGTGTACTTATACTGCATGGGGGGGTGTCCGTCAACCCAATATGGGGTCCCACTTTCCAAATATTACAGAGTAACACGAGTATTCACTTACTGTGTACTTATACTTATGGGGGGGGGGGTGTCCGTCAACCCAATATGGGGTCCCACTTTCCACATATTACACAGTAACACGAGTATTCACTTGCTGTGTACTTATACTTATGGGGGGGGGGTGTCCGTCAACCCAATATGGGGTCCCACTTTCCAAATATTACAGAGTAACACGAGTATTCACTTACTGTGTACTTATACTTATGGGGGGGGGTGTCCGTCAACCCAATATGGGGTCCCACTTTCCACATATTACACAGTAACACGAGTATTCACTTGCTGTGTACTTGTACTTATGTGGGGGGGTGTCCGTCAACCCAATATGGGGTCCCACTTTCCACATATTACACAGTAACACGAGTATTCACTTGCTGTGTACTTATACTTATGGGGGGGGGTGTCCGTCAACCCAATATGGGGTCCCACTTTCCACATGTTACACAGTAACACAAGTATTCACTTGCTGTGTACTTATGGGGGGGAGGGGGGTGTCCGTCAACCCAATATGGGGTCCCATTTTCCACATGTTACACAGTAACAGTAACACAAGTATTCACTTGCTGTGTTCTTATGGGGTAGGTGTCCGTCCACCCAATATGGGGTCCCTCTTACCAAATATTTTTCATGTCGGGGTGTCCGTCAACCCAATATGGGATCCCGCTTACCAAATATGTGTCATGTCGGGGGGGTGTCCGTCAACCCAATATGGGGTCCCACTTTCCACATGTTACACAGTAACACAAGTATTCACTTGCTGTGTACTTATGGGGGGAGGGGGGTGTCCGTCAACCCAATATGGGGTCCCACTTTCCACATGTTACACAGTAACACAAGTATTCACTTGCTGTGTTCTTATGGGGGGGGTGTCCGTCAACCCAATATGGGGTCCCACTTACCAAATATTTGTCATGTCGGGGTGTCCGTCCACCCAATATGGGGTCCCACTTACCAAATATTTGTCATGTCGGGGTGTTCGTCAACCCAATATGGGATCCCGCTTACCAAATATGTGTCATGTCGGGGGGGTGTCCGTCAACCCAATATGGGGTGCCACTTTCCACATATTAGACAGTAACACAAGTATTCACTTGTTGTGTACTTATGGGGGGATGGGGCTGTCCGTCAACCCAATATGGGGTCCCACTTGCTGTGTACTTGTACTTATGTGGGGAGGTGTCCGTCAACCCAATATGGGGTCCCACTTTCCACATGTTACACAGTAACACAAGTATTCACTTGTTGTGTACTTGTGGGGGGAGGGGGGTGTCCATCAACCCCATATGGGGTCCTAATTTTTTCTTCAGCGGCTTCTAAATAGGGCCCAGATCAGGAATCTGACATATGGGAACCCTAACCCACCCAGAAATGTTTATTCAATGAAATGTCAAACTTTATCACAAAATCCTCTCATAAGCTAAGGGTCTGACAGGCTTGTGGTGGGGGAGGGGGAGAAAATGAAAAAAATTGAAAAAAGATGCGTGGCGCTCCGAGATTTGAGAGATTGTTGCTTAACTTGTGTGGAACCCGCTTGCAAAATGTGGGGCCCCTGCAACCTTCAACAAGGTCAAAACTGAGGTCAGAGGTCACATTTTGATGCCGATCGGTGCCCTTTACGGCACAAAGGAAGGTCCGACCGCTTTGAGTTTGGTGTCGTTGAAACCGTCTCGGAAGGTAGATGTAGATTGATGCCTCTGGTTCAACTAAATGTCAAAGGTTATGGCTTAAAATTGAACAAAACCTTCGGTTAAGGCCTTTTGAAAAGCTGCTGTGTTGCATGACTTTCGAAAGGGCTAAAGAGATATTTTTTTCACGGGGGGCCTATAAATAGGGCCCAGATCAGGAATCTGAAGTATGGAAACTGTAACCCACCCAGAATTCTTTTTTCAATCAAAGGTCAAACTTTCTCACATAATGCTGTCTGGAGCTTAGAATCTGACAGGCTTGTGGTGGGGGAGGGGGAGAAAATGAAAAAAATTGAAAAAAGGTGCGTGGCGCTCCGAGACTTTGAGAGATTGTTGCTTAACTTGTGTGGAACCCGCTTTCAAAATTTGGGGCCCCTGCGACCTTCAACAAGGTCAAACCTGAGGTCAGAGGTCACGTTTTGATGCCGTACGGTGACCTTTATGGCACAAAGGAATGTCCGAGAGCTTGGAGCTTGGTCTCGTTAGAACAGGCTCGGAAATTACATGCAGATTAGTGCATCTTTTCCAACTAAATGTCAAAGTTAACGGCTTAAAATGTAACAAAGCTCCAAGGGTCAAAGGTCAACTGTGGATGGTAGACGCACTGTATACGCCACTTAGGAAGGTCCGACGGCTTTGAGCTTGGTGTCGTTGGAACCGGCTCGGAAATTACATGCAGATTGATGCCTCTTGTGCAACTAAATGTCAAAGGTAACGTCTTAAAATGTAACAAAACCTTCCCTTAAGGCGTTTTCGTTTTAATGCCCTACTGTGACCTTTAGGGCACAAAGGAGGGTCCGAGAGCTTGGAACTTGGTCTCGTTGGAACGGGCTCGGAAATTCCATGCAGATTGGGGCCTCTTTTGCAACTAAATGTCAAACGTAACGGCTTAAAATGTAACAAAACCTTCCCTTAAGGCGTTTTCGTTTTAATGCCCTACTGTGACCTTTAGGGCAAAAAAGAGGGTCCGAGAGCTTGGAGCTTTGTCTCGTTGGAACGGGCTCGGAAATTCCATGCAGATTGGTGCCTCTTTTCCAACTAAATGTCAAAGTTAATGGCTTAAAATGTAACAAAACCTTCCCTTAAGGCGTTTTGAGATGAAACTGCTTCAGGACTTTTTAAATGACTTTGGAAAAGGTTAAAGAGATCATTTTTTCACGAGGGGCTTCTAAATAGGGCCCAGAACAGGAATCTGAAGTAACCCACACAGAATTATTTTTTCAAAAAAATTGCAACTTTCTCACAAAATCCTGTCTGGAGCTTAGAATCTGACAGGCTTGTGGTGGGGGAGGGGGAGAAAATTAAAAAAATTGAAAAAAATTGAAAAAATGGGCGTGGCGCTCCGAGACTTTGATAGATTGTTGCTTAACTTGTGTGGGACCCGCTTGCAAAATTTGGGGCCCCTGCGACCTTCAACAAGGTCAAAACTGAGGTCAGAGGTCACATTTTGATGCCGTACGGTGCCCTTTACGGCACAAAGGAAGGTCCGACCGCTTTGAGCTTGGTGTCGTTGAAACCGTCTTGGAAGGTAGATGCAGATTGATGCCTCTGGTTCAACTAAATGTCAAAGGTTATGGCTTAAAATTGAACAAAACCTTCGGTTAAGGCCTTTTGAAAAGCTGCTGTGTTGCATGACTTTCGAAAGGGCTAAAGAGATATTTTTTTCACGGGGGGCCTATAAATAGGGCCCAGATCAGGAATCTGAAGTATGGAAACTGTAACCCACCCAGAATTATTTTTTCAATCAAAGGTCAAACTATCTCACATAATGCTGTCTGGAGCTTAGAATCTGACAGGCTTGTGGTGGGGGAGGGGGAGAAAATGAAAAAAATTGAAAAAAGGTGCGTGGCGCTCCGAGACTTTGAGAGATTGTTGCTTAACTTGTGTGGAACCCGCTTGCAAAATTTGGGGCCCCTGCGACCTTCAACAAGGTCAAAACTGAGGTCAGAGGTCACGTTTTGATGCCGTACGGTGACCTTTATGGCACAAAGGAATGTCCGAGAGCTTGGAGCTTGGTCTCGTTAGAACAGGCTCGGAAATTACATGCAGATTAGTGCCTCTTTTCCAACTAAATGTCAAAGTTAACGGCTTAAAATGTAACAAAGCTCCAAGGGTCAAAGGTCAACTGTGGATGGTAGACGCACTGTATACGCCACTTAGGAAGGTCCGACGGCTTTGAGCTTGGTGTCGTTGGAACTGCCTCAGAGAGCAGATGCAGATTAATTCCTCTGGTACCGCTAAATGTCAAAGTTTATGGCTTAAAATGTAACAAAACTTTCGGTTAAGGCCTTTTGAAAAGCTGCTGTGTTGCATGACTTTTGAAAGGGCTAAAGAGATATTTTTTTCACAGGGGGCCTATAAATAGGGCCCAGATCAGGAATCTGAAGTATGGAAACTCTCACCCACCTAGAATTGTTTTTCAATAAAATCTCAAATTCCTCTCATATTGCTGTCTGGAGCTTAGAATCTGACAGGCGGGGGAGGGGAAGACAATGAAATGGCTCTTAGTACTGTACACGGAACAAGGGAAGGTCCGACAGCTTTGAGCTTGGTCTCGTTAGAATCGCGTTGAAGACTACATGCAGATTCTGGGAGTACTTCCATTCGCTTCGTGTTGATCTGTAGATGTGATTTCATTCATCGTTTGCCTGTCTTCAGAAAAGACAGGCAAATCTCCCGTCATTCTATTGAGGAGTCTATATAACAGAGTTATTCTCATATAGATCCAAGTGGCTCTGTGGCGCAGTGAGATAAGCATTGCTCTTCGGGGCAGGAGAACTGGGTATGATACCTGTCTCAGCGGTGTCAATGAAAAGTGTTTTAGGTGTCTGGCTCTGAAAATTATATGTATTATTAGTTGAATTGAGAGAGGGAGAAAGGATCTTTACTTTTAAAGTTAGTTATTACAGGTTCATTTATTATGGACTTATTAAATATAAAACAATTGTGTTGAATGAAGAGAGGGATAATGTCAGGGTGAACAGTGAATGTGTGAAATCCGAATATTATGCTAACTGCTAGTTGCTAAGCTAACGGAAGCTATTTCAGTGTATATTTCCATTGGAAATGCTAACCGCTAGCTGCAAAGCTAGCATCACCGCTATTGACTTTGCACACGTGTTAACAACAGATTTGAAAACGCTACGAGGCTGGGAGTACTTTCATTCGCTTCGTATTGATCTGTAGATGTTATTTAATCCATCGTTTGTCCGTTTTGATGGTGGGAAAGCCAGGGAAATGTCCCGGAGATATACTGAGAAATCTTTATAACAGCATTTTCCTGCGATCACAGCCGTTCAAAAATGTCCACAGGCTACGAGGCTGGGACCGCTTCCATTAGCTTCGTCTTGATCTGTAGATGTTATTTAATGCATCGTTTGTACATTTCGACTGTGGGAAAGACTACTGTCTGCACGAAATCGGAGACCCGGTTTTTGAGAGGACTCAGAAAAAAAAGCTCTTAGAGGATAAGTCTATTATAAAGTAGAGTAACGGGACATTTCACTGTCTTGTTCACCATTAAAATGAACAAACTAGACATCAAATGACATCTACAGATCAAGACGAAGCAAATGGAAGTACTCCGGGACACCTGGCGTGTGGAAATGTTGGCGAAAAACGTGTGTTTGTGTGTGGCTGTGAATGTCATTGTCACATGTTCCTTCTCTATAAAACAGCGCGGACTGGGGATTTTGGGAGGGAAAGTTAGAGGAGAAGTGTCCGAAAAAACGGACCAATGGCTGTGAATCTCATTGTCACATGTTCGTTCTCTATAAAAGAGCTTGGACCGGGGATTTTGAGAGGGAAAGTTAGAGGAGGAGTGTCCGAAAACGGACCAATGGCTGTGAATCTCATTGTCACATGTTCCTTCTCTATAAAAGAGCTTGGACCGGGGATTTTGGGAGGGAAAGTTAGAGGAGGAGTGTCCGAAAACGGACCAATGGCTGTGAATCTCATTGTCACATGTTCCTTCTCTATAAAAGAGCTTGATTTTGGGAGGGAAAGTTAGAGGAAGATTTGCAATTATGGTGAACACTTGCCCAATTTGTCTGAAAGACTACACGGCCCTAAGCCAACATTTAAAAGTCACCCACAAAGTGATAAATAAGGAGGAAAAGATTAATTTAGTTTTGTTGGCTGGTGGGAGGCTCAATGTGAGGCGTGAGCAGTGCCCAGTGCCGTCCTGTAACGCGGAGAAGGGGAGCCGGCTGGACCGTCACATGTTGAGCCACACAGAGCTCTCCCCTTCAGCCCGACGCAAAATGCTGGACCGTCTTCAAAGGCGGCTCATATTGGCCACTTTGGGGAGGCTGAGGGCAACACAGCCAACCGTGCCAATGGTTTCCACACTAGACCTGGATCAGGCGGAAGGTATTGTACCTTATACTTTTTATGCATGCATGTATGCAGTGTTCGAATGACCCATTTGCTTTCGGGGGACCCTATTTTTCAGTGCACATCCTGCTCAGGGTGTCCGCGGGGTCTTAAAAAGTATTATTTTAGTATTTATATATATATTATATTATTATATTCAATTTAGCGAAAATTAAGGCAATTAAAAAGTAGTCTCTGCACGGAGGAGCCGCGGAGGAGCTGCAGAGTTCCTCCAAGGAAGAGGCACATGTTCACCAGAGAGGTTGAAGTTCATGTGGTAAGCTAACCGTTTATTTTCTTCAAACTTCAATTATAACACGGTGTGTTGTCAGGACAATACTAACTTCTGTTTGTGATTGAGTGCATTTTGCAGTCATAGTTATAACGTCTACTGACCGGGAGTTCATTTAAATAGTCTGGTAACGTTATTGAAGTATCATGCTAAAAGCTGAACTCTTTATTTTCATTTAATTCATGCTGTTGTGAAGCGGGGGGTTTGAAGCTACATCTGAGCGGGTTCAAAGTTAACGGGCAGTCGTGTTAGCGTGCTAAAAATGATTACCTGCCGTATTTGCAGGTTAACGGTTACGCGGCCAAGTCGGCCTCAAGTCTGCCTGCCACGGACCACGTGGAGCTGTGTGCACATGAGCGGAGGATCACATCTGTAGCACTGGTAAGCTAACCGTTGAGGGGTTATGTTCTGCATTGCATAGGAACCCCTAAAAATGATTACCTGCCGTTTTTGCAGCAAAACGCTACAGACTTTGAAGGGTTATGTGCTGCATTCTAGAGTGCATAGGAACGAACCCCAGTGTTTTTTCAAATGTGTTGGCACGAACTGCAAGCGAACATTTTGTACTTACGCATCTTTTAAAGCTCACTTTTATCGGATTCACAATGTGCCTGCAGCCACTGCTAGAGCCATTGTTACAGATTTGAAATGTGCAATTTCGTTATGTGCGCGCCAATTTCAAACAGTGAAAGAACTTATATCCCACTTAAAAGATCATATAGTGGAGGGACGACCTGTGTTATATCCAGTAACTGGTTGTACAAATACTTTCAGTGTGAAATCGTCATTTACTGCTCATATGTCCAGAAAACACAGAGCATGTTCTGTTGATAGCATAAGTGACATGTACAGGGAAGCCATTTCTCCGTGTTCTGCACATGAAGAGGCTTCCCAGAGCCCAAATGATGCAACAACAAATGAAAGCACTGATTTGACACAGCATTTCAATGAGACCTATCTTAGGAATGTATGCTTATTCTACTTAAAATTGCAAGGGCAGCTCCTTCTTCCAGCTTCAACAATACAGACCATTGTCGAAGAGATGCAAAATGTGCATGAGTTGGGACAGGATTACATTTTAAGTAAACTACGTTCACTTTTAAAAGATGACATGTCTCTAACTGATGATGCTATTGCTAAAATCTGTGATTGTGTGAAGGATTCCGATCTGTTGTCAGTCTGTCACCAGGGACCACTGAGAACAACATATTCAAGAGCTCAGACATTCAAAAAGATGTTCAAATACATAGAGCCTAAAAAAGTAACATTAGGAAATGATGAAAATATGACACAAAGGTTTGCTTACTACATACCTCTGAAACAAACAGTAAGTGGCTTATTAGAATCAGAATTTTGTAAGAATTCAATGTCACAGCAGTCATGTGAAACAGACTCAGATGTTTTTGGTGACATAAGTGATGGACACAACTTTAAGTCCAACCAGTTCTTCATTGAAAATCCAGGATGCCTGAAGCTAATTCTGTACCAGGATGCTTTTGAAATGGTCAACCCCCTTGGCTCTGCTAGGAAAAAACACAAAGTTGTTGCAGTCTATCTTTCTGTGGCAAATCTACCTGCTCATGTGCGCTCTAATACTGATCACATGTCCCTGGTTTTATTGTGTGGAGAGAATGACCTAAAACAATTTGGATTTGCTAAGGTGTTCTCAGAGATGTTAGTGGATTTAAAAGATTTGGAGGAAAATGGAATAGTTACAACAGTTGGAGACATGGTCAAAGGGGCTCTGTACTGCATTGCGGGTGATAACTTGGGTTCACACGGTATTGGTGGGTTCACTGAAAACTTTAGTCGTTCAAAGTACTTTTGCAGGTACTGTGAAATCACACAAAGTGAGTTTAAGAGTGATGATCCAAATGTATGTGGGCCACAGCGCACACCCGAAGGTTACGATTCTGCTGTTGCTGATCTACAAGTTGAAGACAGTCCACACATCAAAGGCATAAAGGCAAACTCTGTCTTCAATGCTCTGACATCTTTTCATGTTTGCAAGCCAGGTCTCCCACCTTGTTTAGGCCATGACATATTTGAGGGTGTCTTATCCTACGATGTTGCACTGTACTTAAAGTATTTTATTAAGAAAAAGAAATGGTTTACATATTCACTTTTGAACCGGCGCATAAAACAGTTCAAGTACAAAGGATCTGATGCTCTCACTAAGCCCTGTGCTGTCAACTCTGACGTATTCAAGCTCTCAGGTCAAGCCATTCAGAACTGGAATTTGTTAAGATTGCTGCCTGTATTAATTGGAGACAAAGTGCAAAATCCAGAAGATGATGTGTGGCAGTTGACTCTCCAGCTTAAAGATATTGTTGATCTGATTTGTGCACAAAAGATTTCGTTGTCACAGGTAGCCTATCTTGACATTACAATCCAAGAATATTTGGAAACAAGGAAGTGTTTCTTTCCTGAGAGTCCACTAAAACCAAAGCACCATTTCATGAGACACTATCCGGCACTCATCTTGAAATTTGGCCCCTTGATTAGAGTATGGACAATGCGTTTTGAAAGTAAACACAGCTACTTCAAGAGATGTGCCAGGCATTTGAAAAACTTTAAAAACATCTGCCTAACTTTATCCGAAAGACATCAGATGTTTCAAGCATATCTTTCAGCTGGGCCAGGATGCAGTCAACTTCTGCAAGTCAAAGACAGTTGTAATTTTTACTCCAGTCTTTACAGTGATTCAATCAAACATGCAGTGAGAGAGTTTGGCTTTTCAGAAAACAATACTAGTGTTTCCACAGACATACAGTATAAAGGTACATCATATAAAAAAGGGCTTTTCCTTGTGTCCAAAAATGACGAGTCCATGGAGTTCGGAGAACTGCTCATTATTTTAATTCAAAATGATTCAGCTGGTTATTTTGTGATGGATATACATAAAACTGACTATCATTCTGAATACCACCTGTACTCTGTGACAAAACAGAATGCAAGGTTGCAATGTGTTAACATTAACGACTTGGTAGATTTTTATCCGTTACCATCATACATTGTTAACGGGCACCAAGTCATCCCGCTGAAACAGTGTGTTGTCAAAATAAACACGATATTGGCTACTGTGGTGTTGAAACCATTCTAACAATGCACATGTATGCTTAGGGAAAATGATAAAATACTATTTGAAAAATATTAAAGTGACAGCAGTTTTTGTTCTGCAATGTACAGAAATAAAAAGTATACATCCTCAATCACACCCTATACTCAAATTAGAGGTTCCTCTTATCTGTATATAATGTATGTACAGTATTACTTGACTAAATGTCTAATTATCTTTGTCTTTCATTTTTAATTTTGAAAACCGAAAAGTGTCGTTCTTCCATGATTCCAGAGATGACAGACATGGAGCAAACATTTATACGCAGTGCCATCACTGAGGTCTTGCCTGACCTTCCAGAGATGAAAAAAGGTATTCTGGAAGAGACTTTACAATCCCTTGGGGTGGAGACCTATGAGGATTTCCAGTTTGTTAATGAAGCAGATTTGCTGTCAGCTTTGAGGCCAATTCAAGCCAGAAAAGTCCTTGCTGCTTGGAAGCATGTATACTTGTGACTATTTTAGTACAGGATGCAACCAGTGCCCAAAGTGGCCTGCATAAAAGATACATCAGAAATATAGAAACATTAAAACTGTTCCTCATAACTCTTTTTGTTAATATGTGTGTGTTTTGCAGGCCAGACTCCTGAATCCAGCAGCTCATCTGTTGGTGGCTCGCCAGGACCTTCTGCATCCTTGATGTCCTATTCACCCAGAAGTTCATCCTCAACCTCTTCCGACAGCTGCAAAAGGCCTGATATAGACTGGATGGATAGCTTTGTGATACCGTGGGATAAGTTCCCAGAGGAACTGATGCAGACACTGGACAGAGGAAAACGACCTAGTCCACAAATGAGAAGAGAGATGGTACGGATTCTGGTGTGTGAAATGAAGCGAAAAAGTCCTTGCTTAAGTAAAAGACACACTATTAAAGTTGCAAAAAAGATAGTGGCAAAGTATCCTACGTCTCTTCAAGACATAATAGAGGGAGACGTGATCGGGCCAGGGTATCACTCTCTGGTCAAGCAATTGCAAAATAGGATAGAGAATGTGAAGCGATCCACGACCCCAAAAATAAGAAAACGAAAGAATGGCACCGACGAGTCAGACACAGATGAAGTCCCTCCAGAACAGAGAGCAGCAATCCAGGACACTTATGGGTGCATTAAATGGGATTTAAAATTCCTGCCCCTTGGAGAGACCGAAGAGAGCCAGCAGGAGAAAAAGGAAAAACTGAGGGTGATGTCTAAGCAAACTGATGTAAATCCAGAGGAGGTCAAACTTCTAATGAAGTCAACGTTCTACACGCAGCGTAAACAAGTCAACTAGGGGACAAATATAAAATCCCTCCTGCAAGAGTGGCCGTTTTGGTTCGACGACCTTGGCATGGCAGTCCACTTCAAGGAACTCACAGGAAGTGAGCTTCAAGAAACTTTCACACGGAATTTGGATCTGAAGGAGAAACGACTCCTGAACTACATGAATACGGTTGCTGTGTGTGTACAAGAGCAAAAGGTTGCTACAGGCTTTAACCAAGTTCAAAGTGATGAGAGGAGAGCTAAGTGGTTGTTCTGAAGACGTCAAAGACATGGTGCTGCTTCTACTGTCCTACTTTGATGAGAAGGAAGACACGATGTTCTGTTATGTGGAGGACACATGCCTGGCAGGGGAAGTACAGATGGACCAAGTTCAGTTGACTCCCACCATTGTTGTGTGTGGTAAGTAAAAACGTTCACTACTTTTTTCTGTTCTTTCTGCCACTTCTTTCTCTCTTTTCTGTCTAATTTGAGACGTTTATGTTGCACAATGTTTTTTGTTACTGTAAGCTCGTAAAGGGCTAGTTTGGATGCTTATGGATACTTATCCATAGTCAGTGTATTACTTGCATGTCTTTGGAGGAACAGGCAGGAGTACGGGTACGTATGTAAAGCTGTGGATGGGTGCAGCAGCGAAACGTATTTTAGCCACCTAAAAATTCAGTTTACATGTACGCTATATTTAGAATATTGTCACAAATGTACCCTGCTGCTTCAGTCCCTATCAGAAACAGACTGTATAGCTGTCTGACAGCAAGGTAGAGCTTTGAAAATATTCTTTAATATAGCATACACTAAGAGTAATATTGTTTTAGTTTTTTTGGTGGCTTAACTATGTCCACAGCAGTGCATTGCTTAGCTGTCTGCTGGTTCTCCTCTCTGTTTCTCCAAACTGTAGCTCCTACAACCCCCCTTCAAACAATATGAACTATCCCCTAAACTATCCCCTTTATCTCCCCTTAACCTGCAAATACACATACATACATTTTTGTATTGATGGTGAGAGCAATTTAACAGACCTTAAAATGTAATAACATATGTGCTAAAATTGTTTTGTGAAATGTTTCAGGAAGACAAGTCTTGTTTTAATTTAGTTTGAATTGTGTTTTTCTTCTTTTTTAGGACGATCATGCTATTCTTCAAAGCGATACATGCTGAGTGTGGATCGAAACATAGTACAGGACAACATCCCCTCCTTGGTTTCTGCCCTGTCCATGATGTTTGGGAGCTATTATTGCTTCAACATCGCCTACCCGTCAGAGCTGGCGTCCACCCTGGAGTTTGTCCAGAGGTATGTGTTTTTTGGGATGGGTTTTATCCAACAATTTATTTTATTAAACTGCAACAAATCTAAAGCAGCTGCTTCAGTGAATTGGGGGTTAAGATAATTGTCATTTTGGCTTCAAAATAATAAGATTGATGTGAATTTTTTTGTTATTAGGCAAGCTATTTCATTATTAATTCTGTTGTTTGTTTGTTTTTCTATTTTAAGGTGTTTTTTCTCCATCAACCCAGAGAAGGGCACCAAAGTGGAGAAGACACGCGCATCCCGTCTTCAGGTGAACCCGAGAGTCCTCACCTTGATACAGGAACTTTCGGACCATGAGTGGCGTGATGTCTGAATATGGACAGTAAGATCAATGGCATGTGGCGATGTGCCCAAGTTACAGTTTGTTTGATTGTTTAAATCGTTGTTAAAATTTGAAGTGCCTTTTTTCTAATTAAATTGTTCTTTTAACTAATTAAAAAAAATGCAATATGTAACTCTCAAAATGTCAAACTATTATTTTAAGGTCATTGTAGCCACTCTTGGGGTTTGCTGTTACAAAGTGAAGTTGCTTAAACAATCTTCGGTTGGTTTATGTGGATGTAAAAGCTCAGGACATCACTGTTGAGTGTAAAAATGTCGATGTGTTACACTCCACTGGGTGGTTTTGTTTTGTTTTTTGTTTTATAAACATTATTTCCCATAAATCATTTGTAAGTAACCTCAACTTTGTTCAGCTTGAAGTTTGTTTATTGTGCAGCCTTAGTTTGTATGTTTTACCAATATGTATGTTGAGAAATGACAGATGTTTTTGATCACTGCTATTATGTATATATATATATATATATAATAAATTCTTGGAAAGGCAAGTTCTTGTTGGAATTTTTTCAATTTTTAATACAGTGGCTCTTGAGGTTTATCTAGCTTTGCATTTTTAATTTTAAATGCTTAATCTGTGTACCCTGGATTACATTCTTCACATTTCTGGTAATAGTCAAACATATATATACGAAGGCAGTGTAGTTTAAATGAAATCTTTCAATCTGACTAATGTATAGGAAAAACATTTTTTTTCCACTGAGCAATAATCCTTACAGGCGCTTTTATACTATATATTTGAGATTGTTATTCATAAAACAGTTTTTGCTGCATTTTAATTGTAATAAATACATTTTACAGAAAATTAAAATTGCAGTAGTTAGAGGTTGCTTTCACCGTAAAACTCGTCATTACTACGGCAAAATACACTAAATTATACACAACTTTTGATTACAATTAGCGGGAAAATTCAGTTAAATTACAGCATTACACTGATGCTTTTACAGTTAAACAGTGTTATTTGTTTGGTATTTTTCTGTAAAATTGAATGGGATTCAATGTACAATAGACAACAACTGCATGTAAATCTTACTGAAATAATCAGTTTAATAGCAACGTGATCATGCTAATTCAGCAGAAAAGGGCTGTTGAAATTACAGATTTAAAATGTAAATTACAACTGTTTTAAACTGTAAAATATACACGTTGTTCTGTAAAGTTGTTTACAGTTTACCATATTTTTTACATCATTATTCTGGCAACAAAGCTGCCAGGTTTTTACCGTAAAAACAACGTTTTTATTTTTACAGTGTACATCTTCTGATGTAACAACAATAACATTATAAATAGTAACATAGCTGAACATGGTATTGCACATTTAGCTTTGAGTGTTACTGACCTGAGATGTTTTTATTACATGAATTAAGGTGACTGAGGCTTTTTAACATACAGGCATGCAAACTCATCAGGTATGAAAAAGGTGAAAAGGATCCAAGCCCCCGGCTCCCCCACCCCACGGAATGACAGAGGATTTTAGCAGTCAGAACAATTAAAGCAGCAGTGTTAATAATAACATAAACGCCAAAGAGTCACATCTAATAGAAATATATAAAAGCATTTATTTTAAATTGTGGAGCAGTCAGTTTATAATTTTGGCAGCACTGTTGAGCATTTTGAAAATGTATTTTCATGCCTCTGTGCAAGGCTTAAGTCTTTTTATCTTTATAGCCACATGGTGTAAAGTAACTAAGTTCATAAACTCAACAAGTACTATACTTGGGCACAATTTTGAGATACTTGTACTTTATTTAAGTATTTCAATGTGTTGCTACTTTGTTCTTCTACTCCACTACAGTTCAGAGGTATATGGTGTACTTTGACTCCACTACATGTATTTAATACCTTTAGTTACTTCACAGATCTGGATTAATTAAGTGAAATCTAATCAAGTGTTAAATCAGACTTTAGTTCCACCTGGAGTAAATCCACAAGCTACCCTGCAGTATACAAAGTCATTCAAACTAGCTGCACCTTTACCGGCTTTGAGAACACTTTCATGATCAATCATTATTAAACATATCATATCTATTATTCTGAAATGGACCAATCTGCACAATGACTACTTTTACTGTCGCTACTTTCACTATATTTTGATGATAATACTTTTCTACTTTTACTTGAGGAACACTTTGAATGCAGGACTTTTACTGTAACAGAGTATTCCTACACTCTGGGACTATTACTTTTACTCAAGTACAAGATCTGAGTACTTCTACTTTTACTCAAGTACAAGACCTGAGTACTTCTACTTTTACTCTAGTACAAGATCTGTGTGCTTCTACTTTTACTCAAGTACAAGACCTGAGTGCTTCTACTTTTACTCAAGTACAAGATTTGAGTACTTCTACTTTTACTCTAGTACAAGATCTGTGTGCTTCTACTTTTACTCAAGTACAAGATTTGAGTACTTCTACTTTTACTCTAGTACAAGATCTGTGTGCTTCTACTTTTACTCAAGTACAAGATCTGAATACTTCTACTTTTACTCAAGTACAAGACCTGAGTACTTCTACTTTTACTCAAGTACAAGATCTGAGTACTTCTACTTTTACTCAAGTACAATATATACTTATACCACCTCTGTTTATTGCCTATGAAAAAAACTATTAGAAATAGAAGGCTAAAGCTAACGTTAGCAGATAGTGACAATGTATGCTAGCTAGCTAGCTCAACGATTCCTTAAATAATATTGCCACAGAAAAACTTTTCAGTTCACATCACGCTCTGCCGCTCCGACAGGCAGCTCTGCTCTGAACACCTGAACAGCCCGTTCTAACAGCTGTTCACCAGCGGTCCAGTCTGTGCCACAGTGACTCCGGACGCACAGTTAATATTAACGAACCTACCCGTAGGTAATATAGCTGCTGAAGCTAGACCATCATCTCCGAGCAGCAGAGCCTTATTATACATCCATGAGCAGAGCCCACAGGCAGGAAGACTCGAGCACACAGCTCGTACTTCATTATAATATATAAAAAAAGAACACCATGCGTGTCATGATGGCACATAACAGCTCACGGCCGCATATTACTCCGGGTCCCAGCCCCCCCCCATACCCCAAAAATATTTGTATTGCAGATCTACATGAATCACACAAACGACTTATTTTGGATTCAAAACGGCGAATTTCGCCGAAAGGTGACAAGTTTGCATCACTTAACATAGACAGAGCACAACTGAAACATAACATCTGAAATGATGTAACAACATAATACACTTGTGGGGATGCTTGGGATGTGAGGAGTGAGGGAAACGGCTTAGAACGGGCGTGTCGCCTGGCAGGACAGGAGAGTGTGTGCACCAGTCTGCCTTGATCTATGAATTCATGTCCGTGACACTCACTGCTGCCCACAGCTGTTTTATAGAAGGAAATTCCTTCACTTCATGAAAGTGTTTTAACCACACACACCTCTACACACACATGACGGGTGTTATTTTCCCCATAAGGAACAAGTCGCTGCAAATTATCCCGCTTATTACACGGCCACATTCTCAACAAAGTAACGACATGACTCCCAATATTAATTGAAATGCTTTTATGGATTTAGAAAATGTTTTTATTGATTTAAAAAATAGTTGTATGTATTGATTTAAAAAATAGTTGAATGTATTGATTTAAATTGACATGCATCCGCTAAGAAAAATAGTCCGTTGTTACAGTTTTTTAAACAGTCTGAATGAAACGGCAGCTCTCAGCTGTGTATTTACACAACTAATGGCCCATCAACCACAGCTCTCTCCCCCCTCCCCCCTTGATCTTTCTTCTCCAGCAGCTAAATTAACGGTAGGTTACTCTGAGTGACAAGCTTACAGTTAGACACAACACTGTCATTGCAAGTGACCCTCAGTTAGTTTACTTTTATGTTCAACTGCTAAATTTGTTACTGATAAAAAAAGGGCTTCTACTGTACCTAATTACCTTAACACTAGAACCGCCAGAGGTTTTTGTATAGGCCTACCTAAACCCGTCAAATCCCGCTATTATAATGCAATTTTTAACAACATAGGGTGCTACATAACACACTTTCAGGAAAAGTCAGGGACTGGGAGACTTTAATATTTTATTGAAAAAAAGTGACATTGCACACACACAACACACATCACACAAATTGACCCAGTTGGCGGTTCTAGTGTTAAATAAACTCACTAATTAATGAAACCAGTTCAATACGCATTATTCTTATTCTTATCATTCTTTATGAGCGCAGAAATAGTCTTAAAATCAGATCTGTTTTTTAAATGAAATCTGACGGCAGGCAGTTAGCTCTGATCACCTATGATAAATTCGCCGCACCTAATCGCTGGCCATTCAGCCACAGACACTGTTCGAAATGGGGGGGAGCTAGGAGGAGCTTGGCTCCCCCGAAGAGGGAGGGAGCTCCCCTGAAGGCTGACTTTGAGATAAATAGGGGGAGCCCAAAACAATCGTGCATATTTGTGTCACACAGATTAGAAATTTTGAGTTTCTGTAAATAACAGTCCTTGAAATAAATAATAGTTATTGTTCATTACAGTTTCTGAATATTTGTTTTATATTTGTGAATATGTCATTTATTACATGTATGTCACTGTTTTATATGATCTTACAGGCATTTTTCAAGTCTTTATACGCATGCATTGTCAAATATATAATAATTTTCATTTCTTCTAGCCATGAGAGAGGACCGGTACTTTATTGCAGGCAGGGCCATTGCAGTAAGCCTTGTACATGGCGGTTCTCCCGCAGGCTTTCTGTCCCCAACTCTCTTCTCTTGCCTTGTTGATGGCCCAGAATTGGCTAAGCCAGTGTTGGAAGATGTTGCGGATATTGACCTACACGAAAAAATTAAGAGGGTAATTTCTTTTCCTCAGTTTTAGACTATGTTGTGCTGTAAGTGTGTCTGTTTCTACACTAGTGGCTAGTGCAGAGGGGAATATGTTGAAATGTTGGCGCTGTCAAATGTTGTTTTTTTGTATGTATTGGAAGGTCACGGAGGGTAAATCATTGGAAGATCTGCTAGCAACAACAGAACCATTTGAGGAGTATTTGGCCAATGCTGGCTGCCTGAGGCCGCTGCGGAGGTTGGAAGACAAGAATCTGCTTGTAGATGACATCCTGATGTTCCAAGTGATACACAGAGTGCGTGGTCCTTTTGAGAGGTACATTTTTATCATCAGTTTTTTGCCTCTCCAATAAGGAATTGAAACCCCTGAAGATTGCATTGTGTTCAGGGTTCTCTGTCGGCCATTTCTGTTGAAGTGTCTGCAGTAATTTCCCGACTAAACCGCACCGTATATAAGCCACATGACAGTATTATGTTACATCATCATGTCACATAGGCTAAAACTAAATGCCAGGTGGTTGTGGTGCGAGCGCTTCTAGCCATTTAAAAGTTGTTGTACAAAGTAGTTGTGGGCTTGGGTTGTGTGTTAGAGCAAAAATACTGTAAACCCTCCCCGCACGCGTACATACACACATGTATTTTTCTCCTGTTTGAACAGCATCTAAGCAAGTCATTTTTCCTTGCTATGACGTTTAAAAAGGACTACATGTGAAGATGTAAAAGCTTCTTTAGTTCAAACTTAAGTCGCCAATCAAAACACTTTAAAAAGCCAGTGTGATTTTTACTCAGATTTCGGTTTGGACTGAGAACACTTGGTGTGCTGGACAAAATCCAAGCTCACCCGGAGAGTTTTCGCCCCCTTCTATGCTGGTTTCCTACAAACCTCACAGCTGACCTGCTTGACAGCCTCTTCACCATCCGCCTATGTACAGTTGGCAGCAATAGAAGGAGTGCTGAAGATGTTGTTGTTCCTTTCTGGAGAGACTACCTAACAGATGCAGAAGGTTAATGTATAATTGTTTAAAGCATTTCTTGTATGAACTGAAATATCTCCTCGCTTTTAATTAACAATGCACTGCATCTTGACATTGTATCAGTTAAGTGCAGTGTTTTTTTTGTTTGTTTGTGTTCTTTCTAATTTCCGATGTATTGACTTTTCTCTAGATCAAGAGGGAAGCTGAGGACAATTCTTGCCTTTGCCACTGGAGCCAATACTCTTCCACCAATTGGCTTTGATCCACCACCTTCAATTGAATTTCTTCAACAAAATTATGACTCAGGAACCACTTCTAAACTTCCCATTGCAAACACCTGCATCAACTGTTTGAAGTTGCCACTGCACAGCTCTTACATAGACTTCCAGGAAAATATGGACTTTGCACTGGGAAATACCCAGGGTTTCGGCATAGCTTAATTCATGGGCAGGCCTCCATCCAAGTTCACACTCAAATAAATACATTTTAGTTAAAAAAATCCCAAACAGTTATTGACATGTTTTTATTGTGGATATCATTCTACAGTGTTTTGCTGGGAACATCTTTTAAAGTACAGTTCAGATTTTGAGAAAGTTCAATAAAGGCAAATTCAACTTTATTATTGAGTAAACTTCAATTGGCTTTGGAACTTGGCTCTGTATTTTTAGCCAGGATTAGGTTGCCAGTCATTTTGCAATCAAAGTTTTAAAAAGAAAAAGGTTTTATAAAGATGTACAATTGTTAGGTTACTGTTTAGGTTCATGGTTGCAGTTTTCTTCCAATTAATGGATCCTTGCTGTGTATAGGATGTTAAGACCTTTATGTGCATTAGTGAGCTCAAACCTCCATGTTTAACATTTCCAGCCATAAGTCTTACTTTAAATGTTCAAAGAAATTGTTACCAAAAGTAGTGAAACACGTGTGAATTGAAACCACATTTTATTAAAGCTTTTGGCTCTGGAGAACTTAATAAATTGACTGAAGTATTAATTATTTTAACATTTGATGTCCTTTGTCAAATACAATGATAGAGCATCAGTGGAATATGTGAAAAGTCAGTAGGAGCACAAGAAGCAACACAAAATCAGCACACCATAGAACAGAAGAGGACAAAAGCTGAACTTTTTTTCCCATTACTCCACTGAAATAAACACTTTTTCTTTTTAAGCAGTGTATGTTAAAACTGACAATATGTTTAAGTGTCTGTGAAATAGATTGTCGGTGTGTTTTGCTTTGCTTTACACTACTAAAGCCCGTACATATCCTGTGTGGACCTTTTCTATTGATGTGAATGTGCTCTTAAATAGGCCTATCTGTCGAGGGGGGTTTTGTTTCTTTTTGGTACGCCATTTGGTTCTATGATTTTAGGTATGCCTCTCTTCAAGAAAATACACAAGGTTGCAAAACAAATATATACCATGATTCCCATCATCTTCAAATGGATCAAAAGTCTGCTGAAGTGTATCCATTGTTGGGTCACCGATGGTAAGGTTAATAGATGGAACAACAACAACATTGTTAGTCTGTAACTCTGGGAGTGATCTGTTGTCATTAACACCAAAGCCACTGTCTATATCATAAATACCATTCATACTTGGGTTATGCGTTCCTGCATTGTTGACTATGCCTCTTTGCCACAGCTGAAGAGGAGTTTGCCCCCGTTCTGTTGAAAGACCATGGTTATTCCACTGGTTCTAAAACTCAGTGGCAGCCCTTTGAACCCGTGACAAATAAATATAGTGAAGACAAAATATATGGAGCTCATTAAGTGAATCTAATACACAGTGCTCCTCCATAAAGTTGAAAAGATTAACAAAATGAAATGAGACTACTCGATTTACCTCTGCCCATAATCTCTCAATTCTTTGGTTGTGCACACTGACCCGCCAGTAATTACACCATATCTGTTTAATCCTCTTCTGTAAAGCATGAAACGGGCAACACCTGTGTTTTCCAGTCCATGACCACATCTCACCCTGGACGGTAGTTCAAAGTTCTGAACACCGTCAATGAATGGTGACACAAACTAGAGTCTCTGTTCTTGTCAAGACAACCAAGGTATATGATGGTTCGACTGAAACCATCAACACAGCCGTGGAACACCATTGTCCATCTCACAAGCTTGTGGTTTCCATCTATGTGCCTAAAAGAAATTAAAATCAGAGTAAATCATGAGTGGGAAAACTATAACAAGGCCAAGGTTAGATATGCATAAATAATTTAAAACTAACAGAAACAATTCTTAATAATGACCTCTTGTGCTTTTGATGCTTAGTCCATTTTGCTGTACACTCAAAGCTGTGAATGCAGGACTTATACTTGTAATCAAGGGTTTACTTTTTACATTTACTTTCACTCAAATAAAGGATATAAGTACTTAAGGATTGTAAGAAACTGACAACTGAGTTTGTGCTACTTGATTCAACCTAAGTTGTTCTATTGGAAATGTACTCACCATAATTGATTGGGGGTTGGAACACTGTAAGTTTGTTGACGTATTGCATGGCGTTTTCTGAATGACCGTCCAATGGGGTCAACTTCTTGCAGACTCTGTCTAACACGCCACCTTTGAATGCGCAACCCACGTGACCTCAAGGTCCCATGCACATATCGTTCACCTGCATTTGTGGTGCGCTGAAGAATTTCACCAACAACTCTGTTCAAGTTGTCATTGGATAGTGTTGCATATGTCAGTGGCTGAACGCCAAGCTGCTGTCTATGCCTGTAGAGAGTCCGACAGCTTACCCCTAAGCATGTTGCAATGCTTTGCAAGTTCATTCCAAGGGATACCAAATGAGATATTTGCTCTCCTGAAATGCTGTATCGAGGTCTGCCTTGATGTCTAGTTATGACAGGTGGAAGCAACATTGCTAAACTATTCTCAGACCTGGTTCTTTGTCTGGTTTCATAAGCTGTCAGCAACAAATGAAGACATCCATGCAAGGACTCTAATGTATTGAATACCTCTCTTGAATCTTCAGAAAATCTTGAGATTGACAGAAATCCAGATAAGGTTTCAATGTGGTCACGAAGTTCTCCATACATCCTCCCATGAACAAAATAATCTGTACCTTCTCTTTGTATTCGTTCAATACATTCCAAGACATTATTAAAATAATGTCTAATTTGATTTTCATTGCTACTTACTCCCAAAATGAAAAACTGTACTTGCAAAGAAAACAGGATGAGTTTGAATAGCATCATTGTATTGTATAGCTATTTAAAATCAGGTTAGGATAAGCTGAGCAAGTCACGCATGTGTATTTCCTGGTTTGAGAGTGACTTCCTTCTTAAGGCAGGACTTCCTGTGTCAGTAGGTAATGGATACCAAAACGCATGAGACCAAATACATGCGAGTGTCAAGTATGTGTGTAAGTGACAATGTATGTATTTGAGAATATGATATATGTTTATACATGTGAGAATAGAAATATATATATATATATATATATATATATGTAAAAGTTAGAACTTTTTTATGTGAGAGTGATATATGTGTGGAGGACGTGTATCGAGGTTATTCCCTATCTTTATTCAAGAGCGTGGTCTTTACATTTGAGAGCATCATTTATTGATTTCACGTTCAGATGTATTTATTTCCCTCAAACCCTGTCCTCAAATAGTCAACAACCCTGTCAAAATCGCTCAACCAATAGGAGGCCAGGTGTCCTTGCGGGTGCGTTCGCTTTACTTATTAGAGCGTCCCGTAAGGGTGGTTACTCTTTGGTTTATAAACTCCCGCCCTCCACGGCTTTATTGCATGTACTTCACTTGTTTCATTTACAACTTTTGGGGTAAAAAAGCACAGTTAAGTTATATATATATATATACCAGCACAATCCGTGTATATCGACTACGGATCATTTGTTTTTCGGAAGTAAAGTAAATGGAAGAGCGTCTGGGAGGCGTTCTTGCTTTTTACCTTACTAAATGGTCTCGTCAAAAACACTCCATTTATCCATTCATTTTATTGTATATCCTTGAGGATGGGGAAGATATATCAGAATGTAGTTCAACATGCAAATGTTCTAATGTACAACTGTAAAAGTAAGTATAAGTATGGACAAGTAAATACAATAAGTTTAATAGGAGGATGTGGATTTATTTTCTCTCACCTTGTAATTACACAATCAAACAATCTATAATTTAGCTCTGGCCTTCACTCACAAAAAAACATTTGGATGAATTGAACACATTTTTCGAAGCTCTATTGACTGACATGCAATGACATGCAATGACTGGGACTGATGGAAGAATTTGCGAGGAATTAACTAGGAGCAGATAAATAATCATATTTTAAAAGACAGCAGCTTCATAAGAGGCCAACAAGAGTGACAGGGTGTGTCAGTGTGCTGAAGGATAGACCAGCTATCCAGGTCAGTCTGTATAGATTTCCCAAGGGGTACAAATGCTGCTGCTGGAGTAGGCCTACTGACTGGAAGTAGAGCTGATATCATGTCTAACATCCTCTTAAAATACTCTGTCCAACAATATCAGTCTCATGAAGAAAGGTGTTTTAACGCTTATTCAAAATAGCAGAGATTAGAGAAACTTGTTCTCAGGAGGGGACATTGACAGAGCATTACTCAAAAAGTACACAGTACTTCATAGTATTTGTGGGAGTAGTTTCACTAGTCCAACAGTGTCAATCTCACGAAGAACTAATGACAACAAAAAAATCAGTTTTTCCCTCATCAAACTTAGCAGAAGTGGCTTGATTTTGTTCTCAGGAGCTCGGGGACTTTGACAGAGGATTTCAACTAGGGGTGCATCGAATGGGAAATTCGTGGCCGAAACCGATACCGAAAATAGGAAACAGTTGGCCGAAAACCGAATGCCGAAAGGCTGAAAATGATTAATAGAAATATATATATATATATATATATATATATATATATATATAATGTATACATTTTTTACCAATGTGGTTCAGCTACGTGATTATGGAAAAAGACATGATTATGGCAAAACTTAACTTAAATAATAATCACTATTATAGGTCCATAAAATATTTATTCAGCACTTTTGAATGCATACAGTACATTAATTCCAAGTCAAGTGCATTTTCTTTTGTCTGTAGGATAACTACAACAAAGTGCATTCAGAACAAAGCCAAGGTGCTTTAAAACTGCATAAAAATCTAGGCCAGTAGGCCTACAACAAAGTAGTGTAAATAAAGACTGTAACAGCCAGGCCTTCAACAACAACAAATGCACCTATAAATTGTTCAGAGCAGGCGATCTCGCTGAAACTCATCCGCAACATCCCACAAACGAGCCCACTAAATCACCGAAAAAAAAGGAAATAGCCTAGGCTAGAAAAGTATTCCTATCAAATAGTTATGGACAGTGCAGTTAGCAGAATACACGCATGATGACAAGTTTGTGCAGACCACGATAATGACGTTGTATATACACGTTAAAGAGAGAGAGCAAACAATAAAAATACGTAAATTGCATTAAATCTAGGAGGCAATTAAAAGCACCCTGCAAACTATTATCCAATGAGCATATTTCCAGCACTTAAACACTTTCAATAACAGCCCATACCACCGTTCAAGTCCCCCTATCATGATGAAGGAAAACAATCTGCGTGTTGATGGAATGTACTTTCTTTCTATTGACGAACACGTCCTCATCTTTTGATGGTGCAATTATTTTTATGTGCGTCCCGTCAATAGCACCGACCACACCGGGCATACCTGCAATTGCCATGAAGTTGGCTTTGATCCTGTGTAGTTGTTGATTGTCCAAAGGAAACCGGATAAACTGTTGGATGATATGTGGTCTAGAGAGCGCGTTGATGGTTTGGTTTATGGCACGGCTGACTGATGGTTGCGATATTCCTAAATCGTCGGCATTGCAAAGTTGCATTTCCCCTGTTGCTAAATATCGTAGTGTTGCCAAACATTTTATTTCCGGACTAATTGGGTTATTCCTGTTAGTCGGGGATGTTATTGCATCCCGCACTAATTCCACAACAAGTTTGATACCCTCACGATTTAGCCAATACACAAGTTATTGAGCCGTTTCCGCTCTACATCCTGAACTCCTCCCTTCGATGCAATGCACTTCCGTTTTGGCGGACTGGGTTTGTTTTGCTAGCTAGCTCCGTTGTGCCGACAAAGCACTGATATCGCAGAGACAAAGAGGATATAACAATTACAACATGAAGAAAAGTGGTTCGGGAACTACGTGTGCGGTAGTTGGTTGCAATCACTCGAGAAAGCACCTGAACGAGTGGTTAGATAGAGAGTGCTACGACCACAAACCAGCACCCAGCACCCAGCCATGTTGTTCATTAAATACAGATAAACACAACAAATACTGCATGCATTGTATTTTTTAATATTATATATGAATATTTTCATAGTGATGTAATTGTGTGGGCTGCTTTTATATTTTAATTTGTAATACCTGTTAGGATTAAACATGTGATCTTTCTTGTTGAAGCCATTTCTTTAGTTTCCTCTCAACAATTAATTAATTCAGTGTTATTTATGTACAGTATGAGCTTAATATGAATGATGAACTGTGTTAAAAGAAATTGTAGCACTCTAAGGAACATATGAAATGCAATAATGCAATAACAGTGCAATAATGAAATTAAATTACATCAAACTTTATTTTCACTCAAACAGTACAGGCACATATGATATATTGCACAGCATAAAGAGATCATGTAAATTGTGCATTATGTAAACAACAGACAACTGTTGGCTCCTGTGGGCATGACCTAAATAAGGCAGTTTATTTTGGTTTTATGCTAGGCCACGTCGTCATGTTATCCTCCCAGTTTTGCACTGAATTCGGGTGGGGGAGAGTAACGCCATCTCCAGTCAAAGAAGTAGAATCGTGTTCCCAAGCTAGCATCACTGTTAGCATCGAAATCGCTGTGTTTACACCAGTGCCCGTCTGACTGTTTACATCGGTTTACACCGACAGACGCTGTGCAAAAGACTTCCGGCGGAAATGAAGTGCATTTGTGTAGTGTCATGGCGCTACCCGTGTTTTGGCGCGTAAACTTGTCTATATCTCTTGATCAATTCACAGTCTTCCATTGTCTCCAAAACATTTCGTCTCGCAGCCATTTTCAGATTCTTTGTGAATAGGTCTTACTGAGTTAGGAGTCCTCTCGAGGACTTTTAAGCTCTCCCAGACTTAGGTGCTACTTTTAGGCCTAAAATACTTTGTGAATTGCTCTTAGTGAATACAATTAGGAGTCCTAAATTTAAGACTGACACGCCCATTATGTTTAGGAGTTTCTCCTAAATTCGCCAGTTAGGAGCTACTTTTAGCCCTAAGATCCTTTGTGAATACGGCCCCTGGTAACCTAACGTGTTGTTGTGATGACGTAATCAAAACGCCGAAAGCCGAAAGGGCCTTTTTAACCATTTTCGGCCGATAATTTTCGGTGGCCGAATATTCGGTGCATCCCTAATTTCAACAACAACAAAAAGCACACTAGTAGGCTACTTCATTGTGGTAGTAGGTGTAAGATTACTGAGTCCAGCAGTATCAATATCATTAAGAACTAATGGTAAAATTGTCTTTGTATCACTCATCAAAGATAGCAGAAAACATGCATTATGTAGGCTACTATGGAGGGGACTTTGACTGAGCATTTCTCACAAAGTACACAGTAAAAGTACTTCAAGGTATTGTTAGTAGCAGTCAAACTAGTACCGAGTACAACAGTGTCAGTTTCATTAAGAACTTGTGGTAAAAAATATTTGTAAAAAGAAAATGAAGAGCTACTGATTTGAAAAAACGAGAGACGGCTCTCTGTATAGTTTAAATCTCCTAACAATGTTGTCCATTTATTCTTCTCCCCTCGAGTCCAACAGTGTCAGTTTTATTAAGAACTTTCAGTCAAAAATATTTGTAAAATATGAAGAGCAGCTGATTTGAAAAGACAAACGCGAGGGACGGCTGAGTGACCGCAGTGCAGAATCGCTGTATAGTTTAAATCTCCTAACAATGTTGTCCATTTTAGACACAGGCTTATTATATTTACAGCCCTTAATAACATCCATTCTCTGGGCTCAATATGTGTCTTGGCCGTTTTCGTTGTGATCGCTAAATTCACCTTGTTTCCCCTTGTTTATAATATTATCAACGTTCCAAGCAAACGAGTGCTTTTGTTTTGAAATCACCTCAGCGAGTTTCGCGCCCCCCCCCCCCCCCCCCGCTACAATGACCATTAGACCATTTAGTAAGGTAAAAAGCAAAAACGCCTCGCAGACACTCTTCCGTTTACTTGTTTAATAAAGAAAAACAAATGGTCCGTAGATACACGGAGTCATCTATCCCTAACACTCTCCCTCCATCATGTTGATTTGAATCAGAAATTCTGAACATGAGCCCGCCCCGCTCAACGTTCGGAGCCAATCACAGCGCGATAATGACCTGCCTTCCGTTTCAACCATACTCCTTCCGTTTCCACTATACTTTATCTCTCACATACATACATTCTTCTCTTGCATACATATATTGTCTTCATACATACATACATTCTTCTCTTGCATACCTATATTGTCTTCAGACATGCATATATTATAAAATATATGTATGTAAAAGGAGAATGTATGTATGTAAGAGTGAAAATATATGTATGTAAAAGGAGAATGTACATATGTGCGTGAAAGGACCAGTATGAATTACGGCCTGTACGGCCCCTCATACGTGTCGTATTGTCATACTGATATTCTGTACAAACTGTGAAGTCCACTGAGACAAATGTAACATTTGTGATATTGGGCTATATAAATAAACATTGATTGATTGATGTCAGATAGTGTTTTATGTAAAAAATAAATGTTTCTAATATAAATATAATATATTGTTAAATATTTAATTTCACCTTCATGTTCATTCATTTGGTAGCAGTCATGTTTAGCTTGTTGTTGTTGTTGTTTTTGTGTGCATGTCAATATGGAGAACTAATGAAGACAATGGTTAAAGGGGCCCTATTATGCTCATTTGCAGCTTCAGAGGAACTCCCAATCGATGGAACTTTGGGAGTTTAGCCTTTGCAGACCATTTACACACACAAAAGCCTATATAACACACTACAGGAAAGGAACAACTACACATAGCATTAAAGCACCTCTTACAAGTAAACAAAAGGGATGATCGGTTGGGTCATTAACACATGATCTATATGACATTTTCACTTTACTCCCACCCAGGGTGGATGTGTGTATTTGTCAGGCATTGATTTTTGTTAGGATTATTGGTTGTTATCAAAAATATTTAATTACAAAGTATACTCTAAAACTAGAATTTAACGTCCTATCAACACTTAGACGAGCATGCTTTCTGAGAGGGAAATAAGGGATTCTAAAAGATCTGACACAAAGGCTTTTGAATTGTTCATATATTGCACTTGGAAGAATTCATTAAAAGTGGGTACAAATGCCTCCCCTAAAGCTGACAGCTCAGTGGAGCAATACAGCGAGTGCAATATTCAAACAGCTCTCTTTACTTTGTTGCAGATTTGTTTAAAGTAACAGAAAACAAATCAGGCTCTGTGTGGGTATGATTGCATGAAGCATGAATAAGAGGGAGGGACACATAGATAGAGAGGAGGGAAGGGAAGGGGGATTAAAGGAAATACTTTCTCTTTTCTCTATAGGCAAAGATCCTGTCGCATTAATACACACATTACAATGCATTTAGTCATGATGTAACATGCTTATTAGTTGTTGTAAATTGAACGTACTACAGGGTGGGATTCAGACGCTGCTTTGATATATCCTATAACAGTTTCCATTTATTCATGTTATAAAAATGTAAGAAGGTTAATGAAAAACAGGGACTGTAGCTCAAGTGGGTAGGCTCTTCTACTCTTATGCTTACCTGCACATTTTATTGAATTTTATTTATTTATTAATGAATACAGTTTGGTTGGGTTTCCAGAAATAAATGTCATTTAAATCCAAATACAACTAAACGGAGGCCTCTATTCTTAGATCTACTGTGGACAATAGTGTTTAAAAATCTCTCAGATAATGTGGATGGAAATATTTATCTTCTCTGCTATATGTATCTCGATGCTTTTATCTGGTTGAATAAAGGGTAAATAAAAAAAATAATAACCTGCCGAAAATACATTCCATTTGTTTTTATAAAGACTTGGCTGCCTGGTCCACTATAGGTAGAATGTGAAGTTGTTCATTCATAAAACAGTTCCCGTTATCACACTACCATAGCTAACAATATATATATTTTTGGTCATTTTAACTCAAAATCCATATAGCTCCATATATTTTTATTTGGTCATTATTTTGTCATTTTAACTAAACATCTCTATATAGCTCCAGCAAAAGCAGTTTTTTTGACACAATAAGTGAGTTAAGATTTGTCGATTGGGACTTTTAATTTTTTTTTAACATTTAAAGTTTGCTCCTCCTCCCCCGGCCTGCAAAACTTAGGGTGCTCCCCAATGAATGAATGCCAACCCTAGATTTGCTTTAATTCTGGAGCGATTTTGTCCGCTTGCCATTTCAAATTGCTATTTATACACGTTGACCTCCATTTCAGAGTTTCCTACTGGAAACATTCTTACGACAAGGTTACATTTTTATCCAGTAAGTCAATTCTACTCATTATGCTTTAAATACTTCCATTTGGATGCATACAGCTGTTGCTTTGTTCAGACATTAACACGCTTCTATAAAACAGTAATGGTACCAGAAAACAAAGTGTTAACCAAACGGAACAAGTCCAAAAAAGGTTCATGCAACCATTTCACATGAATGGGATCACGGATGGGGTCGACAGTGAGGATGTTAGAAGTCTTAACAGGTATTTGATCAAAGTATAGGACACACTGAAAAAAAACTGATGACTTAATAAAAAATATGATGATCACTAAAGACTGTTACATCATCCTGAGTGGCAAATACATGTCCATGCAAAGATTTGTGGCAATCCATCTAGATAACCTTCACTGGGAACCACAAATGTCAGCCTTTAGCTCTACAGGAAAATCTCCAAAGTCATTGAATTGTAAATGCAGATGTCTTAAAGGTCACCTATTATGCAAAATCCACTTGTTCATGTTTTTTATACAGAAACATGTGTCCCCTCTGTATAAAGAGATTCTGAATGTTGCAGGAAAAAAGGATTTGATCACTTTTTGGCCTGATCCATTTAAAGTATACAAACCTGTCTGAAAAGGAGCTGATCAGATTTTGGCCACTTTATGATGTCATAACGATGTTTTGGGTTGTGTGACCATTAGCCAATCACCAACCAAGGTATATATATATCAATATATGTCGGGAAATTCTAAGAATAATAAGAAATGTAATATTCACAAGCTAGATATGAAAAGTCAGGGGATCACCCCAAGTCATTGGACTTTATATTCCAAGCATCATGTGGGTGTGGACCAACAGTTCATTGTGATTAATCCAACGGTTTTCAAGACAGTTCGCATATAAAATAAAATATGATTATTCACCGTCTGAGGAACATAAATGACATTTTAACTTGGCAGTTTGTCCAATTATGAGGAGATATTTCCGTCTTTACCAAACCGATGCAATAACTGACAGACAGGTTGACATAACCACGGTGCAACCATCGCCAAGAAAATTCATTAACACTAGAACCGCCAATCGGGTCAATTTGACCCAGAGCTGTTTTTTATTGTATGTAACTTTTTTTCAATAAAATATTAAAGTCTCCCAGTCCGTGACTTTTTCCTGAAAGTGTGTTATGTAGCACCCTATGTTGTTAAAAATTGTCAATATGAAGTCAGATTGAAGAAATCGACCAAATAATTGCCATTTATACCTATTTCCGCCAAGCGAGTCATATTGACCCTTTTCGCGCTATTGATTTTGTGTGTAAACAAACATGACGTGTTGCTATAGCAACGCCTTTTGTCTACTGTGGTTCCTTATAGATTGAGAGATAGATTGAGAGAGAGAGAGAGATAGATAGATAGATAGATATATTGATAGCGACAGTCTGTAGTGAAGGAGCGCGCTCCCGCTCACGGGAGACTGCTCGCACTGCGCTCCGCAGCAAACAGCTGTTTGCTTTTCACCAAACAACGACAACCGCCTCACGAAACGCTATGTTGTACCGTTATTAACGAAACAATTTAACAAAATTGCTTGTCAAAATACCAATACCACAAGGCCATTTTTCTTTTTAAAGCAATACTTTTACCTTGAAAATCAATGCATTCTAATGCTGGGTCAATTTGACCCCGGTGGCGGTTTTAGGTATACAAAATCTCCTGCGGTTCTAGTGTTAAAGTTGAAATCTTCCGGACAAAATTTGAAAAGTGACGGTCAAAGGTCTTCTTTGTTATTTATTGAGCTTCAAAACTAATTAATAACGACTCTATATAATCATATACGAATAATACACGGAGGACGGAGATCTCTTTTCCACTGACTAAAAGGCCCGCAAAAACCCATGTGAATTCAATTTCTAATAACACATCGGCCTGAATGTCAATAACAAAGTTGAGTGTGTGAGGGCATTTAAGGGTAACAAACTACATGCTGGTGAAGCAATACTTGGCACAGCACCTATTATTGTCTGTATGTGTAGATATGGTGCACTATCATCAATGGCCGACCATATCAGCTCATACTCTCATTTTAATTACATCTATCTTGTGTTTTACAAATGGAGAAATTTGTATTTTTCCATGTAAATAATATGAATTCATAGGCACAAAATAATCAATCCTGTGAGGACATGCAAAACAAACAATTTTAACTCTACGGTCATCAAACTGATCAGGACTTTATGTCAATTAAAGCATACATTATAATATGAAACTGTCAATTGTACAGCTCTGTAAGGTTTGACACATATCTCTGTCATCTTGTAAGCTAATCTGAACACATTAGCCATTAGCTGCACCTATGTAAATATCCATTGGAACATTGTGCAGCTGCTGAGCTTCCTTGTCTAGCTCGACAGCTCTGGCAGTAAGAAAATTCATATCATCTTTTGTTGAGTTGCCCCTTTTACTCTGAATGGCTGTTAGGCCTTTTAAACAGCGGCTGCAATTAACATGTCATTTCTTGGCTGTCAAAATGCTGTGCGAATGTGTGTGTGTGTGTGCTGGCATAATAGCTACATGATAATTCAGACCACATATGCAGCATTAACTGTCATGAAGGAGAAGCGTATCGTTTGCCGTATCCCGAGTTCTTCTTCTCATCATTGCTAACCTTCTGTTCATTTTGACAGCATGCCAGGGGAAACATGTATCTTGATTCAATCCTTTCCTCTCTCACGTACCACGTAGTAATTATTAATAAAGACAAGCTGTGCACAGTGTACGTTTTTGCCGCATGTATTGTTGTTTCAATGTCATATCAGAACCCGGTTGCTCGTGCTTCAGAGCTCCTTGTGAAGGGTGTGGCTGTTGGAATTGTATTAGGTGTATGTACTTTCTGTTTGCAAGATAAATTAAGTACTATTATATACAAGTATATGATGTACAGATAGAGCCATAGTTGTTCCCCTCATTGAAGGCCAGCCGGCTGACATTCGACTGACAGCTTTAGTTTGTTAAAGTGATGGTCCCTCAGCATAGGCTAAAAGGCGTATTTATGTGCATGTCAATGGTACAGGCTATTGGGAGTTTTTTTAATAAACAAACAAAATCTGTTTACCTAAGAGAGGTTGGCCCAAAATGAGACCGTGGTCCAAAGTTGACCCACCACAATGTTCGACTCGGCCCACCAGGTCTTTTAAATTGTAATAATTTTATCATATTATGAATAGCTGCTTTTTTTAAGTGGATATATATATATATATAATATATACAATATATACAATGTGTAAATATTTGTTTGCGTATTTACAATAAAATTAATGATCACTCCATGATTTTAGAACTCTATATTTACTGTTAAAATGTCTTATTAAAATGTATGTTTTGTTATACTCAATTTATTATAACTTTTCTTAGGGTCGACATATTTAGCCATTCAAACATTGGGTTTTTTGATCTACATTTTTAAAGGCTTTTCAAAAATATTGTAGACTAAACAACCAATCGATCAAACAATAGTCCTATTAATCAACCAATGATATAGTCAAATATATTTGTTGATAATAAATAATCGTAAGTTATACTGTTATTATAAATGGAAATCCATTCAAATGGAATCAAATGTCACCTGTTCAGGATAGGGTAAGCTTTGAACTAGAAAAACACTTAACACAAATGCTTTTGTATAGAACATAATAATTAAGTCACTACATGCAAAAACACAGAAGCAAATTAATTCTCCAAAAGTTCATCAAAAGTTTTAAAAAGGCATAACATGTATCTAAATTTGCTTTATTGATCGTTGACTTCCACGCTAAAATTTATGTTTTCTAACGGGCAGCAGCCACAAAAATAACCATAAAATGTGTGAAAACTAAAGTAATTTCTGGGGTGTAAAACAAGCGACAGCATCGCATCTCATGTCACATGTAGATCCCCCCTCCCCCCGAACATGCACACACACTTCCAGTACAATTGGTCTTTACTGCAGTTAGAAAGGTAACACTGTTAGCATTTTCCCACATATGTTATGTACCACAACATATAATCTGTTATTCTTGTTTTTATCTATTTGTATTTGTTTGCACAGTTAAAATGCAGCTATTTCAAACATGTAAAAATAAATAAACATATGTAATTCAAACCATCACATTTACACCTGCACACATACAAAAGCCTGCACAACCCCAGATCACCAAGTAGATGAGTATAGATAAGAAACAAACAAGCCATCTTGGTTGGTAACAGTGTGAGTGTAAAACACTGTTACCTGGTGGAAACAGGATGTGACCCATGGTCCTTATCCAAGCTGACCACATTTCCCTCCCACGCACCACCCCCCCGACCTCCACATATGTGAGCGTCACGCTACTTCCTGCGTTGGCAGTGATCGTTGGCATTTGGAATCGTGTCCTGCAGCATCAGCCAATATAAACGTCATTCTTTCTCATTTGTAAAAATGGCATCTCGTAGCCACAATAAAACGTTGCCCTACCCCATGCCTACATAAAGAAAACGGTTTAAAAACCTCCTTTAATAGGAGATAAACATATGAAGCGAACAAACAAAAAACAATTAAAAAGCTTTCATCATTACTTCCTTTTCAAACTAATTGAAATATTAACCGACCAACCACTTTCTGCAGGCAGAAAAAACATTGCCCTAATATTGCAACATCCTCCTTTTATAGCTACCACGTCACTGGATTTATATTTACCCTTAGCCGTCAGTATTTTTTAAACAGATAACTGTCACTCTATGACAGTCTTATGTATTTTATGGACATAAAATCTGGACACATGCTTTTTTTGTAACTTTGTTTAGTAATAATTGTTATTGCAAGATTTTGATCAAGTAGATTTGTTTCTCTTGTTAATATAATTCCAAACACAAACTTATTATCATGTAACATTTGTACCATAACAAAGTACAACATTCCTATGTGGGTAATCATAAGCCTTTCAACCCACATTCAATAGGTCCTGATACCGACGTATTGTAAGGTTTTTACCATTAATATGATTTGTAAATACAGTTTGCTTTTCACAATTACTTGTTCAAAGTCTGCCAGTTTGAACAAATTGCCGTAAGCACCGTTCACCCGAAGCACTTCATCTAGTCATCAGGAATCAATTCAAAACATCCATTGTGCAACGGTGGAACAGCAACTCACATCTTCTTCTTTAGTGAAAGCTTGAATACAGCAAGATTATTGAAATAAGTCCTGGATAACAATTCAACAAATAAAATGTAAAATGTTTTATCAATGCAATGCACTGAAAGGAAACTTCAAACTCATCATGGAATAAAACACTCCAATCATTACAGTGCATGACATTAAGGATTTTGGGAGATGGCCCTGTGGGCCATCTAAGCTAATTTACAGATGGCCCTGAGCCCAATAGAGATTGCCCTGAAAAATGCGTGCGGACGAAATGCCACGAAGGGTTTGGGGGGCCTCCCCCTAGAACATTTAGATTTTTGCAGGTCTTAGATGCTGTCTGGTGCATTCTCTAGACTGAATTATAAGATGAACCACCACAATATTATATTGTACAATTTCAATTTTATTCTTCATTTCACTTGTTTGTTTGTTCTTGTTTGTGTTTGCTCGCTTGCATGCCCTGCATAGCTATAAGAAATACTTAAGTTGTTGGTCAAGACACTTTCCATCTGATGAAGGCAAATGCCTTCCCAGATGTAAAAAAGTAGAAAACATTACATTCAGTTGTAACTGCCAAAACAAACATTATTTACACTATTATGGACCCTATTAAAAATGTTTGTAATGTTATCTACTGTAAGTTGGTCAAACGAATGCCTCCTCATCCGGAAGCTGACCGAGCAGACCCGAGCAGCAGTCGAGAGGAGCCGAGCGCATCCGCGAAGCACACAAAATGGCGACGTCAGAGTTCCCGTTAGCCGGCAAATCTAAATCTCTTCACAATAATTTCCCTTTAGTGCAATACCGCTTCAGTTGCGCCACTTATGTGACAGACAAGAAGAGTATGTGACAGACAAGAATAGTCAATTCTAATGTCTAACACTTAATGTGGAGAAAGAGATGTCCTGTATGGGTTGATTGTGCGTTGATCTGTTGGTAATGCCTCGGGGTTCCGGTGGGCATGTAAACAAATGCATAATGCTGCGCTATACTTTGTGGCCTCACCCAGTTGCATAGCGACGCTTATTGTTTAGGTGTCTTTTAATAAGCAGGTAGTGCTATCATTAACTAGAACTAGCTGGATCTGATCGATATGGACATAAACGTGAGTGAAGTTTAATCTGACGGGAGCTGCTGCTGACGAGTCGACATGCAGCACTGCATGATCACATGCAGCGGTGAGCGGACAAAACACACACTTCAGGTTAGAATATCACACAAGCTATTTTAATAACCTCTGAAACTACCTAAACTAGTTATAGATATGTTTAGTTTTACTGTCGGGTCACTCATTACTGGATCCGCGAGCTGCTGGCATAATAGATTGCCCGATCGGGCAACCAGCAGGTGAGGCTTCATTTCCCGAGCTAAATACTAGATGGCCCCGGGCCATCGGGCAGCCCTTAATGTCAAGCCCTGCATTACAAAGATGTTAGCATAATTTTTAAGGCTGTCCCGAATACCATTTTTCGGGCTCCGGATATCCGGTAGTAATCAGCAGAATCCGCTTCAACGCCTGTACTTCGGTTTATTCACGTCGTTATTTTTGTTATTCTACAGTATTGTTGTTTTATAGTTATTTGTTCATGTATACAACCCAATTTGTGTTCTTTGAAATTGAAAAAGATATTGCATTGTGTTTGTTACTTTCGTTGCAGTTGTATATGTCTTAAGTGTAATTGTCTTGGCTTCCTATTTTGTATGGACGTGTTTTTATTTTGAAGGAGAGTTAGCGCTGTTGACAGGAAGTTGTTGTTGCTAGGGAAACAACGTGACGGAGATTAATGGAGAAAAAGTAATATCTACATATAAAGACAGAGAAAGTAACTGATAAAGTGTATGGTTAAGTGTTAGCAACCCCCGAAGAGGAACAAGCTCTTAAGTTGATATTGGAGATTTCAATAAATTCAAAAAAACGAGAAAGAAAAACGAATATCCGAAAAACGAAATTGAAACCCGAATAGTACTCCAACAAACGGATATTCGGGTACAGCCCCAATAATTGTACTGCCGGTCAAAACGGAGCTTGTTAAATTGAGAGGGTAAAACTTTAGTTTATAGCACATCAATTACTTTTTGTATATTTTTATAATAAATTAAAATTAAAATATATTTTTGAAAAAGGATCTTGGACAATTTTCAATTCTGTAGTAGGCCTATATGTCATTTTTGGAATATAACATTGTTTTATTGCATATTTTGCTTTTACTATGTCAAGTAGGCCTACTGATATTTTGTCTTTGGTTTGTTTCATCTATGAAACATGTGGGAAAAAAAGTGGTAGTTGAAGAAAACTTTTTTTTATTCTACAATATTTCTACATACAATCAGGATTAGACTCAAAACGATATTGATCAGTAAAAAAAATTATAAAAAGAAGATAATGTTCTCACCATTTAAACGTTGATATGTGGGATTAAAGCCTTTATAGACCATCTACATGTACAACAGCCTAAATAACACACTACAGGAAAGGGAAAACCCCAGAAGCACAAAAGGGCCTGTATAAGGTTACACACAGACAGTGTCATTTACATACTATTACATACAATTACAACTGATGATTTAGTGCATGCATCTTGTATAACCTGTATTTATTCTGAAAGTAATTGAAAAGTTTCTCACTTCCACACACCAAATTGGTACCCAACCTGTGATAGTTTGCATGTGAATGACTGGGGGTGTGGCCTAAAGCTCAACTAATTGTGGTTTTAAATGAAAACCCCCTATCCAGCGTATAATGCGTATCCATTATCACCTCATGAATGGTGGATTTAAGTCAACCATTTCTGGCATTTAATGGAGGGGGGTGGACTGGGAAACAATTGGGCGCAGAGTGAGTGAAGACGGTTTCCCCAGTGACCATCCTGCCTGGACCATCAGTCGACTTCGAAACAGAAGCTGCCATTTGCTTATCTTCCCCAGGCAGCAGGCCTACTATTCACTGAACAGTTGCAGTTTCCAAACCTCATTTAATGACATTTGTTATTTCAATTTCACTCCAAACAGTTTCCTCTTCAAGTTTCGCAGAGACAAAGAACGAGTAACAATTTCTGCCTTTCACATTAGGATATTGACTTTCTGTTTTCAGTGGCAGGGATGCTCTGCTCCGACTCTGTTTCTTGTTATTTTCCCCTGCCTTACCTATTTAGAGTTAAACAAACTGTTTTTGTTTTTTTTAAGATTTGCCACTTTTGTTTAAATGTCATCTCTCTGCATGGCCTGTAACCATAATCCAAAGGCCTTCACAACTCTTGCATTAAAATACATTTCCATTGCAAGGGGAGCATGAATCTAGATTATCATATACATGCAGCAATATTTAAATACAATGAAGAGACATAGCATTAAAATATTAAAATGCTTAACTGTAGTCAGAGTGATTTCACATGAATTACAGCTAAACATTTATATCACGCAATTGCTCCCTCACTTTTAATCGTACATGGGTTTCCATGGTGAGCAGTGTGTAATGGGGATACCGACACCAGGATTGCTTACATGTGGGTTTTGGGATAAACTTTGGATTTCTGGATTAGCTTAAATATTAGTGCGGGTTAAACGCTTTGGATCTGGATTAAATTGTTTCCTCACATTAATATCAAATGTGTAGCTTTGCCCTGATAGAAGTGGCATTAAGAGCTTAGCAAATTTGCTCAGAAAAGACCAAATTAATGACCATTGCAGAGACTTAGTTGCACTTTTATTTCAGTTAAAGTACATTAAAGGGATAAAGCTAGAATATGCATAATATTGATAAATGACAACCAAGCCCTACTCTTCTTCTTAACTGTCAATTCTCATGCTATTGTAACATTGCCAAGTGTGCCAGTACTCATAACAAATGATTAATATCCACACACAATCACAATCTCACACTCATCTTTCTCCTACCTTATCAAATTGATATTCCAACATGTGCATCTTTCATTATCCCTCTCTGCATTACTTAATATAAATGATTAGCTCTTGTTATGCTAAGCGATTGTTACATGATAAGGCCAATCTCATTAAGAACAGATCAGAACAATATCAGACGGTGCTAATAATACAAATCACATTATTCCATTCTAAATGAAAACCTGAATATTGACGACGTCAACACAACATTTAAAAACAAAGCCATTCAAAGGTTTAAAAGGGAAAGTTGTTTATTATTATTTGACGGAGTCGATTATGAGTAATTCTGCAAATAAAAGCTTAAAAGTTGGCAATGCCAGCATGTGCTTCATGAATAATCTTTGGAATACTCTTCATACCAAATGAAATACTGCTCTTATGTGTTGCTGTCCTTGTATGTTCACCAAAAGTCTACAGCCATTATATTAACCACATTTACAATATATGTGTATCTTGTTGGCATGCTAACATTAGCTAATTAACACTAATCTGAGAGGAATTCCAATAGTTTGTTTGAACTCATTCTAAACCACAGCATTAGACAAATGACCTGATAAAAGTGTTGTCCGTTCATCCTGAGAGGTATATGAATCTCAGTACTAATTATTTTTAGCGCAGTTAGAAATGTGTCAATAAAATCAGTTGTCAATAAAAATCACTTCAAACCAAAGTTTATATACATATCTGTTTGTCTCAGTGGGTTTTACAGACTTCAAAAATCGATGACAGTGTTAACAGATAAACACAAGAAGCAACATCAAATACAAGTAAAATAGATACAAATAAACAAGATACAATATAACAAAAGGACAGTAAAAATACAATAAAACTATAGAAAAAATACCTCTGAAAATGTGAGTCTCAGAAGGACAAACAGGCAAGGCAAGGCAAGTTTATGTATATAGCACCTTTCAACACAAGACAATTCAAAGTGCTTTACAACAATGAAAGACATTCAGAAAATGGCATTTAAAAACAGTCATTAAAAAGCAAAGATAATAAAATAAACATTAAAGAAAAAATACAAGAATAAAAGTTACAGTGCAGTTAAAAACAGGGTAATTTAAAACCAGCTCTAACTATTGGCTTTAATACAAAAGAAAGGTCTTCAACACACTCTTTTGGACACTGTCTGCCTGCCTAATAAAAACAGGAAGGTTGTTCAAGAGAATGTAATATAATATATTAACGAAAGTGCCATCGACAATTTGCTAGGTTTTGTTCCTTATGGTTTTCCATTTCCAGACATCAAACGGCTATGTCACATTTGTATGCTGTCATCTAGTGAGAAAAGAAGATTCTACAAAACTGATATCAAAATATTGTTTTAGACATTACAGTTACATGACAACAGAAATAATCCCTCATTAAAATAGGTGGCCTTTCAAACGAGCTATACAGAGAGACGCTAATAAGACATGCTAATGATGCTTAGTGAAGCCAATCGCTACACATTGACAGACTAACAAGCCAAAGAGCCCACTCTCCACAAATCATCTCTAAAACTTTGTTCAAAAACATGCGGAGAGACAGATGGACACATGTACATTCCAATGGATAGCTGAGAGGGGCTTTGCACCATTTGTTAAGGCTCTCTCGCATACAAAAGCCAAAAATAAATCTGTTTACACTCAGCACAGAAAATACATTGTCACCCAAAAAAAAAAACAGAAACTCTTGACAGGATTTTATTTCACAGCAGATCAGAATAACCACATCACAATCTGATGCTTACCATTAATGTGAAAAAGACAGCCTCTATGTAATTAAATTCTGCTCATCCTAAAGCACTCAAGGAATTAGTTTGACTCAATTATCAGTGAGACTCTGGCAGCGTTCCTTTTTCTTTTGTGCCTGCACGTACTGATGAACCTCAGCAGACCTGTAAGGTGATAAAAGAAGATTCTTCGAATGCCTTTTATTGTTGACATACGCTTTTCTAATGGCTTTATCAGGTGTAAGACACTTCAATAACTACAGCTTGACCTGCAGTATAGTAAAATGGCCCCATACGTGTCCTTTGAATTCCTCTGAGCAAAGTTGATACAATGCGTGCACAGATAAAGAAATGAATGAACATCCAATATTTACTCTCACCTTTTCAACTTTATTTAGTCTTCTTTATTAACTTCCTTTTGACGTTTATTTTGCTTAGTACTTCCATAAAGAGAAAAGCTTGATCAATAAGCACCAGGGAACATCAACACTGTGCGAATTGTGTGATATGCGTCAAGTTGAACATTCGCTACACCTACACTCTAGCTGTCCATAAAGCTCTGTACACAGGAGATATGTGCCATTTTGCTTCGTATCCAAAGGTTTTCTGCAAAGGGAGCCAAGCCGAAGAAAGCGTGCCAAACTGGCAGCGCACAGTTGTATTAAGCACTCTTTTCATGTTAGAGCGCCACACAAATGGGGCCATACAACACGTTGACAGGTTTGTCTTGGTAGAGGAATAAAGAGGAGAGAGGTTTTCTTTATATGTATTTACATTGTGGCACTGGACCCCTAAACCTCTGTATAAGTGTGAGAATAAAGCATATCATCTTGTAACTTTTGCCTTTGATAGCCTAGATTTGTTCAGAAACGAGTCCTAAAACCCGAAAATAACTTTTTATTTCACTCTTTTCGAAGCCAAAGCGCTTTTTTCAACGTGTTTGTGGCTAGCTAAATAAAGTCAGTGGTTAAAACAAGGTAAATACATTTTCACGTTCGGTTCTCAGACATAAAACACGTCAATAATTAAGCTTGTATGTGTTGAGAAAATAACTGTGGATTCAGTTATAGGCATATTTTACCCAAACAACTAATGACTTAGATAACAGCTATAAAAGTGTTTGTACCAGGAAGTTCTTTACATAAAAAAAGTATACGGTGGTTTACAGAATTTTTTTTTACCGATGTAAGTCAAAGGGAACAAGTATTTGATGGTCCAAAATGATGTGTGTTTCCGCAATACACTGACATCCAATGGGAAAATCCCATTTATCTTTGTCAAGGGGGCCCTTTGCAATGGTAATTCCAGGTCAGCCAATGAAAATATGTCATTACTGCACCCCTCGATACACTTGGCATCTATTGTGAAACACACACATGTTCCGATGTGTAGAAACCTTGAATTGCACCATACTCACAATGCTGTGACCCACCTCACATCATTTTGCTGGGAAGAGCATCAGGAATGCAACCCAATTCCATGATTTTAAATGTAAAAAAGTAAATAGATAACTAAATAAATAGAAATATAACAATAATGTAATTTGAGCAGGAACATTGTCAAAAGTACAAGCCATTGCTGAAGGGAATGACATTCCAGGGTGGATTTGTTTCCATGGAGACCCTTCTTTGTTAGTCATGCAGTTGTCTAGCAATTTTGCAATAAGTGCTCCATGGCAATGGTGTGTGTGTTCCTGTGTGTGTTCCTGTGTGTGTGTGTGTGTGTGTGTGTGTGTGTGTGTGTGTGTGTGTGTGTGTGTGTGTGTGTGTGTGTGTGTGTGTGTGTGTGTGTGTGTGTGTTCACCCATGTACAGTATGTGTTGAGAGATTTTTTTAAGGTGCATGCATGGCTATTACCAATTCACAGAGAGCCCTAGAGACTGCGCTATTCTACATAAAAAGATCACTGTTGCATATTCAGATGATCTGTCCCACGGGGGTCATTAAAAAGCATGTTTCGAAGGAGCCAGCAATCTCACACTGCTGTTAATGAGCTATGGTTATGGCTTTATTAAAACTAACACGTGTTAGCTGGTCTTTAACTGGACATACTTATGGAGTATTTTTTTGAAAATGTGGGTGTTCTTTGTGTCCAAGTTCATTTAGCTGAGGGAAATGTATGCACTCGGCTCACTGCCCATCAGTTACTCTAGACTTTTTGAATATGCAGTGTGCATTAATTGTGCGGTGTCAGTACCATGGCCCTCATATTTTGGGAACAGATAAGCGCTGCCAGCCTCATAAGTGATAGGATACTTGACAGCATTGTAATTCAGTGCAATGGGAAGCGAGCCATCCGCCGACTAGTGACAGAGCTCTAATTATGGTACGGCAGCTGAAAGCCTGTTGACAACCATTTCCATGCATTAGCGAGAACCTCTGTACTTTAGTTCCATTAAAACAATGTCTCTCCAGCCACTCCTGAGCTGAAAACAGGCCACTATACTTTGAATCTGATAAAGCAAGGTTATAAAACATTGCATTCTGATGCCATGATATACAAGTATTTAAAACGTACAGTCATAGGATCTGTATGGTACTCAAACCATGTACTAAAGTACAAGTATTAGTACTGCAGTGTAGAAATACGCTGTTACAAGACAACCTCCTGCATTTAAGTTCAAATAATAAATGTATTGGCAGCAAGTACTCCTAATCACAAGTAGCCATTTTTGGAATATTATGTATTATATCACTGTTTTATAATTAGTGATGCATTATTGAGTCTATAACGTACATTTTGCAGTTGGTCAAGGATGACACATTAAAGAGGCCCTATGCTTTTGGGCCTTTTCCCTTTCCTGTAGTGTGTTATATAGGTTTCTAAACTTTCTATGCATGTAAATGATCTGCAAAGGTTAAAATCCCAAAGTGCTTCTCTCCAAAACTCTCAAAGCAGGTAATAATGTCACAGTAAAGGCACAAGATATACATATGTACCTGAACATGAGCATAATAGGGCCTCTTTAATAATATGAATCCGATAAAGTAACTAACTCTTATCAAATAAATATAGTGAGTAAAACGTACCATATTTGCTGCCAAAATGTAGTGGAGTAGAAGTATAAAATAGCGTACAGTGGAAATCTTTACTTCCCACTAATGCACATGAATGGGTAATTTCAGAGCACAAAGCGTTATCGGCCCTGCTTTTAATTCGTAACATTTGACAAGACAAGAACATTTAAAAAAAGGATTTCTTTCCAGATTCTCTGTGATGTGAGTCATTATGAATACAAGCACCCAGGTGACTTCCAACAGTGCAATGACAGCGCATGGTGAACTCATAAAGTGTATTTCTTCCCGCGTGTTGGCAGCATAAATCTCTTTAGCTGCTGCACTCTTCCTTTTGATCTCGTGTCTTTCTTCCTACCAGCGTGTTTGTGTTTCGCTGTGCCGAGCTTCAAGCACTTCCTCTGTGGGGGGGGGGGGGGGGGGGGTTGATCAAGAAAAAGCAAGAAAACATCTGGTGAGGTCATCTCAACCTGTTGTGCAGTCTGCAGAATGTTTTCTCACTGATAAATGTCCTCACAAAAACCCATTTTTACTTTAAACACAACCAATGAGGACATTGAACTTTCATGTATCTCTGAGTGAACAGGCTTGTCTAAATGTGTGTACTCAATGCCTCTGTTTATCAACCTTCCTTTTGATTATTGTAACCAAGTTAGCAAATTACCATTATTTCAATGAACCCATCGGCCTGAATAAGCAGACTTGCTGACTTTTAAACATAAGTTGCCTTGGCTGAATTACTTAATATTGCTTTTTATATTGTAAGATTCAGACTTTTGGTTTGGATAGGTTTCCTTTTAAGTGAGGTATGTTTCTGCTTGATCACATGCTTCCAACTGTCAAAGAGTTCAAAGCAGCTCAGACAGTAAACCAGAGAGGCAGTGAGAATACGCTGATCTCTTCAACAGTCGCTTTTCCTGCTATATAGGATGTCCCGCCTCACAGATAAAGACAGCAGGACCACAGAAGCAAAAACTCATCCAAGCCCAGCATGTTTTTCTCGTTGTCATGATGGCAGTTTCACGTCTGGGTTCAGGGTCAGTTGTACCATTCTGAGCTTTTCCACAACCACTCAAAGACGGCCCTGACGGAGGTCCTGCTGCTGTTTACAACAAATGGCTGTCCACACATGCCACTGGATCTTCAATGCCAGAGGCAGCTTGCTCCAAATGCAGGCAGATAAAGCATGCCTGGTGTGCGGCCGCCACTGTGAGCATGCCAGGACAAGAGAGGCCAGAGAGGACACAAACAGTCTAACAAAGCCATTGCTTGGCTGTGGTAGTGCAGTGGGTGCTAAATAAAAGTGGATGAGGAGCAGATCAAAATAAGCCTCATAGGGGCCGGTGCTATGCTTGGATTCACCTGGCTGACTAACAGATACTGTAAACTCTCAAATAAGGGATGAAGCCTTATTTTCCCAACCATAGAAAATACCAAGCATATATTTAAAACATGCTCTGTTTTAAATGGTTGTATTTACCTTAAAGGAGACCTATCATGCTATATTTAAATGATATAGTGTATGACCATACCTATATAAGGTATATTTATACATTTTATTTTTCAAAATACCAAACAGATAATTTTTTAGCCATGCCTCGTTTCGCTCATTTTCGCTCTATTCCAAGCCTGTCTTTGAAAATTCTGAGCAGCAGCTGACCACGCCCCCCTGCAGAAGAAGGGGGCATGAGCCGGCGAGAGTCACGTTACCATGTTTGCTGTGATTACGAGTGTGGAATAAACATGTCATCTCAGAGCAAGGCATGTGTTCAAGCATATTATCAATTTGATCCAGAAACTGACCCTGAAGCAGCGGAGGTTTTGGTGGAGGTGCAAACATCTCGGTTGCAGCAGGACGTTTCTGAATGGTTAGTTGACAAGCTGTTATCCCTATTTATTTTACTCTGTTTGTTACGATGCTTGCTACTTATTCCGTTCATATTTTGGCTAATTAGCAAGAATGCAATGTGTAAAGTTTGTAAGTTAGAGTTTGACCCAGCAATAAGTCTCTGAAAGGCGGGGAAAAGTTGTGTGGATAGAGGCAGAGCGCAGCGGCAGGCAGGCAGAGAGGAGCAGGCTACGATACCCCCCCCCCCCCCCCCCCCACAGAGCGCACCCAGAGGAAAGGCTGCGTCACCTCACTTTGTAACCCAGGAAAGGAGCAGGAATCCTGGGTACGTGAGTGTTAAAAGTGCATTAAACTGTTTTAATCCGACAGCCGCTGATGTGCACGGAAGTCTGTCCGTTTCGTTAACATTTGAATAGCCAAATGGACGGAAATCGGTCCTACAGTATTATGCGAATGAGAGGTTTGGCAATGCACGTGGCCGTGGCTCATTCCCCTGATAGGTGGAGAGTTGACCAATAAGCGGAGCACCTCTTTGTGACGTAGAAAAGTGTTGAAATCTGGATCCGTTTTTTTCAGATCCGTTGCAGCCCCTTTTTTAGAGATTTGGCTAAGGAGGAAAATAGAGAGGGTTGTGTTTTCTGACACTTGGTGAGTTCCCTGGAACACCGGGGACACATATTCATGTATAAAAGACGTACAAAGATGCATTTTGCATGATAGGTCCCGTTTAAAGGGGACCAATCATGCAAAATGCACGTTTTGATGTATTTTATACATCAACATGTGTCCCCTCTGTGGAAAGAGATTCTGAAAGTTTCAGGAAAAAAGATTCTCTCTCTTTTTGTCCTGATCCATTTATATAAAAACCTGTCTGAAAATGAGCTGATCAGATTTTCGCCACTTTATGTCATCACAATGTTTTGGCTTGTGTAACCATTAGCCAATCGTCAACCGAGGTAACCCCCCCCCCCCCCACACCTTATCACCTGAATCTCCTCCTAGAGCACCATTGTGTTCTTTTTAATCAAATATCTCTCAGAGGGGCTTTGGGAGGGGCTCCTTATTTTCATCTAAAGTAACAGACAGAGAATCAGCACTTTTGAAACAGGGCTGAAACAGAGGGGATTATGGGATGCTACAATGTGTGATCTGTTTGGTATTTCGAGAAAAACACTTCAGAGACATGTTTTGTATATATCTGAGACCTATATTGATGAAAAACAGTATAATAGCGGATCCTTTAAATCAAGGAGGTTTAGTTTTTCGGTGAACAGTAGGTTGGTTTGTTTGCTTGCAGGATAAAAAATGTTAATAGTCGGCAAAAGAGTATGTTTTGGAGTGGATCCTAATCACTTGGAATATACCCATTATTTTTCACCTAAGGAGACGGCCTGGTGGAGGTCTATGTTATCTTAAGTGCCCTTTTAGTTTACCAGGTTAAATATTGACAGTTTGCTGTTGTTGAAAGAGGAACTCCCTCCTAGTTTAACTGTCACCTAATGCACCTTTTTCTGCCTCTTATTGCAGCAGTACAAGTTTGAGTGTGTCTTTTTTTACATAAATACTCAATATTTCGGTATCCATGACCCTCGAAAGTTCCGATTTTTCAAATTAAAGGCTTTGCAGTTGACAAGGAGCATAATCCCTCCCTGTCGAAGCTTTTAAAGGGCCCATAAAAGGTAACATTACCTCTTTAATGCGATGTCAAATAGGACATTGAGCAATCAATGAGCTATTCATAATGGAGGGAAAGATAATTTGATTTGATAGGATGGAAAGTAAAGGCAGGATTTTTGTATTTATAGGCCTGAGTTTTAGATATCCCTACTTGTGCAGGATAACATTAACATTTGAAATGCACTGCTTTCAAGAAAGTTCAACTGGCCATTTAATAGCAGCTTGAATGTCAAACATCCATTGTTTTTATTGACATACAATACAAAAAGTACAGAAAAGTAGTATTGATTAAAATAATAACAAAATTAGTGAGTGAGAACAGCTTTTCTGTTAAAAATAGATGCTCAAGGGTTGAACATCTACGAGTATGGGCACCATTAAAGTACAGGCAAGTGACTCTTCAGTAGAAAAGCGCAACAGTCAGATGAATAGCCATGAAATATTTTACGTTGATGGTCCTCAGAGGATGAACCCTACTATATTTGGTGATCTCCTGACTTTTCTTGTAGTTCCACTATCGTTTACTTTTTTGTTTCTTAATGAAAAGGTCCAGATAACTTGTGGGTGGCCTGCCATGAAATATGGTACATGCAGGCTCCTTCAGGATTAATTTTCATACATTTGACAATCAGATTTTCCCTTTTTTTAAATCAGCCTTTTATTGTACATTTACTCTCCTCAGTTCTTATTGATAGATCTCCATGGCCTTGTTTCAAGCATTTGACTCAGCCCACCACATGTGAATGATTCACATGGTATTGTGAAACACTGTTTTCAAACAATCAAGCCTACAATCACTGTGGGGGACGGATGATTATTGAATCAGCGCAATGGTCGAGACTAAAGACGTTGTCGAGCAATGTGTATGTAGCTTTGCTCTGTAGACAGTTTCTCAATATTGCCTAACACATTCATTTGTTTCAAATTTGCTCTGGTAGTCTCTTAAAACCACAGCAAAATCCATTGTTTTTACGTTTCTGTGTCAACGTACAATGCTGTGATATTTAACAAGGCTGCCTTGTATCAGGCATTGGTCGCCAGTTTCTTTATAATATAGCCTACCTCTGTGGAATGTCGTTATCGCCCATTGTTCACTGTGTTGTACCAGCACAGCCATTCTTTACATGCCTTAATGTGGGAGAGAGAGACGTGCTAAACTAAGATGGTTGACAAAGCATCAGCATCATTGTGTTAATCATTGTGAGAATATTGGTATCACTGTATATCTATTCACCTCACAGAATTGACTGTATCTTAAACTTTGATCAGAGACCATGATATATTTGTTAAGGCACTAAACTCCTGCATCCTGTAAACCTTTAATGTGGACATTTTGAGTATTTACACATGTTTGTGTGCATTGAAGTCCCTGAACGGCAATAGGGCCGAAAGAACGTTCTAGATATTCATTTGAAACTACCATTAATATATGATGGCATGATTGAGGACCAAAATGATTCCGAGAGCCAGAAACGTTTTACATTGTACTCACATATATGTGTATTCCTCATCTGTTAATATGTATTTACCTTTTTGTATAAGCATTTTGTACGGCATTGTCATGCCACCGTTCATAATTGAAAGTGTGAAATGACGTCTCACAGAGACTTAATTATTCCTCTTTATTATTTATTAATATGCTTTGGTTTACATCTGATTGCTTTTTAATAGAATAGTTATATTACGATTGGGTGGATGTGTTTTTTTCTGTTCCACTGCCTCTGATATAATAAACCCCCAGACTTAATCCACCCCTAAATGCCGTAGTATTATGCAAAGTGGGATCTGTTATTTATCTTGCATTACTTTTAATTACTTGCATTAAGTAAGGTACATTGATATGTATTCACATGGCCTGCCTTCCTGCACCTAAGGGCTCCATTTGAAATGAAATTGGACCATCTCATCCCTCGTTGGTTGACTCCCCTCTCTCTCTCATGTGGAAAATCAGTGGCTGGGACTTAGCTGTCAATCATATGCAACGACTGACTCCTGCCTGTGATGCTTATCAATAATGAAATGGGCAATTTAACAGCCTCTAGGTCTCTCTCACTCTCTAACTTTGAAATATAACACTTAACTCTATGGCTGACATATATTGTGCTGCTTATATCGCCATCGACAGACTTTGGTTGATTCCTACACCAGCCTATGCTTTATCCCTCCATATGCGAACATGTGTAATATGCGGCATTGAGGATGCCCGTCTTACTTTGAAACACCTCTCTTCCGATGTTAGCATTACCCTTGTCACAAAGCGGAAGCCTATTTAAGACTGGCAGCTTGCTGTGATGGATGCCAGCTCAAGTAGATCAAGCCACAAGTGCCACAGGAGAAACAAATGGCACTCCTCCGACTCAGTGATGAAGGATAAGACCATCAAATGTAATGGCGGGGGGTTTTACTTGCTTCTTTTTCTCCTAATGATGAATTATTGAGATTGGAGTTATCCATTTCCCCCTTTTTAAAATTGGTCTTTACATTTGCTTTTTTTATTGCATTGATATTTGACTCCGCCCACTTGACTGTGTTGACTGACTCACCTGGCATTGTGAAACATTGTTTTATAGGTTTAAACCAGGGGTAGCCAACACGGTGCCCGCGGGCACTCAGTCGCCCGCAGGGGCAACGTGAGTCGCCCGCCGGGCATGTTCTAAAAATAGCTCGCCAAGCAAATCCAAAACAAAAAAGGAAATGTAATTAAAATAATCTACTCTATGTATAAACGAAACCTAAATCATAGCGAACTCTATCTGCTTACTACAACTCAATATCTATCTAACACCCCTCCTCCCCCACCCCCACAATGAATATCGACCAATCACGTTCTTGCTTGATTTGCGGGACCAGCGTTGCAGTCGGGAAGAAAAGCAATGTGGCACCTCCCCGCTGATTTTCCTTCTGGCAGAAACTACACAACACATCAGCCCTATTGAACAGCCTATCATGCCAGCCTATACAACACATGAGGAGCAGAGTTTTACTCTGTGTGTGTTGTAACTTGCATATATATTTATTCCACTTGACGCACACACACGCATGGCGTAATCTCCACTGGGGACAGGGGGGACATGTCCCCCGCACTTTTCCCGTTTGTGTCCTCCCACTTTACAAATATGTTTATTATTATTTTTTAATGCAACCCGTCATTGCCAAGGAGGAGCACACAGCCTCTGTGAGCGAGCGAGAGAGCTAGAGAGAGAGAGCGAGAGAGAGAGCTAGGGAGAGCACACTTTTATCTATTTAATATAGATAAAGTAAGAAGTCATTTCAGTGTGTACTATAGGACAGTACAAAAACTGTTTAAAAGGGGAGTGATTAGTAAAATATGCATAAATAAAAAGAAAGAATGCTAATTAGGTAACATAAGATAAGAATAAACCAGTTTAAATGATTTGTTATTGGTTGTGATAATATTCTAAAGATGATTGGAGTATTAAAAAGTATACAGCTCCCTTTCATATGAGTGTTGAGAGCTGTATCCATAAATTCATTTTGTACTCAAAGTGCAGCAGATTGGTGCATTTCACTTCAACATTTCAAAAAATATATTTTAGAGGAGGCGAGGACCCCCCTAGAAGATATGAGATCCCCCCTGGAGGATGTGAGGCCCCCCCTACAGGATGTGAGGTCCACCCCCAAATAAAGCAGGTTAAAATTATTAAATTGCATACATTTTCTTTTAGTAAACACTGAAAACGGGTCCCACAGACCCAAACAGCACACAAAGGTTAAAGGTTAGCATATAATATATAAATATAAAATATATACACTGCAAAAAACAAAAAAAAGAGGAGTAAAAGTAGCCCCCGACTTGCTTTATTTTTTGAAAGTAGCCCTCATCCTAAAAAAGGTTGGTGACCCCTGGTTTAAACAACCCAATGGACCAACGTTGAGGACGAACAATTATCGAATCAGCGCCACATCGAGTTTAAAGACAGCTTTGCCGTGGACAAAACCTTCCTTTGTTTCAAATTCACTTTGCTAGACTGATAAAAACCCAAGCAATCCCAGTCATTTGGCATGAATATGTTTCTGTGTCAACTAAAAAAAGTCTCAACAGTTGTCTTGAAATATACCTCTGGGGCGTGTCATGATTGTCCATTTTAAGTTTTTTTGTATAACAACAGCCATACTTTTGATGCCGTCATGTGGGAGTTTATAATATTTACCTGTTATTGTACTGTTCATGACATGGCAACAGCACGGGCAACTGGACAAACATTGAGAAAACTAACGGCCCGTCTACACTACAGGCATCGAAAAATGCTTTCAACGCTTCGCCCATTCACTTGAATGGGGTGACGTAGAAGATTTTTAATCTTCGCCGAACTGCATTGTGTGGAGCATGGCATGGCTTTGCAAGCATCACGAGCATCTATCGGCATCAAAAGTTGAACAATGTTCAACTTTTGAGGCCCGTTTATGCAAATCCCGCCAGTGAGCGATAGCCAATCAAACCGCGTGCAAGCTGGGAGAGCCAGACCGCAGTTCATTTCCTCATATTCCAAACGAGATATTACGGTAGCAAATCACCCGGTTCTTTACGACCAGAACTATTTACCGGGATACAAACCGGAGGAACCAGGCATGGAGGGAGGTGGCAGAGGCAGTGGGTGAAACTGGTAGGTTTTTCGCCTGTTTGGAGAGTTTATATCCAGTTTACTTCGTTTTAACATTGCTATTGCTTTGTATGTCGGGGGCGGGAGATTCATGTGATTGGTTGCTGGTCGCGTTGCTCGCAAAAAATCGCCAAGCTTCAGACACGCCCAGCTTCAAGATTTTTTGATGCCTGTAGTGTAGACGGGCCGTAAGTCTGAAGAAACTTCAAGATTGGATTACCATACTTTTTCAATATATTCAGTTTCAAGACTTAAATGTCAACATTTAAGCCACATAAAGGTATTAAGAATGTTAGCCTGAAAGCCTAACTTATTTTCTCACACAGCTGCTGAGAGACTTGTTCATTTTCATCTTCAGGGGCACATTGGTAAGCTCCGGGACTTACAGATTGTTGGCAAACTCACAGAGCGTTCTTGCTTCCTTTTCACTTACAGTAGTGTCTATTAGCTTTTTAGAAATGACCCCGTGCTCTGCGACGTGCGATGCCTCCTCAGTTTCCTCATATGGAATATGAAATGACTTGAAGGGCAAATAGAAGATAACAGTGAAATATATTCAGAGAGAGCTTGAGGTATCTTTTAGGCTGTCCTTCTGCCCGACCTACAGGTCCCCGTGGGTGATTATGGCGCATGGCAAGAAAGACGATAATTTGGGTCCTGACTGAATATGTCAGCAGCCTGAGCTGTACAAACTACCAGGGGCTTATTGGAATGTATGGCCAGGAAGGGGGTTTGCTAAAGCCGGAGTGTATTGGCCGCAGCGTAACAAAAAAAACGAGATACAATCCTTTTTTGTTATGCATGTCTGGCTTGGCTGGTTAGTGTTTGCTATGCATTAGCCGCCTTCACTCTTTGGAGACTGGCAGCGTCTGCACACAATGTCTCGCAGCAGGAGGACGTGCACGGGAAGGAGTGATACGGAAGTTAACGACAGAGAGCAAAGCATGGATGGGAAAAAACTTGGCTGAATGGGGGAGGGATTGGAAAAAGTTGCTAAATCAAAAACATAGAGAGGGAGGCGCACAAGGGGAAGAAGAGGAGATCAAGTGATGTACAGAGTGAGATAAGAATTGAACACAGACAGCAAAACGACAACAAAGACAGACAGAAAGCATCCAAAGTGAATCCCAGTGGATCTTCATGTGCGTGTGGAGTTATTAACTGACAGATCAGAAGAGATCTCACATCTGAGTCCAGCCCTTTCAGAACATGACTGTAAACCAACTCCGCTTTAACCATCATACGAGAACAGGTGCTTCAGAGAGTGAAACTGTCCCTTTCTTGGCGTAACAGACTCATTGCAACAGCATCAAATACTCGTGTAGCTTTCTTTCTTTTTTTTGTCTTGCGATTGTCTTATTATGTGGGTCAAAATAGTAGAAGCTGAGCCTGAATAAGGGGGTAAGAAGTGCCACTGGAACTTCAAAGAGGTTCAACATGATGCAATTGGATGCAATGCAATGCCAAACTGTAGCAACGTGGCCTCACAACGCAGGTGTCTGAAGAAAGAGGGCAACACATTTTGCTTAACAGCGTGGACAGAAAACTGCCGGTTGTCATTATCTCAAACTGATCCTCGTGATAATCAGAATCAGGCCTGAGACGTGGCTTGATTTAAATTTCATTACGAGCACTCCGCCGCGAGAGAGTCTGTGTCGTAAGACTAACATTTGAATGAGCTGAAATTGGGGTGCAATCGTGTGACACCACATAAATTGCCTCCACAGATGAGAAATTAAATGATAACATGAACTTGTGATCAGAACGGGGACTAGAAGCGAGCACTAGTATTTTTTTTTAAGGAGTACAATCTAAGACAGAGGAACATTTTACATGTCGAAAATACTGATGCACATTACCGGCAAGCTTCCTTATTTCCCATGTGATTTTCCAGAGGTGAGAACTTCATCGGCAAAAGCTTTGAATCGTTTAGACATCACCTAAAGCAATGTTGTTTAATTATAAATTAAATCCCATTTTCTCCAAACTGCCTTAAGCTATTACGTTCATGAATGAATTTGGAACATGAAAAAGCTGATATCATTGACGTCGCCTGCACGAGGTCCGCTTTCCTACGAGATTAGCAATCTATCATCAGTTGTCGGAAATTATTAGTTTCCCATCGATTGATGTTAAAGTAAAGCAAGGAATCAAGGCGGATAGAAGTGAAACACAACATAGACAGAGATCAGTTATATTGGTTGTGCCCACGTTCATCACAGGACTTTGTTGTTCACCATGTTGCCGGCCAACGCTCTGAAGAGCACTGCCCTGCATGTGCACGAGGAGAAGCTTTTGTACACATATTTGCCATAATTAGCTGTGAGCTGTTTTCTAAGGCTGGCGGAAGAAACCCAGCCCTTTGAGATAAGGGCTCCTTTGTTTTTAATCAAAGCTGCAGTTTGAATGAGAAAATGTTCCAAATGACAGTCAAAATGAAAAGGAGGTTTTTAGGCAGCCACAGAGCTTTTAGGAATCAAATCAAACCTCAGAACCACAGTGGGGGAAAGCTGTGAAAAACACAATGAACTTTTCATTGCTTTGCACAAAGTTATGCCTTTTATTCCCTTCCTGAAATATGGTATTAACATTCTGTCTGCATGACGTGCCCTGGACTGGTCTGACTGAACCATCACTCAGAATAGATAGAAGTTATGCTACTGATCTGAAATCCAAATGTTGCCAGACATTTATCATGAGACCTTGAAAATAGGCTGATGTGTTTCAAAGTGAAGTTGATTGAATCGCTATTATACAAGGTGGTAGTGAGCAAGGCTGGATCTATTCTCAACACTTTTAAGGTATCATCCATATTAACCAAATGTCTTCTGCCAAACTATACCTGCTTCAATCCCTTTTTGTAGCCAGTTCTAGAACAATATTGTTATGGTCTTGTTTGCATCTTATTCAATTGAATGTGATGAGTGATTGGTCCATTGTACCTCACCTAATATAAATAATGTGGTATGATGAAGTTGAGTACTGTGTCTTTGAGTTGGCAGTTAATGTCATTATACCTTTTTGTTCAGTTACTTCTTACATATTTTATTAACACTTTCTAACACTTAATACGTCAAATAATTTGTCTTTTGTGAACATTTCTAAAAGGGTGGTAGTGGCATCTGCAACATAATGCTTCCATTCGCTTCATGCAGTGGTTCTCAACCTTTTTCTGTCATGCCCCACCTGTTCCTCATCGCTCCAATAAAATGGTAGGCCAAGCTTACAATTGTCAAGTTGATCGTTCTATAACAATATAACAATATATCTACAACAAATGACACCAGTTTATAAACAGAGAAAATCATTAACAAATAACAGTTCAGAAATAGAGAAAATAAAAGTGCAATGGTGTCAATCCTTGCTTCAAATGGGCTGAGTTCCAAAAATATAGAAAAGGGGCCTACTATGCAATTGTGTTATCAATGGTAGCCCAAGCTTAACATTGTCAAATGTATTTAAATAACGTCAAGTTCTACATTTATAAGAAATAACATCAGTGAATAATAACAAATAACATCAATTCAAAATAGAGAAAAATCAATAACAAATCAATACATTCAGGAAATACATTCAGCAATGCAAATGACCAATTGAATGCATGAGGCTCATCACTGGATTATAAGTGAATGCAATGAGCCTGTTTTGCACTGCACATCTTTTCAAAACGTGGTTAAAGGCTTGATAATGCTACTCGCAAGTCGTGCTCAATGTTGAGGTGTGTGTGTGTACGTGTATGTGTATGTGTGTGTGTGTGCGCGCGCATTTCATATGTGTATATGAGAGATGTTTACATGTTTGTAAATTATTTTGGTTTCAGGTGTGTGTGTGTGTGTGTGTGTGTGTGTGTGTGTGTGTGTGTGTGTGTGTGTGTGTGTGTGTGTGTGTGTGTGTGTGTGTGTGTGTGTGTGTGTGTGTGTGTGTGTGTGTGTGTGTGTGTGTGTGTGTGTGTGTGTGTGTGTGTGTGTGTGTGTGTGTGTGTGTGTGTGCAGGCTCGGATTGGCCATCGGGAGATTCGGGACTGTTCCCGGTGGGCTGCTGGCTCTGGCATAGGTGGGCGGTGGACTTTCACAGCACCGGTACCGCACACGCCGCCGCAAGCACCCGAGCTGCAAGCTGGGTCTGTCATCGGCATCAAGCTGGACACTTTTGAAGCTGTGGAGGACACTGAACAGGCTGTTGTTCATCATGGATAACACCACCCCCCCTGTCCACCTGCAACTGGACAGACAGCGGAGCTCCTTCTCCAACAGACTGCTGCAGCTCCGCTGTCACAAGGACCGATACAGGAAATCATTCCTGCCCAGTGCAATAACTCTGTACAACTAATCACCTCTGGCTGGCAGATAACTCTCTGCTCCATAGCTTCTCTCTTCACTGTACATTTACATTTATATATTCAGCTTAATATTTAATATTCCATCTGTCACGTACTTATGTATCTTCTATAATACCTTTCTTTATATCTTGCTAATTTGTAAATTCAACATCTATATTTTCTACTTTCTTGTTTATTTCTTGTCTTTTAATTTGTATTGTACAATGCCATGTCTTTTTATGCTGCTGCAACACAAACATTTCCCAAATTGGGATCAATAAAGTGTATCTTATCCCAGGGGTTCCCAAACTTTTCCATGCCAAGGCCCCCCAAAAATCATTAGCTTCTGGCCGGGGACCCCCTTTGCAAACCCACCAACAATGCTACAAAATATGTCACACATCAACTTTAAGAACGTTTTTGTTACTTTTATTCTCTATTCAATACTGTAATTATTACATTTGTTTAGCATGAGAATAATATTAACAATATGTTTTCAACACAGAATAAGATTATTCTCAACACTTTTAAGGTATCATCCATATTAACCAAATGTCTTCTGCCAAACTATACCTGCTTCAATCCCTTTTTGTAGCCAGTTCTAGAACAATATTGTTATGGTCTTGTTTGCATCTTATTCAATTGAATGTGATGAGTGATTGGTCCATTGTACCTCACCTAATATAAATAATGTGGTATGATGAAGTTGAGTACTGTGTCTTTGAGTTGGCAGTTAATGTCATTATACCTTTTTGTTCAGTTACTTCTTACATATTTTATTAACACTTTCTAACACTTAATACGTCAAATAATTTGTCTTTTGTGAACATTTCTAAAAGGGTGGTAGTGGCATCTGCAACATAATGCTTCCATTCGCTTCATGCAGTGGTTCTCAACCTTTTTCTGTCATGCCCCACCTGTTCCTCATCGCTCCAATAAAATGGTAGGCCAAGCTTACAATTGTCAAGTTGATCGTTCTATAACAATATAACAATATATCTACAACAAATGACACCAGTTTATAAACAGAGAAAATCATTAACAAATAACAGTTCAGAAATAGAGAAAATAAAAGTGCAATGGTGTCAATCCTTGCTTCAAATGGGCTGAGTTCCAAAAATATAGAAAAGGGGCCTACTATGCAATTGTGTTATCAATGGTAGCCCAAGCTTAACATTGTCAAATGTATTTAAATAACGTCAAGTTCTACATTTATAAGAAATAACATCAGTGAATAATAACAAATAACATCAATTCAAAATAGAGAAAAATCAATAACAAATCAATACATTCAGGAAATACATTCAGCAATGCAAATGACCAATTGAATGCATGAGGCTCATCACTGGATTATAAGTGAATGCAATGAGCCTGTTTTGCACTGCACATCTTTTCAAAACGTGGTTAAAGGCTTGATAATGCTACTCGCAAGTCGTGCTCAATGTTGAGGTGTGTGTGTGTACGTGTATGTGTGTGTGTGTGCGCGCGCATTTCATATGTGTATATGAGAGATGTTTACATGTTTGTAAATTATTTTGGTTTCAGGTGTGTGTGTGTGTGTGTGTGTGTGTGTGTGTGTGTGTGTGTGTGTGTGTGTGTGTGTGTGTGTGTGTGTGTGTGTGTGTGTGTGTGTGTGTGTGTGTGTGTGTGTGTGTGTGTGTGTGTGTGTGTGTGTGTGCAGGCTCGGATTGGCCATCGGGAGATTCGGGACTGTTCCCGGTGGGCTGCTGGCTCTGGCATAGGTGGGCGGTGGACTTTCACAGCACCGGTACCGCACACGCCGCCGCAAGCACCCGAGCTGCAAGCTGGGTCTGTCATCGGCATCAAGCTGGACACTTTTGAAGCTGTGGAGGACACTGAACAGGCTGTTGTTCATCATGGATAACACCACCCCCCCTGTCCACCTGCAACTGGACAGACAGCGGAGCTCCTTCTCCAACAGACTGCTGCAGCTCCGCTGTCACAAGGACCGATACAGGAAATCATTCCTGCCCAGTGCAATAACTCTGTACAACTAATCACCTCTGGCTGGCAGATAACTCTCTGCTCCATAGCTTCTCTCTTCACTGTACATTTACATTTATATATTCAGCTTAATATTTAATATTCCATCTGTCACGTACTTATGTATCTTCTATAATACCTTTCTTTATATCTTGCTAATTTGTAAATTCAACATCTATATTTTCTACTTTCTTGTTTATTTCTTGTCTTTTAATTTGTATTGTACAATGCCATGTCTTTTTATGCTGCTGCAACACAAACATTTCCCAAATTGGGATCAATAAAGTGTATCTTATCCCAGGGGTTCCCAAACTTTTCCATGCCAAGGCCCCCCAAAAATCATTAGCTTCTGGCCGGGGACCCCCTTTGCAAACCCACCAACAATGCTACAAAATATGTCACACATCAACTTTAAGAACGTTTTTGTTACTTTTATTCTCTATTCAATACTGTAATTATTACATTTGTTTAGCATGAGAATAATATTAACAATATGTTTTCAACACAGAATAAGATTTGTATAGCAGGGCATCTTTGTTCCACCACAATGTTTTTCTTATTATAGACACTATGTTGCAATACATTTTACCCTACAGAAAATATATTTACATATGCAAGAGTTTTTTTTTTTTGTCTTTCTTGCATTATGTCTTCAAAGGTTTTCAGTCAAAAAAGAAAAAAAATCTATTAAACTGACTTGGTTCTGTAAGTTCAACACTATATTCCCACTGAATAACAAACCTTTCAACAAACTGTTGATGATACAAAAACAGAAAAAAGAAACCAAACCTCTCTTTTGTGTGTGTGTGTGTGTGTGTGTGTGTGTGTGTGTGTGTGTGTGTGTGTGTGTGTGTGTGTGTGTGTGTGTGTGTGTGTGTGTGTGTGTGTGTGTGTGTGTGTGTGTGTGTGTGTGTGTGTGTGTGTGTGTGTGTGTGTGTGTTGGAAGTGACAGACAGTGATCACACTAGTGGGAGGGATGGGCTTGGTGGCTCCTACACAGTCTGTCAAGCCTGGGCTTAATGTCTGTCAGTGCCATACGCATGTCATTGTCCACATGTAGACGTGCTCTATGTTTAGTTTTGAGTACCTTTAAAGTTGAAAAGCCAGACTCACACAAGTAAGTTGTTGCAAAAGGGAGAAGGCATTTCAGTGCCCTGTCAGCCAAGGTGGGATAGTCCTTTCTTACATGTAGCCAGTAGTTAGACAGGGGAAGAGCCTCAAAGTTTAGTTTTAAATCCCCTGAGTTTGTCATCTCAATCAGCTCCTCCTGTGACTTTATGTCCAAACTAGAACCGACACCGGGGGAAAAGGGGTTCCTAACCCAGTTTAAATGTGTGTTTTCAAGGTCAGGGAAATAGTCTTTAAAATATCCTTGGAGGTGCTCCAGGTGGGACTGGATCATTGGAGAGATGGAGCCCAAATCATCACATGACAGCAGCTCCTGGTGAAGTAGTGGGAACATCTCTGTGACTCCCTCCTGGAGCTTGTTTGACCACAGCATAATCTTTTTGGAAAAAGCACGCACTTTGTCTTGCACCTGCAGTATGTACGTGTCACGTCCTTGCATGCTTTGGTTCAGTACATTTAGATGCAGAAAAATGTCTGACATGTATGCAAGTTTGCGGATCCAGGTTGCATCAGTGAACCGCTCTGCCAGCTGATGCTTTTCAGAAGAGAGGAACTCTCCAACCTCCCTCCGCAGCTCATAGACACGGTTCAAAACTGCGCCCCGTGACAGCCAGCGCACGTTTGAGTGAAGCAGCAGCCCCTCAAAACGGGCGCCCATCTCATTACAAAGCAGGGTAAACAGTCTGTGTTTCAAGGGGCGGGCTTTAATAAAATTCACCACTTGTACAACCTCCTGTAGTACCTGATTCAACTCGTTATCCATCCTTTTTGCGACAAGTGCCTCACGGTGGAGCATGCAGTGTGTGGCGACTACATGCGGGGCTTTCTGCTTAATGAGAGCGGTCACTCCACTGATCTTGCCGGTCATTGCCGCGGCTCCGTCCGAACACACCCCCACACAGCGGGCCCAGTTCAATCCGTTAGACTCGATGTAATCGTCCAAAACTTGAAAAATATCTTTCCCAGTGGTTCTTCTTTCAAGTGCTTTACAAAACAGTATTTCCTCGACAAATCTCTCCTGGGAAATAAATCGAATGTACACAAGCAGTTGGGCCTCATTCGATATGTCTGTGCTCTCATCTAGTTGAAGAGCGAAGTACTCGCTGGCTCTCACCTGCTCCAAAAGCTGAGCAGATACGTCCTGCGCCATGTCACCAATCCGTCGGCTGACGGTGTTGTCCGAGAGTGGGACAGCGTCAATTTTTTTAGCAGCATCCTCGCCAAGCAATTCTCGGACAATGTCTTTGGTAGCTGGTAAAAGCAAATCCTCTCCGATTGTGTGAGGTTTTTTTGCACGAGCAATGTGGTATGAAGCTAAAAATGATGCCTTCAGGGCCCGCTCGGGAACGGTAGCTTGCTGTGTGAATGCAGCAGATTGCCTGGGCAAATGCTCCTCTTTACGTCTGAAGAAGTCTGCCGTTTTTTCGGCCTCTGCCGGATGTTTTTGCATCAAGTGACGCTGAAGTTTCGAAGGTTTTAAACACTCGTTTGAGAGGGTCTCCAGACAGAGCACACACTTCGGGCAATCATGGCCATTTTTCTGTATGGCTGTAAAGCCATACTTAATGTACGCTGCCTCGTACCTTCTGATTTTAATTGGCCAGGAGTTCTTAGGTTTTTTTGCAGCAGTGTCCTCCACAGCAGGGCTGTTGGTCGGTTCCGTTGACCTGTTCTTTGTCAAAAACCTGTCCATTTTGAGCTAGCTAGCTTGCTCGCTTGAGGAGCAAAGCAGCTTGATAAATGGCGCAAACCGCCAGGTCTAAACATGACGTCATGGCGTCGTGAACGATGTTTTGACTGGTAGGCAATCAGAAAGATGACTATGGCAAATTATATGTTCCATTATTATAAATTATATTTTATAATTATGATTTTTAAAAAAAAATCAGATTTAAAATATTTATTAAAAAATAATTAGAATTTTTTTTTTTTGTCTTTCCTTTTTTTTTCTTATCTTCCCTCCAATTTTCTGAGGCCCCCCTAGCGCCCCCTGGCGGCCCCCACTTTGAAAACCACTGTCTTATCTTACTGTAGTGTGTTTTATAGGTTCCTGAGCATGTAAATGGTCTTAAATGGTTAAAAAACAAAAGTTCCCTCAAGATGGAGTTCTTTTGTAATTCCGTGACAACACATCTCTAAGTGGTTGACCAAATCACAGAGCAGACTGGGCTCTGGTTTCAGACAGAGGGTGAAAAGAGGTGCTGCAGTACAGGCAGTATGAGAAAAATATAAAGCTTTTTGAACATTAAAGCATGGAGACATGTCCCAATAGAGACCTAAAACATACAGTGGGGCAAAAACATATTTAGTCAGCCACCAATTGTGCAAGTTCTCCCACTTAAAAAGATGAAAGAGGCCTGTCATTTTCATCCTAGGTATACCTCAACTATGAGAGACAAAATGAGAAAAATAAATCCAGAAAATCACATTGTCTGATTTTTAAAGAATTTATTTGCAAATTGTGGTGGAAAATAAGTATTTGGTTAATAACAAAAGTTTATCTCAATACTTTGTTATATGCCCTTTGTTGGCAATGACAGAGGTCAAACGTTTTCTGTAAGTCTTCACAAGGTTTTCACACACTGTGGCTGGTATTTTGGCCCATTCCTCCATGCAGATCTCCTCTAGAGAAGTGATGTTTTGGGGCTGTCACTGGGCAACACGGACTTTCAACTCCCTCCAAAGATTTTCTATGGGGTTGAGATCTGGAGACTGGCTAGACCACTCCAGGACCTTGAAATGCTTCTTACGAAGCCACTCCTTCGTTGCCCGGGCGGTGTGTTTGGGATCATTGTCATGCTGAAAGACCCAGCCACGTTTCATCTTCAATGCCCTTGCTGATGGAAGGAGGTTGTCACTCAAAATCTCACGATACATGGCCCCATTCATTCTTTCCTTTACACGGATCAGTCGTCCTGGTCCCTTTGCAGAAAAACAGCCCCAAAGCATGATATTTCCACCCCCATGTTTCACAGTAGGTATGGTGTTTTTTGGATGCAAATGAAAGCTTTAGCGCAAGTTCAATAAGGAAAACCTAACAATGAGTCACTTACACGTCACTCTATTGCTCTCTCCCCCCTCATTAAACATGTGGGCGTCACCCCTCAGCAGCCAATTGCTGTACACGTTAAATTCCTTAAAATGCCTGCTCTTCCTCCCTGTCAGTTGTCATTTCAGGTGACTACACGCAATGGTAGTACTACATACTCCTTCTCGTGAGAAAACTGTAAAGCAAACATAGCTCAAGATGTCCAACTCTGACAATTCGGATCACGAACCTTCTCTGGAAGTCTTCGGTCCCGGTTCGGCTCCCTTCAGCGGATTATCATCAGAGGCAGACTTCCTCATCGCCCGGCTCCTGCAGCAGGGCATTCCCACAGCCCCAGGCATCACTCTCTCTCAGCTCCGAGAGCTCTCGGACCAGGTCTCCAGCATAGCTCCCCAGTCCGGGGCAGCAGCTCCAGTCAGCTCCCCGGAGAGATCAGGGCGATGACGCGGCCGCAGCCGTGGAGGAAAAAAGGGCAGGAAGTCGAGCCCTCCAGGATCCCGTCCGCCTCCAAAATCCACCCCTTCCCAGGCTCGCCAGGCCGGGAGTGTCTCTAACATGCCCCTCATGGAGAGTAGTGTGGCCGGCTCCCTGCAATCCCTGGCGAGCTCCATGAGAGCTATCGATGCTCGCCTCCAGGCCCTGGAAGACTCCGTCACAGGAGCTTCAACTTCCGCTGCCCTCAGAGCAGCGCTCTCTGCCTCAGTCCCGCCGGGGTTGCCGGGTCAGGGTGTCCCACGCATTCCAGCAGTAGCTCCTCCCTATTCTCTGGCTTCAGCCCTCCCAGCCCCCCCTTCAGGTAGGCCTTTTATTTCCCAAGCCGCCAACATCTCCTCACAGCTTAGGTCGAAAATTCTTGAAGGGAAGGACGTCAATCTGCTCAGCCTTATTCTGCCCTCCCCGGAGTACGATAAAGCCATCGCCACAGGAGGAAATATCCCCGCCATCTTTAAGGCCGCAGACCCCAGGCTTATCAGAGACATTAGCGTCGGGCAATTCATGGTCGCTTTCGGCATCTTCCGTGATGTTCTCTGATCCGTCTACACTGAAAGAGTAGAATTAGATGCGTACATGGCCATTATTGGCGACATTAACATTACTCGCCCTTAGTGTACATCTCTCCATATCTGCAGTTTCTGCAGGGATGCACACCCGAAGTCCGTTTGCCCCAGGCGCAGCCACAGCCTCACAGTAGCTCTGCGCCAGAAACCTTGCGGTGGAAAAACATTCTGAAATATCACCCCTCCACTCCCATTAACATCCCTCAGCTAGCAGCTGCGCTTTTTACTCACCCAGATTCCGCGTTCGTTGACTATCTCCTGTCAGGGCTCTCCCAAGGCTTCAGGGTAGGGGTCCTCTCATCTCCCACAGTGACTTTCGTAGCAAAAAACTTACAGTCAGCCGCTAAAGAACCCAACATAGTTTCCCAGCTCATCGACAAAGAACTTCTCAAAGGATACATAATCGGTCCTTTTAGCTCCTCCTCCTTCTCAGTGTTCCATTCAAATCCCATCGGAATAGCCACACTCAAATACTCTGGAAATTTTCGATCTGTCCGCTCCCCGCTCCGGCCCATTCTGCAGCGTCAATAGTATCATCCCTCCAGATCAGTTTTCCCTTCACTATGCCTCAGTGGACAATGCAATAAAAATGATCAAGTTCACAGGGCACGGAGCCTGGCTCTCCAAAGCGGACATTACCGATGCCTTCAAAATCATCCCCATTCATCCGTCTCAGTGGAATTTGTTCGGTATTAAGTGGGAGTCCAAACTCTATTTTGCCGTTTGCCTGACCTTCGGGTGCAGAAGCAGCCCCTGCATTTTCAATTCCTTCTCGGAAGCGCTCTGCTGGATCCTGCTGAACATCGTCAGAATCCCCTCCGTCCTTCACCTACTGGACGACTTCCTCCTTATAGATCCGCCACAGGACAGCTAAGGGATCTCACTGGCCAAGCTTAAACATTGCTTTCAGGAGTTAGGTGTCCCTCTCTCCAAGGAGAAAACGTTAGGTCCCGATGCACGCTTAGAGTTCTTAGGCATCATCCTCGACTCCATAGACATGAAGGCGTCTCTCCCCTCCGACAAATTGCAGCACATCCGGGACATCACCAAGTCATACTGTGAGCAACAAGTTATAACAAAACAACAGTTGCTCTCCCTTCTCGGACACCTCAATTTCGCCATGCGCGTCATCCCCCAGGGGCGCTCGTTCATCTCCCGCCTCCTGGATGCAGCATCGGCGGTCGACAACCTCCATGACTGCGTCTTCCTAGACGAAGGCTGCCACTCAGACCTACGCTTCTGGTCCCTCCTGCTCGCCCACTGCAACAGAGTTACTTTCTTTTACGACGACCTTGTGTGTTCCTCCGTCTCAATGAGGCTTTTCACGGATGCCGCCCCATCCGTGGGCTTTGGGGGTTTCTTCCAGGGAGAGTGGTTCGCAGGGTCATGGCCCCTGTCATTCCCTAATCATGCTTCATCCTCCGCTCTGCACGAGATCTTTCCGATCTCCGTTGCATGCCACGTATGGGGTCACCTGTGGTTCCGTAAACGCATCTCGGTGCTGTGCGACAACCAATCAGTGGTCGGAATCATCAACAAGGCGCGCTCCCAGTGCAGTGACATTATGCCATTCATGAGAAGCATCACACAGTCCTCCATAATCCACAACTTCTTAATCACAGCTCGCCATATTCCCGGTCACCTATCTCGCTTTCATTTCCAGACGTTCCGGAACCTCTGCCCGGAAGCCAGCTCGCAACCAGTAGGAACCCTCCACTTCCTCTCCTTCTCTGCACTAAACGAGAGTCCCCTAGCTTGGCACCTCGAGTCTGCTAGATTCTTTATGAGGAAGGGCTTAGCCGCTTCCACCCTCAAATCCTATGATTTCGCATGGAGAACGTTTGCCTTTTTCTGCCGCTCAGTAGGCGTCTCACTCAAACCTGCCCTCATCTCCACCGTGTGCGCCTTCATGTGCTACTGCACCACTGACCGAAACCTCAAACCCCAGTATATTCGGAGCCTCTTAGCAGGCATTCAATTTAATATCCGCTGCTCTGATCCTAGCTTTCCCAGCCTATTTTCAAACCCAACAGTTAAACTTATTCTAAAAGGGCTGTATAAGACGTTCCCCCCCGCTGCAGACCCGAGGCTCCCTATCACGCTTCCCGTTCTGCGCCTCATGCTGTCCACACTCAGGAAAGGATTATTCTCCCCCTATATCGATGCGCTGCTCGATGCCGTATTTCTATTAGCCTTCTACGCGTTCCTCCGACCCGGCGAATTCACCACAGCTTCCCTCACGTTCGACCCCAGTCAAGATGTCTGCCTCTCCGACCTAGTTTTCAACGCAAGCCACTTTAGTCTCAGCCTTAAACACTCCAAATGCGGAGGAGCCTGCTCCGTCATCGCAGCTCGTATCGATTCCCCGTTCTGCCCTTTTAATTCTATGATTAAATTCCTGCGCTGCAGACCCTCCACCAACCAGCCTGTTCAGAATCTACCTCAAGCAAGTTCTCATTCAATCCGGCCTATTTCCTATATCATACTCGGGACATTCCTTCAGGATAGGTGCAGCCACCTCTGCTGCTAATCAAGGTCTCTCTACCTCATCCCTACAACAACTAGGACGGTGGTCCTCCTCCGACTTCACAACCTACATCTGCCCGGACATCAGCGCCCTACTGGCTTCCCAAAGATCTCTCAGACCCTAACTACGGTATTTATGCATATAACTGGTAGTGGTTCATAACACGTTTACACGTATACATGTTCATCATGGTATCGGATTTCAAACTGCATTCCTGTCGTAGTCCACGGGCCCCGCCCCCAGGGAACAATGTGCTGTGTAAAAATGTATAACCTGCGACGTCAGGTTGCGGACTGTGTGTCCCCGTAGACTTCGGTCTGTGTTCAAATGTGCTGTGTAAATGTATACCCTGCGACGTCAGGTCGTAAGAAGGAGAGAGGAAAGAAAAGAGAGAAAGAAAGAGTAAGAGAGAAAAAAGAGAAGAAGAAGGGACTGTGTGTCCCCTTAGACTTCGGTCTTGCGGACTGCGGGTCCCCGTAGACTTCGGTCTCGTGGACTGTGGGCCACCGTAAACTTTGGTTTCCTTTATAAACAAGATCCCTGCTTCGGCGGGACGTTCAATCTTCGGGTGGCGTAGTCAAGCCCTGCTAGCCAGGCAGGCGACCCTCAGGTCGTTTTCAGATAAGACCGGCACTGATTTCGGCAGTGAGAGTCTCAGCATGACCCGTAAGCTCCGGCAGTGATTCCGGCCCCCTGCCACATACATATATTAATCTATTATTTCCTCCCCAGATCACCACAGTCACCCTACAAGGTAAGAAACCCAGTTCATCTCAGTATTTTATACTTCACTGGTTTTGGGGATTTTCATCGGAGCGGTTCTTTCCCTCTCGAATGATTATCCTGGAAACCGGGGCCTAATCGCCAAACACCATTCCATTCTCTTGTTGTATTATTATTACGTTCCCTATTGGGCTAGGGGAACCAAAGGAAAATTACACGACCAGAGTGGAATTGGTATAATTATAAAGTGTTTATTTAAAACAGCTCGTCAAACAAAATGGCAGGTATGCAGCCTGGAACAAACAAAAGGGCCAAAAGGGCACAGGTTGACAAATAACCAAACAAAAGGAGGACTCTAAAAGGTGAGTCTAAAGACATACAGGGAAAATAAATACTAATATACTAAATAAAGAATGAAACAAAACCTCACTTTAAAAGTGGTACAACTAACCAAAGAATCTATACAAAACACAGCTAAACTAAAGGCAACCGTCACAGAATCCTAAACTACTCTAAACACTAACTAAGCTACTCTACACTCTAACTAACCTACTCTAGACACTACTAATCACACAAGTTTAACCCCAGAACACAGAGTAAGTAGCGAGAGGCATCTGTCCACATACAGAGCCTCCAGAATGATGATTGTCCCCAAGCTTTGTAATAATCTCCAGCAAGTGGGCGCCGGCTGTGCACTGCGATTGGAGTGCGTCGGGCCCGGTGTGCTCTAATCGCAATCTTCAGGGGCGGACCAGGAGATGGCAGCCAATGCCGGGAGGGCAACCGCACAGCTCATTTACATAGAACACACACAGCTGAAAACACTCAGACGACCAGGAAGGCAGCAGCCGTAACACTCCCCCCCTTAAGACACAAACCCACAGGTTTTGTGAACCTAAGCACACTAACGGAATTCCTAATAACACACATTCATCACAAACTCAATCTGACACACTAACATCACAAACTCAACCTGACACACTAACATCACAAACTCAACCTGACACACTAACATCTCAAACTCAACCTGGAAAAGCATCGGCCAACACATTCTCTGAACCCTTTAATGACGGGTGTCTACTGTTGTAGTCCCACACAATCAGAGCCCATTGCAGGAGACGCTGGTTGTGCTTGGACACGCTGGGGCAGAATATGAATGGATCGTAACATGTACACATCACAATTGGCCAAAGGCTGGGTCCAACATCAATCTTAACATGTTGTAGAGCCAACACTAACACTAAGATCCGATACACGAGCTGACGCTCTCGGGTTACCGGGAGTGTCGAGAAGTCTAGAGGCTTGTCTGAGCCGGCGTGTTGCGCCGGTCTCACGACATCCTCACGAGGAGGAGGGGGAGCCACAATTTCTGGCTTCTCCTCGGACACAGCTTCATCTGAAGGCACAGGCACAATCACAGGATCAGATAATGAAACATAGGGGTCACGTTTACTTGCCTGTGCGCGTGTAGCCAGGCCAACGCCTTTAGGCGGGGATACATTCTGCCGCTGTTCCTTACCTTTCAGAGCTGCACAGTTGGCAATGACATGTCCAGGTTTATGACAGTAAAAACACTCTCTCTTTTCTCTGCTTACATTATACACATTTGCTGGCTGAGTAAATGGTGCGGCTGACACACGGTGGGATCTCTCCGTAGAGACAGGGGAAAACACAGTTTTATGCGTCAGCACATACTCATCAGCTAACACAGCGGCAGCAGAGAGAGAGTTTACCCTTTGTTTGTTCACGTACTCAGCAATGCGATCAGGCAAACACTTCTTAAAATCCTCCAACATGATCAATTCTCTCAGAGAAGAATAATCCGTAGCATTACATGAGGCAATCCACTTACCAAAACACATTCCCTTTTTCCTAGCGAACTCTACGTGCGTTTGATCAGGACTCTTCCTATAGTGTCTACATTTTTGCCGGTAAGCTTCAGGAACTAACTCATACACTCTGAGGATGGCAACCTTTACTGAGTCATACTGCAGGCTGTCCTCTAACGTGAGAGCCGCAACTGCTTCCTGAGCTTTTCCATATAATTTGCACGTTACCATCAGAGCCCAAACTTCAACCGGCCACCGCAATGCTGTAGCAATGCGCTCGAAGGCACCAAAATAGGCATCCACCTCAGTCTCACAGAATGTTGGCACCAGCGAAATGTTGTTACTCACGTCAAAGGCAGGTGGAGGAGGTGGAGATGGCAAGTTTCTTCCGGCAGAGTCAAAAGCGCCGGATGCGCGCAGCTGAGAGTCTAGCTCCAGCTGACGTATCCGGATTTCCTTATCTGCCTCAATTTTCTTTACCTCCAACTGAAACTGATACTGCCTGTCTTGCTCCCTGTCTTTTGCCTCTAACTGAAGTTGCCTGTCTTTAGCTTCCAACTGAAGTTGCCTGTCTTTAGCTTCCAACTGATGTCGGGCGAGACGGACTTTAAGTTTATTCCCTTCCCGGGGATCAGGACTACCAGGAGACGGTGGACTATAACGAGGCGGCGCAGACGGTGCTTTACACTGCTCGCTCCCCTCGCTGTCACTACCCTCTCCTTTAGCACGGACATTTGGCACAGTGAGCTCAGCTTGTGCAGGCAGCACCAGAAAACCCCTTTCCACCAACTCATCCACCACCAGAGCCTTTAACTCTTTTTTTAACAATTGTTTTGCCACTGGGAGACCAAAATGTTGCGCTATCTCATATAAGTCGTCTCTACGACACTGAACTAACTGCTCATGAGAAGGACAGACCAAAAACGACTCCAAATCAAAAGTTGCCATACTCAGCTCAAACTGCACACAACCTTACCAAATTGTTTTTAGCTGTACACAACCACTTACTGTATAACCCCAGGAAAGTAGTTAATATCCCGGACGAGTCCCCATGTATTACGTTCCCTATTGGGCTCGGGGAACCAAAGAGAAATAACACGACCAGAGTGGAATTGGTATAATTATAAAGTGTTTATTTAAAACAGCTGGTCAAACAAAATGGCAGGCATGCAGCCTGGAACAAACAAAAGGGCCAAAAGTGCACAGGTTGACAAATAACCAAACAAAAGGAGGACTCTAAAAGGTGAGTCTAAAGACTGAAGGATTATTTGAATTATTTGAAGTATTAAAGTAACGTGGTATGGCAGGAAAGTTCAATCTGGTATATTCCTTTTAATGTCACCTTATATATATTCATGTGTGTTAAATTAGAAGGGACAAAGTATCTTTTCCCTCCCCCAATATATTGAGGTGAAGTCCTTGTGTTTAGAGAAGAGATGGGAGCAGGGGACACCCTTATTTGGAGATAGTGCCAAAACTCTGGAATGTTTCCCTCGTAAAAGAAGGGTGTGCGATTACACATTCTTGGAGCAGATGGGTGTGTGTTTTCATTGCAGTAAATATAAGTGCTGCATGATTACTGGTCAACTATACCTCTGTTCTTATTCTTTCATGTGTGGGTACTAAATGGCTACAAACATTGTGGAGAAATTAGCTTAAACATCTTTTATTACTCTATATGAAATGGAAGCAGTTTTTTATGACAGGGACGAGAGAGTTGGGGGAGGGGACACATTCCGAAGAGTTTCAGCATGTCAATTATCAGGGAAATCGACTTGTTTTCAATAGATATGTGTGGTTGGTTACTTTGTATGAATAATAACAGTATGTGTAAAGGAAGCTGGAAATATACAATGTGAAACCTTTTTGATTGAAGTAAAGATGTGAACAATAGCTCAAACAAATGGAAAGGCTGTAGGACAAATGAGTGTGTTCTCTAGATTAGGCCTGTGTGAAGTTTGACTATTTGAAAAGCATCTCTAATACTGCTTAAGAGCATAGGTAATGTGTTCCTCGTTATTATTGATATGAAAGTAATTAACATGTATTACGTATATTTAGCCAACTATAACAACTATATCTTAAAACATACTTTTAACTTGTGTGTGGTAACCTGAAAGGGGGAAGATGGACTCAGGGACAAAGGGCCATAAAGGAGGTGTGTGCTGGCTACAAGATGTGAACCAGGTTTCTTCTGCTGTATCGCACTGATTGGGTGCGACAGGCCATGTGTTGGTCTCTGCCAATAAGATGACCTCGGGGGGAAAGCCCGCACACACCCCCTCCTGTGTTTTTAGTATGAAACACTGTGTTTTCCAGGGGTTCGACCTTTTTTTCTTCAGGCTGACCAGGAGGGTAGGACAGGAGAGAGAGCAGGAAGTACTTCCTTTGTCTTTGTGTTTGTATGTGTATTTTGTATTGTTACTGTTTATCATTAAAGCAAGATTATTGTTTAACTTGTATTCTGGTGTTTCTTAATCCCTTCCTTTTCACGAATTCACCCAGCTTATCAAACGACACGCGGAGACGAGGTTGGTTTTAAACATCCTCCAAATCTCCAACAAGACATACAGGGTAAATAAATACTAATATACTAAATAAAGAATGAAACAAAACCTCACTTTAAAAGTGGTACAACTAACCAAATAATCTATACAAAACACAGCTAAACTAAAGGCAACCGTCACAGAATCCTAAACTACTCTAAACACTAACTAAGCTACTCTACACTCTAACTAACCTACTCTAGACACTACTAATCACACAAGTTTAACCCCAGAACACAGAGCAAGTAGCGAGAGGCATCTGTCCACATACAGAGCCTCCAGAATGATGATTGTCCCCAAGCTTTGTAGTAATCTCCAGCAGGTGTGCGCCGGCTGTGCGCTGCGATTGGAGTGCGTCGGGCCCGGTGTGCTCCAATCGCAATCTTCAGGGGCGGACCAGGAGATGGCAGCCAATGCCGGGAGGGCAACCGCACAGCTCATTTACATGGAACACACACAGCTGAAAACAATCAGACGACCAGGAAGGCAGCAGCCGTAACAATTATCATGGCAATCATTTCATATATATGACGTGTAACAATAAATATGTATTCCATACATCACGTCTCTCCGGTTTGAAATGAAAGCTTTAGCGCAAGTTCAATAAGGAAGACCTAACAATGAGTCACTTACACGTCACTCTATTGCTCTCTCCCCCCTCATTAAACATGTGGGCGTCACCCCTCAGCAGCCAATTGCTGCACACGTTAAATTCCTTAAAATGCCTGCTCTTCCTCCCTGTCAGTTGTCATTTCAGGTGACTACACGCAACCCTCCTCCACCCCTCTCGCCTCCCGTCTCCTCCAGGACAAAGCTAAACCTTCCTCCTCCAGACCGGTCCCACCTACTTATCACCACCACCAGTGTCTAGACCCCGGGGATTTTTATCGGAGCGGTTCTTTCCCTCTCGAATTATTATCCTGCAAACCGGGGCCTAATCGCCTAACACCATTCCATTCTCTTGTTGTATTATCATGGCAATCATTTCATTTATATGACGTGTAACAATAAATATGTATTCCATACATCACGTCTCTCCGGTTTGAACTCAGCATTCTTTCTCCTCCAAACACGTCTAGTTGAGTTTTTACCAAAAAGTTCTATTTTGGTTTCATCTGACCATGACATTCTCCCAATCCTCTTCTGGATCATCTAAATGCTCTCTAGCAAACTTCAGACAGGCCTGGACATGTACTGGCTTAAGCAGGGGGACACGTCTGGCACTGCAGGATTTGAGTCCCTGGCGGCGTAGTGTGTTATTGATGGTAGCCTTTGTTACTTTGGTCCCAGCTCTCTGCAGGTCATTGACTAGGTCCCCCTGTGTGGTTCTGGGATTTGTGCTCACCTTTCTTGTGATCATTTTGACCCCACGGGGTGAGATCTTGCATGGAGCCCCAGATCGAGGGAGATTATCAGTGGTCTTGTATGTCTTCCATTTTCTAATAATTGCTCCCACAGTTGGTTTCTTCACACCAAACTGTGTACCTATTGCAGATTCAGTCTTCCCAGCCTGGTGAAGGTCTACAATTGTGTTTCTGCTGTCCTTTGACAGCTCTTTGGTCTTGGCCATAGTGGAGTTTGGAGTGTGACTGTTTGAGGTTGTGGACAGGTGTCTTTTATACTGATAACATGTTCAAACAGGTGCCATTAATACAGTTAACAAGTGGAGGACAGAGGAGGCTCTTAAAGAAGAAGTTACAGGTCTGTGAGAGCCAGAAATCGTGTTTGTTTGTAGGTGACCAAATACTTATTTTTTCCATAATTTGCAAATATATTCTTTAAAAATCAGACAATGTGATTTTCTGGATTTTTTTAGTTGAGGTATACCTAGGATAAAAATGAAAGGCCTCTCATCTTTTTAAGTGGGAGAACTTGCACAATTGGTGGCTGACTAAATACTTTTTTGCCCCACTGTATGTAACGCACAATACGCTGGGAATCAAAGTTGACTGGCAAATGCCGAAGTGTAGACTTATGGCTTTAATTTTCACTGTTTCTGAGTCCCTTTGCAAAGTTTAATTTTACTGAAAGATAGGCATGCTCCAATCGATCGGCCGCCGATCGATATCGGTCGATGCCGATTGGGAGAGCCGATCAAATGACGTAAAGTAAATGAAACTTTTCTCTGTGCGCGGCAAAACAAGCTCGGCAATCTGGCATTATTTGAAGGTGTCCGAAAAAGACAGTAAAATAGCGGTATGCAACGTGTGTGAACAACACACTCTCACTCCATAATCGTCCAGGAGCGACGTTTGGTCAGGGTCCCGTGGCGTGCAGTTGTGACGCTCCTAGGCTCCTTCAGCTTCATAAAGGGACGCAAATAGCTTTCAACTGATTGCAATGTATTCCCATCTGCGGCGGGATTTGACGCTCATGGAAGCACGGCATTCGTTTGTGTCGGCTGCCCTTAAAGGCAATGTGAGCGTCCATTCCCATTGGATAACGGAGAATTGTACACCCGGAAATAAGTATTCTCCTTACTGTCGATTGATTTTACAGTGATATCTGCACTACTCATCGACTAAAAAACACCAGATTATCCTTGTTAATTACACAACATTGATTAGTTTAAATTGTGTGCAATGCTTTTGTATTTTTCCCCTTCGATTCGGAGAAACAAATATTTTTTCGGAGTAAAGGATGGCAGAAAACACTACACTACCGAGAATCCCCAGCTATCGTTTAGGACTACACCATGTGCTCTGTTTGACAAACCCCGTGATTAGTTCTCAAGCTCTGTGATTGGTTGACCTCCAACTGTATTCCATATGAAAAAAAACGTTTCGTAAAAGATAAAATCATACTTTATTCAGCAGTGCTTGCTTTACTCTTTGAAAGTCATCACATGAATGCATTGTAATAAATAGTTCGGCGGCATTAAATATATTACACATCTGTCGTAGTTCTTTATTTGTATTTATCTACAGAGATCGGGCTCAGAATAGACCGGAAACTATTCTTTTACTGTTCAGTTTGAATTTCACAATAAAGTTAGTTGTAATATTTTGTTTTGATATTATTGTTTTGTATTAACTACTAGACTGGGTCATGTTAAGACCATCTTTTCTGTGTTGCTGTGGGTTTTTTCCATCGCTTTTGGGTTACAAATATCAAAACAATAAGTAAATATATCCGTCCTAAACTAAACCAGAAACAGCAGTATATTTTATTTTGTTAACACTGTAAACTTGACAGCTTTTTAACCCAAACCACCTACTGGTTAAATCATGTTATTACACGTTTAAAGTAATGCAATGCAGGTAGATTGTGTTGCTTTTTAATTACTGTTTAAAATGCCTTTTTCTTAATTATTATTTTATTTTATTATTATTAACTATTTGTTACTTGGACGCTGTTATCGATATTATTTCTGTTATGTTGTGTAATTGTTTAATGGTGTTATCTTTATTGCTACCCCGTTCCCCGTCAATGTATAGTGTTGGTCCAAAGCGCAAACGTATTAGTTAAACAAAATCTGCATCTAAAATTGTAGCATAGATAGCCTAAGTTATCTCAATTTACTCAACAATAACACATAATAATCCTTGTGTTTATTTATTTGTTTGATTAATAAACACAAGTTGGAGTCCGTCAGGACCGAGGGTCGGAGCAGCTCATTTGCTTTAGAGAAAATTACACCAGGAAGTAAGTATTCTCTCCGCTTCGCTTGACAAACCCCGTGATAGTCCTCAAGCTCTGTGATTGGAGAGTGTGCTCCGAGGGTTACGCCGAGCGTCGAACAGCACTTGAAATGGGATGGAACCACGGCAGACTGTCCAAAACTGGATTTGAACGGGTCCACCGCGTCCCTAATATATATGTATAATATCAGTTAAAAATAAGTGCTTCAACATAGTTAACATTGCTGGAGTTATGCACAAATATTGATAGATGTCTTGTAATGCACTATTGAGGAACCTGCGACCCAAGTTTTTCATTCATTGCGTAACTACACCGTTTGTGAATATGATATGTCAATAAACCTTAGAAAATCTTGAAATCTTGAAAGGGATGTGCAAAAAAGTCATTATATAAAGTCTTTAATTAACTATTAGTAGAGAATAACGAGTAATGAATATATACCTAATAGGGATCCTATTAATATCTAATAATAAAAATAATGAAATTCAATAACATGCTTTAACCACTAAGTGTCCCTTTATATCAGCTGTGGACCTTTATGGTGTAAATACAGCCTATCTACCAATTGGATCAAATATAAAAGTCAGCCGAATTAGTGTTGATACTGCAAAGAGACGTATTTTGTGAAAAGAAATGTAAGATGTTGTTTAATTGCTGATATATTTATGATCCACGTCACGTTTTCAGTGTTGGCGGCAGTTCCTCATGTTTGTCTAGAAGTCTTCTGATCAGGGCTCTACAAATAGAGAACTATGGCAGATATGTAATATTTAATGCAGCCGAACCGTGTATTACAATGCCGTTATGTGATGACTTTCAAAGAGAAAAGCAAGCACACTCGGACTACAGTATTATTATTATTATTATCTTTTTTAAATGTTTTCGGTCTGTTTCCGGTATTTGTTAATGACGATGTGATGTGAGATGTGAGACTGGAAATGCACAGGGGAAAATAACGTATCTTTAGATGCAGATTTTGTTAAACTAATACATTTGCGCTGTGGACCAACACTATACATTGACGGGGAAGGGGGTAGCAATAAAGATAACACCATTAAACAGTTACACAACATAACAGAAATAATATCGATATATTATCGAGCAACCACCTTGGTAACAATGAAAACGTTCTATGGAAGCAATTTCCTGAAGTAATCTTCGTAATAACTAGCAAACTAAAGATCATGTACATCCACTGCACACATAATCTGAAATAACAACTCATATTTCTCGCATCAAATGACATCAAAACACATTTTAATGGCCAAACTAACTTTAAAATAGGCATTTTCCACCGAGAATAAAACGAAATTCGGCCATGTTTTTTTTTTCTGCAGGGAGAAATTTGAAGATCAGTGACATAGACGCCAGCCATTGGAATGAATGGTGAAAAAAAACTGTGTTTGTCAAACAGAGCACATGGTGTAGTCCTAAACGATAGCTGGGGATTCTGGGTAGTGTAGTGTCTTCTGCCATCCTTTACTCCGAAAAAATATTTGTTTCTCCGAATCGAAGGGGAAAAATACAAAAGCATTGCACACAATTTAAACCAATCTGGTGTTTTTTAGTCGATGAGTAGTGCAGATATCACTGTAAAATCAATCGACAGTAAGGGGAATACTTACAATACAATTGTACAATTCTCCGTTATCCAATGGGAATGGACGCTCACATTGCCTTTAAGGGCAGCCGACACAAACGAATGCCGTGCTTCCATGAGCGTCAAATCCCACTGCAGATGGGAATACATTGCAATCAGTTGAAAGCTATTTGCGTCCCTTTATGAAGCTGAAGGAGCCTAGGAGCGTCACAACTGCACGCCACGGGACCCTGACCAAACGTCGCTCCTGGACGATTATGGAGTGAGAGTGTTGGTGTGAAGCAGAAATCCTGCAGCTCCACCCGCTGTAACGGACCGGTGACCGGAGCAACACACACACTAAGAGTTAGACCTAACACACTTAGCTATTTTATCTACCTCTGGAACAAGCTAGTTATAAATATATTTATTCTTCACTGTCGGGTCACTCATTACTGGATCAGTGAGCTGCATGAGACGGATAGGGACCGGCTGTCAGGAGAGGGGGAGGGAGAGAGAGAGCGCTTCCGCTAATTTCTCCCGTGTTCTTATCCAAAGTAAATGTAAACTTGAATAATGTACTTCATTTGAATGAAATAATTATGTTGGTTGTTGTTTGTGGAAGCGCCAGTGAATGAGCCCCATTAACTGAGTTTTAAACATCACTTTAAATGGAAGTTCCCCATAGGCCCCGCCCACTCCATCGGATCGGCGATCGGTATCGGCCGATACTGATTCCGGCGATCGCCCCCAAAATTGGCGATCGGAGCACCCCTACTGAAAGACAATGGCAGCAATAAAGTAAGGACTTTCTTTCCATAGAAACCAGCACGCCATTGTTGCCCTGGTAGCCTGTGTAACTGATCCTCTGACTGTGAATTCCTCAGTTTGATAGAATTTCTCTCAAGACTTATAGTCTTGTTTGTTCTGTTGCTTTTTTCATGGCAAGGTGCATCACATTGCTTCTTTTCAGGTGGTTTCACACTTCTTTTCATGGTTACCTCTGCCAGAGTTTGAGACAGCTGCAGTATTAGTATTGGGCTAATTGGGTAGGTAAATAACATAAAATAAAACATATAAAGTATTTAACACTGCATGGATATTATTCCAAACAAAGCCAAAAATTACCAAAATTAGTGGAAGATGTTGAGTAAAACAAATTGTATGCATCTGCCTGGGCTGTTTGAATGGAAATAAAAACATATTATATTAATACTTTCTACCCAGAAGAATGCTTGGTTTATGACTTTGTGAAACCAAAATGCAACATTTACTTTTTTGTTACTGCATTAGAACAATTAGTCATTCACCAAAAGCTGCAATTATTGGTATTAAAACCTATTGCACCTAACCCAGGGGTCTGCAACCTTTTTGACCAAAAGAGCCATTTTGCTCCTTTTTCCAAAAAAAAAATTGTCTGGAGACGCAAAACCTATTTAATAGCTTGATAGCTAATAAAGTTGTATTTATTGTTATATCAGACAAAAACTACATATTTCTTTGCATTTATTAGGCTATTTATTACATTATATAAAACTGCTAACCTCTAATAAGAAACAAAGAACTCCTATAAGGAGAATTAAAAATAATACACAGGCCTACTTTAAAATAAATTAAACACAGCACTTGGGGAGCCCTCTGCACATTTGAAGGAAACAAATATATAATTAAAATGTGCCCACTTTGAAATAATAAAACATATAGCTGCACCCTAAAAAGAGTTAACGGTGGGGTAGGTAAGACATGAGAAACCAGCTCGAGTGCTCTAGAATTTGAAAATATACAACCGGAAAAAATCTGCCTCTTCCTTCAGACTTCCTTACAGAGCCCCTCCTCCAACACACATGAACGTGCACATGACCAATGAGGGCACGAGATAAGTTTGTGCACAGATGGAAGGCTGACAGGCAGATAGGCCATCCAGTTATTTTAGCCGGGCCGGCTCAGATGATTGGTCGTGCTTTTTACAGCGCTACGGCTTCCAGAGATTAATTTGTGTATGTATTTATTGTCAAAGCATTTAATATAGTCATTGCTATCGGGATTTTAAGAGCATTCCATGGAATATAACAAAAAGTGTTTTCTGAAATAAATTACATACCCCATTGAATTATGACTGAAGATCGTCAGCTGTCTTCCTCTCCCGTGTTGTTCCTCGACACTTCTCTCTACATATCAAACATACCGGTAAACCAGCATCGTTTGCTGTGAAAGCATCTAACTCTGTCCACGCAGAATTAAATCCTGTGTTCCTCCAGTACTTTTCTTTGATTTATCCATAGTACGCTCATCGAGCCGGGGGTCAGGTTATTCACCCGCTTGAAAAGGTGCTGGCGCGGGACCGTAGCAGGATGTGACGCATATTTTAGTTGACCTAATTAAAAACGTTTTGTTTTTTATTTATGTGTCACAGTATCACCTCAAAATACAAGATACGAAACATTTTCAACCATGCAACAAAATATAAATAGTCCTACAAATACTTTTATTTGATTTCCTCCTTATTTTTGTCTAAGCTCAAGGGAGCCAGAGCAGAAGGCTTAAAGGGCTGCATGCCGCTCGAGGGCCGCGGGTTGCCGACCCCTGACCTAACCCTTCCACAGAGTGGTTCAACAAGTCATCTCAGGAAACAGTGTGCACTCACACACTATGTACCATTCAAGTGTCCCAGTTGTATAACATCCAAATAAGTAGTGTAGCGTGTTCATGAAAATTGCACAAAAACACGGGGGCTTTCATTATAAAAACAAACACACATGAAATGGATTTTAAGCGTACGCCATTCACTGTCTCCCACCCCCGAAAAAAGCTTTAGTTAAAGCGATATTAGGTGAGAAGCGAGTGTGGCCGGTGATTTTTGGTTAAATGTGGGGGTAATCAGGCTACTAACCCGTTGCCAGTTATGTTACAATGTACTTTTTTTATTGAACAAACTTGCATATTATAACCCAACCCACAATTATTTTCTAAGCTTAACCACATCATTTGGATCTCTAAACCTTAACAAATAGTTTTGTTTATTGAGTAAACCTAAAGTGAAAGTATATTTAGCAAAGACAGTATGCATGTAATACAAGCAGAAACTGTGTGGTAGAAACTCCATCTGTATGGAACTTTAGCTTTTGAAACCATTTACATGCACACAAACCTACAACACACAACAAGAAAGGGAAAACCCCCAAAGGCATAATAGCGTCTCATGTCGACACGGACACTGAAATGCCAGTTGTTGCCTTAGTTGGCAGCGTATTAGTCTATTGCTGAGTCAGAACGATATTGTCTAAAAGCACAGTAAAGACTTTGAGAGTCCGTGAATCTACTTCTAGTGAATGAGGAGCAGATGAAAGTAGTCGGACGGATTTAATTTGTATTTTAGGGGAAGATTACATCTACTGCTCAGCACTAATATTTTCTCTTCACAATGCCTACCTGCTGGTGGACCTTGGTTGCCCTGGCTCTGTGATACACCCCTCAATGCTTTTCAAGGACTCGTTTCTTTTTTTCCCCAAAATGAGAAGGCCTCCCCCTTCTACATTTTAATGTCCAATAAGACATATATATATATTAGGTTAATAAATCTTATGCCCGCTGGAGATATCTCCATTCTAATGAGGTCCTATCTCCTCAGAGTGCAGCCAGTCTCAACACCCCTCTGTCTGGCAGGATGATGTATAGCTATGCTAACTACTGGACCACTTCACACAGTGCCACTGAATTATAATATTCCTATTGTCCCAGAGGAGTGATTCTAATCTTGTGGACTGGAAAGGGCTCTAATACTAAATCTTCTTTCTTCATATTTATCAACTCACTCAACCCAAACCACCTCAGCGTACTTTATGTATGCACTTTGAACTGGCCTTCCCTGTCCTGTGGCTCCTGTCTTTAAAAGGTCTGTGGCCCTCCGGTGTACGCAACACTATCCCACCCTTATCTCTGAAGGTCTTTTAGAAGTGACCACTAACTAGAAGCTGGGGAATAGAATGTCTGGCTTGATGGAGGAGAGATGGGGGTCCCCCCAAGAGGCACCATCAGTCCCTGACGCTCACACCTCATACAGATTCTCTTTCATGTGGACTATTAGCATCAGGTAACTCTGCAGCCCAACACTTTCAAGTCGAGGCAGATATCAAAGGATCAGACAGAGATGGGGGGCGGGAGGAAAAGGGGACGTAGACAAGGAATGTATTTAGATATGACCGGCACGCTGCATGGGAATAAGTGGAATGTTAGCGTAAAAACTGCAAGGACGCAGCATTAATAACACCACTGAAGGCAATCACCACTCTGTGCAGTCCGCTCATTAAAATAGCGCTAAATAAATGAATAAGCCTTTATGCTCATTGGTTGAATATGGCATGTTCAAGACATATTCATTCATTTTGCAATTAACAGCAACTAGAAGGCACATGCAGTTGTCTTGATAGAGTTGAATATTATAGATACAAATAAAAGTAAGAAGACTAGAGCTGCAATGATTAGTCATCTAAAGTTGTCTAATACATTGAATATAGTTGAGCATGTTTCATTCAAAAATGGCAGAAAGGCCAGTTTTCAGCCTCTAAATTCTCATTTTCTTTTAATTTAATATTAATTTAATTTTTTTTTAAATATGTTTTTGACAGTGTTGAAATGGGGAGACAGAGGGGATGACCCTTGGGCCGCCAGCTCTACCATCTGTGCTTTATGGCGGCCATCTTTTCTATATTTCTAATATCTTATTAAACTGAAAATCTTTGTGTTTTTGACACAGCTTGGACATTAACGTTTTAACGATTTTCATCCATTCTGTTAACCTACCGGTCCAATCTAAATCCTTACGACCAATCCAAAAATCTTAAAAGTTAAAGGGCAAATCAATCGATATAAATAATAGTTAAAGAAGACCAATATCTTAGTCGAATCATGACAACGTGGCATAACACTAGCTGTATTTTCAACAGTGTCTAGGGGAAGATAGTGTCGAGGGAAAGTCGCGAACAGATGTCTGATATGCTGCAATCGCTCTGAAAGCTGATCCGCCAGTGTTGCATATTCCCCGTGTTAAAAAAAAAGGCTCATGACCCAGCACTCCAGATGTGTTTCTCACACACCACTTTGTGCTAAGACTCTCCTCTGCGCGGTGAGCTTCGATCCAGAGCAGTCCAAGCAGCACGAGCGCTGCAGGGGAGGGGAGATTTAGCTGAAGTGCTTCCACCCTGCTATGTTAATCCTGTGGCTGCAAAGAGAGGGAGGATAATAGAGCGGCGGGGCGAAGAGAAACCGGGGGGGGTTGGGGGCTTTTTGCATCTAACCGGCGGTTGGTTGTGCAGGTTCAGCCAAGTGGGAACACTAGATATGTGGGGCATTGGCAGGAAGCCACATGCCCAGGGCCCCACAAACACTCTGTACAATCACACATGCACACATTTGCTGTATAGGCAGGTGAAGTGGTGGGCCAGCACAATGTGTCACCCTCCCCCACCCTCATACAGACTCTATATAAAGCAACAGTCCATTCTGTGGTTGTGCAACAGTTGAAGGCTGTATTTGAAATCAGTCGATTCGCTACCCACTGCACTTTCTTCGCTCCCTGCATTTTTTTCTTTAGAGGCCACATTATAAGAAAGCTGACCAGCTTCACTTGATGACATATGACATTTCCACAAAAAAGCCAACATTGTTGCATTTTGCTTAACCTCCCACAATGCCATTTTGCATTGAGTGGATTTGTAAATGGTAGTTGAGCAGTGGTTGTATGCTGCAATAAGCCATTATTTTCATTTTTTTTATAATTTGTTCCATTTATTTTGATTAGGAGTTTTTTTCTCAAGTTGATGAATTCAAATTAAATACATTTTTGGACCAATTCTTACATCATTTAAGTTAATTTAAACAGCACTCGGGAGGTTTTGGAAATGTTTTTATCACACAAGTCATAAACAATTCTACACTGTACGGAGCCCCAAAAGGGACATGGAAAAAAAAAAAAAAAGTTGGGATAACGGCTCTTTTTTTTTTTTTCATGTCCCTTTAGGGCTCCATAGCACTGGAATAGCATTGTATAAGTTGCTACAACGGTTTTAAATGTTTTACTTTTAACATAGCCTATGATATAACCTTGAAGAAATACCAGTAAAAACAGAGGGAATAGAAAGAAAAGTGCACAGCATTAAGTGCAGAATTTGAATGAATTTGAAACTTACAAATAATCATCACAGCCATAAAAGCTACTCATGGTTCACTCTTTAGGATTTCAGTCCTGACACCATTGGTTACATTTGTGTTGTTTACTACTACAGCAACTGCTTTGTTAGAAATACAGCCAAATGGTAAATGGACTGTACTTATATAGCGCTTTATCCAGTCTTTAAGACCCCTCAAAGCGCTTTACATATTACATGTCATTCACCCATTCACACCCATTCATACAGAGCAGTGTACCTTACTCTAGGACCTAACATTCACACACATTCACACACCGTTGGCCATGCCATCGTGAGCAACTCAGGGTTAAGTATCTTGCCCAAGGATACATCCACATGTTGACTACATGGGCTGGGATCGAACCCACAACCTTCTGGTTGAAAGACGACCACACTCCCTCACAGCCACAGACGCAGTCCCAAACAAACTCATGTTTCCATAGAAGTCAATGGTAATCGCAACCTCAATCCAGACTTGATAAAAACACGTTTTACGTTGTTGAGACTTCCATTGTGTGAAACCTGTCTGATTGCATGACAGCTTGTGGAAACATCATATAATATCTGAACTGTGTATTTCACATGTTGTTTAAAAATAGCAGTGCAATACTCCCGCAGTCCGCACTTCAATTTCCTAATCGTTTCCAATAATAACGATGATTGAGGTCAGAAGATCTACTACTGGATGTGAATATGCATGAAAAAGGCAGTGCGTGTCAGTGTGTGTGCTGCTGATCTGCACTCATCTGCCGCTGTAAACACACACGCATAGAATCATTTTGATGATGTGGTGTTAACCACAGCTGCATTAGAACAATGAGCCATTCACCAAAAAGCTGCAATTATTGGTATTAAAACCTAGTGCACCTAACCCTTCCACAGAGTGGTTCAACAAGTCATCTCAGGAAACAGTGTGCACTCACACACTATGTACCATTGAAGTGGCCCAGTTGTATAACATCCAAATAAGTAGTGTAGCGTATTAATGAGAATTGCACAAAAACACGGGGGCTTTCATTATAAAAACACACACAAATGAAATGGATTTTAAGCTTACGCCCTTTGCTGTCTCCCACCCCCGAAAAATGCTTTAGTTAAAGCGATATTAGGCGAGAAGCGAGTGTGGCCGGTGATTTTTGGTTAAATGTGGGGGTAATCAGCTTAATGCAGAGTTAAAGGGCCGATGGGACGGCGGCCAAATCTCTGGGCTATTAAAGTCGCACCATGTCCCCGGCAGTGACCTCATCCTCAGCTTTAATTATGGCAATATCTCCTTTGGTGTCACCCTCTCTTCCTCAGATTCTTCATTCTCACTTCATCTATTCCTCTCCTTCCTCCTTTGCAGCCCTCTGCTGTTCAACATTCCTCCTTGCTGCAAAAGTTGTAAACCTCATTTAAACTCGGCTCCACTTGCATCTGTTGCATATTTTCCTTTTGGTCTTCCTCCTTTCCTTCACACTCTTGTTATTTCTGTTTCTCACTTCCCTTCCCTACTCACACTTCCCTCTCTCTCCTCATGCTCCAACCTATACATCCTTCCCTTTTTAATGTACATCACAAACCCTCCCCTATCTTTTATATCTTGTCTTCACTTTTTTCCCTAGTCATCTCTCCCCCCAGTGCCTTACTCCTGTGCCATGCTGTGCCTGTCACTGTGTCAGTGCATTCTGGAAGTGAGTGACAGCAGCAAGGGGAAAAGTGTGCCACTGATATGATTATAAGGGAAGAGGCTGGTGTGTGGTCTGACACTTTATTGCCTGTTATGAAGAAAGGCTTTAAGAAATAACAAGTTAGAAACCACTGTAAATGCTGCTTTCTGATTGCCCCAATGGGAAGCAGCAGTTTGGGTTTCTACTGAGCTGATACGACGCCATGTGATACTGCGGTAAGATCATCCTAAATGAAAAAACTTGTTGAACCTCTCCACAGGCAACTGAACAGAGGCAGGTCTTAACTGCATGGTGCACAAAACAGTTTTGGGGCCTTCAATTTATTTTAAATCTTGGGCAAGTGATTTTTTATTTGTTTTGCTAATCAATAAAACTGTAAATTTCTAAAGGATTCCGGGTCGAGATTGGGACAAGGAGCTTTGACCAATCACTAGTCTGCATTGATTTACTTCACCTTCAAGTATTGGCCCAATCTGCTTTGAACCTTCAAGTTCTATCCACAACTATTTGGCATTTGAAATCCAAAAAATTAGAGTCATGGCAAGTGTGCCATGCCTTGCAGTGAAAACATTGATACAGTTCTTGGGTTAAAGGTCCCCTACTATGTTTTTCATCAATATATTATAGGTCTCAGATATATACAAAACATGTCTCTGAAGTGTTTGGCTCGAAACACCTAACAGATCGTGCATTGTAGCATCCATAATCCCTTCTGTTTCAGCCCCGTTCAAAAGTCCTGATTCTCTGTCTGTTACTTTGAAAATAAGGAGCCCCTCTCCACGCCCCTCTGAGAGATATTTAATTAAAAGAACCCAATGGTGCTCTTGGAGGAGATTCAGGTGATAAGGTGTTGGGGGTTACCTTGGTTGGTTATTGGCTAATGCACAATACAAAACTGCGTTATGACATCATAAAGTGGCCAAAATCTGATCAGCTCATT
>NC_136912.1:34252959-34562175 GCF_949606895.1 Notothenia rossii | reverse complement strand
TAAGATTGTACAATGAGGATAAGCTAAATATGATCCGTCTCCCATCCTAAACCGCCCCCCCTCTCGCAGCTTTCTGCCTGTAATTCGGGATAACATGACAATCTACATCCCAGATAATCTTTGTCCTCTAAATGTATTTATACGTGTACTTGTTATTTATGGCAGCATGGATTGTGGGAAGCTATCTTTCCTGTAGTCTGTATCGTATCTATTCACATCTGTGACTCCACTGGCCACACGTAAAAGTGATAAGAGGTTCAAATGTAAGTGGAACAATTAAAATACTTATGTTCTTAAAAAGAGGATTTTCATACTTTTTTAAAACTATATCCTGAAATTGTAGCCAACAGTATTTCCTGGCCCTTACTACAAGAAGTAGGCTTTTATTTTTAGCGTGTTTATGTGAACAACACCCATGACGAGAACTGTCCACAAATCCTACTATGCCGAACAAAAAAGAGTGAGATGTTTTTCAGCCCTCAGCCTCTTGAAAGGCAGTCGGCTAAAATGAAAGCTTAAATGTGAGCGCTAAGCCACTGAGCGTCCAGTGAAAGAGAGGAGGAGAACATAAGGACACCATTGTGTGTAGTTGTGTAATTTGAAATGTTTTATTTCAGGCCCAGCACTCATTAACTTACTCTGCAGCACATTATGCTGTCAGGACAATAATGAGCCTCAGCTGGATGCTGAAGGATTCAGGTATTTTACTAAACACATTTCTTATATGGTTTGTATTTCCATAAAAAGTGTTTTCTTTCTTCCCTTGTGTATTAGTCCATACTGACTTTACGAGGAAGTAATAAAACAAACATTTATTTTTTAAGCATCTTTATAGCTTCAAAGTAAACAATGTATTCACAAAGATACAGTAAAAACAACCATAAAAGACTAAAGGGCTTTCAAAACAAACAACCATAAAACAAAAAAGTTTATAAATAAAAATTATGAACACATTATGCTATAATAATTTCAAAACTGTAGTTTAATTTATTAAAGGAAAATGTCATGTTTTTGTTATGCACTTTAAAGGTGGTCTCGAATCCTCTCGATTTTAAACCTGGTGTCCTGTATAAGTGTCTTAATCATTATAGTATTGACTCAAAGTAAAGAAATATGCCTTATTATCATGTCAATGTATTAATTCCCAGGGAACATGTGAGTAGGGGAAAGACATTTTGTATTTAATATATTATTTAAATCAGTGCGCACAGCTAGAACAGTAGTCATAACAAATGCTGCAGGTATAGCCAGGAATAGAAACCACAGACTGACACAATGAGCGTTATGTCTTGTTAACACTCAGTTACGGTATGGTATGTACAGGAAGTGTTAAGGGGTGTTATTAAATACGGCAGCTTTGTCACCAACCCATGCTTTAGTTTGCTCTATTCAATATTTATATATGATCAACGTGTAACGGTGTTGCTCCTAGTAAAAAAGAAACGGAACAGATTCATCGCCCGTCTTTCAGCTAATTTCTTTGGTTTCAAAGCGATATGTTTCAGTTATACCACTCAACAATTTTTTACCCACTGTACAACCTCAATAACGAACAGCAGACGCACACATTTAGAAACAGTGTGTTGACCTAGTGGAACAGGGGTCCAACATTAACTTTTTGGTCGCACTGTAAATGGATGGTAGACTGAAGTTCTGAACCTGGAAACCAAACTGATATTCCCAACCGCTTTTCCGTGAAAACCTTACTTCTCTTTCATTTATTTGAACCATTATTTCTCCCTGCTCATTCTCTTAGGTTGATCTACTCCAGCTATTTGAAGTTGGCGTAAAAATGAATCCTACGAATAGTGGAGCTTTATTTATAGCTTGACTGAGTAAACACCACTATTGCAATGGTTGACAGTGAGGGAGAATCAAAGGATTACGATACTATATTCATTGTCATACGTTACATGCCGCCATCAATGTGCAAAGTCGATTGATAATAGAATGCGGTCAAATAATTAGTGATGTAGTGATGCACTTTTTTGTGAAGACAATGCCAGATGAACACAGTTTATATGCCAACGTAGATTTTAGCCCATATTTTGAAAGAAGTAGTTGTTCATTTCACCCTCTAATGTAGCATTTAGCAGCTGAAAGCCACATATTTATTTCAGGAGATGGTGGAGACCAAAACAGAGCTAAAAGAGAGTCATTATTGGACAAACATTAATTTCAAGTAAATGACTGGAAATTGTTCCTTTTGTACAAATTCAGAAGACCACTTAGAAGTAAACAACTATGTACGGTGATAGGTCAGTTGTGTTTTTACAGCATTTCTTTCTTTCTATTTCTAGGTGGAAAAACAATCTATAGCTTTTCTTTTCACAGCACTAAACTGATACTTTAGCACTGTTTAAGGCTGTAACGCTTAATTGCTGGCAGTTAGCTCGGTCATACACAAAAGCCAAGGAAGCAGTAGAAGGTGTGAGACTTTTTTTTCTATCCCTGAAGCATCAGTGCAGACCTGCTATATATCAAGTAAAAAGATGCAACAGCACCAGTAGCCATAGTGTATCCAAGCGTTATGTTCTACCTCGTTATTAGGTCAACAAACACACAATCCCCGCATGCTCGTCGTCCATTACACAGAAGTGTCGACACTGCTCATCCAGGAAGTAGCTTTTGCTCCCGCAAATTGAATTGGGAACATTAATATTCCGCCCGGGGCCCCGGAGCGCTCGGCCGGCGCTCTGCGCGGGGGAGGTGGAGAGAGCCGTATAATGTCCTGTCAGCATATGTGCTGGGCCCCGTCCATCTGTGTGATGGGGCCCCACAGCAGCACTAATATCCCTCTACCGCCCTGGAAACCAGAATAGTGAAGGGCCCCATCGGGGGGGAGAGGTTGGGAGAAATCAGGAGGAAATGTTCCCTGTTGTGGTGGAATCTCCACACTTAATCACCTCCTGGTACAAATATACAAGCTTAAACCACAGTTGTGTTGTTTAATAAAGAGTTAAAGCATTTAACAGAATCAATATATTTCCAGCTGGAAGGACAGATAACCTGTACCACTAATGTAGTACAATAATCTGACCAAGTTACACAGAAAAGCAAAGACTGTATACAGGGAAGAGACACATAAATAGGATTCATTCAGCTAGGTAGTTTACATTACAGTCTTAAAGGTCACCTGTTATGCAAAATCCACTTATTCATGTCTCTTCTACATCAACATGTGCAGGGACGTGCACAGGTACGGGCTAATGTTGCCCAGGCAACGGCCCGTTTGGCCTTTTTGGCTTACCTGCCCCTCTGGAGAGAGCGAGAGTTTGTTTTTCTTTTTTCTGTTGTGGCCGAATCAACTTGATAAGCCCACAATTAGTATTGTAGCGTCTCACTGCGGGAAACACACTTTGTCAGCGCCGTCATCTTCCGGTGCGTAAAGACCACCTCAGTGTCGGATTTTGGAAACTTGATTTTGAGTTGTCTCATGGCAGTTAGGGTATAAGGGACAAACAAGGGGACTTTATTTCCTTTTCATACCGTCGATTATTTACAAAAAAACACCTAAATATAGCCTATTTGTTGTTATTGTGCTTCTGTCTTTCTGTGTCTTTTCATCTGTGAACTCCCTCAATGGGGCCGCTCGCTCTCTTTTCTTGATCGCCCTCTCATGGGTGAACAGTTCAATGTCCAGCTTCATTGTAGGATTTCTGCCATGTCTATACCACTTTAGTTTGACCATCTCTGTTATTAAGTTATGGAATACTAAATAAATAAGTCATTATATACCTTACCGTTACTGCGCTCATAAAGAATGATAAGAATAAGAATAATGCGTATTGAACTGGTTTCATTAATTAGTGAGTTTATTTAAGTTAGAGGCCCTATTTTATCAGTAGTAGCCTATGTCTGGACTGCACAGCAGTTACAATGGTCTGGTCAAACTACATTAGAACAGAATTGTCCCCATTTTGTCTTTAATAGTTACTAACATTAGATATTTTAATGAGATATGGACCGCAAAACAAAGAATTTCCCTGGTTTTCATTTTTAAAAATCAAGTCACCGAATGTAAAGTAGTCACCTTAGCTTATTTTGTTATGAGATGTGAATTACTGTTCAATTTAGTTGATGTAATAATCGTTTGGTTTCTTTTACATTAAAAACAAGTTATAATTTTCAAAAGGTCTTGTCTTTTTTTTCGGGGGTAGGCCCTTTTTCCAGTTTAGAGCAATAGCCCCTCCAAATGTCTGTGCACGTCCCTGAACATGTGTCCCGTCTGTGTAAAGAGACTCTGAAAGTTTTGGGAAAAAAGATTCTCTCTCTTTTTGTCCTAATCCATTTATATAAAAACCTGTCTGAAAATGAGCTGATCAGATTTTGGCCACTTTATGATGTCATAACGATTGTTTGCCTTTTGTAACCATTAGCCAATTACCAACCAAGGTAATCCCCCCACCTTATCATCTGAATCTCCTCCAAGAGCACCATTGTATTCTTTTTAACCAAATATCTCACAGAGGGGCATGGGGAGTGGCTCCTTATTTTCATCTAAAGTAACAGACAGAGAATCAGCACTTTTGAAACAGGGCTGAAACAGAGGGGATTATGGGATGCTGTAATTATCTGTTTGATATTTCGATGCCAAACACTTCAGAGGCATGTTTTGTGTATATCTGAGACCTATAATATATTGATGAAAAACAGTATAATAGGGGATCCTTTAAGAAAGGTGGGGGCAGACATCAGGGGAAGTATAGCATGTTAATTAAAACCCTAACATCCATAAGATAATTGTCTGACAATGGTCAAGGTGACACCCTTAAGTCTGAAAACATTTTGTAGTTAGGGAACCTATATATATATAGAATTATTATAAATTCCCATGACATTCCCTACGCTGTACTTATGCATTGTATCTTGTGTACTTCTGTCCTGTATTTGTACCAGCGTGTGCGTTGTGTCTGTACTACACAAGCTCACACATGCAAATCCTGCCCTTTGATGACCATGCAAGGTCAGCAGAGTATACTACATGGCCCCGGCTGCCGTACTGTGACACAGGTCACCTGTGTGCAATCCTGGGGACTGCTCTGTCATTCTTTCTTCTCCCCTTTCCTAATACCCTATTAGCCGTTTTCCCAGAGGCACCTTATCCTTACTGCCATCTGCTGGCACGGCATGCATACTGATTAATTAACAAACACGGCTAAAAACAAGCTGGGCACTCATTAAAACAGTCATTATATAGGGCATCCGGGGGGGAGGAGGAAGTGTGTCACCGGATTCCTTGAGGTTTTTTTTTTTCATCTTTGCTTTTAGGTTCATCAAACTCTTAGTTTCCTTTTTGCCCTCGTCCTTTGGGGACCAGTGCTTTTAAAAAAGGAGAGGCTTGGGATCTTCTCAAAAAGCCCAAGATTTGAGTGAGGACTCGAGGATAAAGGTGGAGGATTTTGAGATCCTGCCAGGCATATTGCAAGGCGAAGCAATGTCATATCCGACACAAGTACAAGACGATTAAGGCTGAGTTATGAGCCTCCGGGGAGTTATTGGCTTTGGGATTTTTTACGGGCATTGTGTTAGTCGGAAAATTGCTTGGCCCTCAGTCAGGATCTTAGCATTATTGGATATATTTTTTAAATGATGTGTGCGCAGGATTGAGTTCATAAATGTGCACATTGTTAGAGGTTAACCCCCTTACACCCCCTGCTGCTCCTGGAGATCTAGATCAAGGTTAAATACCATCTTGCTTCAACACACACAGACTTATACACAGCATGAGGTAAAGCCATCTCTCTTTTATATATTAGTGGATAAGAGATTGGGAAGGATGGATTAATTGCAACTGATGTGACCTGGGTCGGCAAGAAGTGAACTACGAGAGAAAGAGAGAGAAACGGTCTAAAACCATTCTGTAAGCATTATCCCCCCACACACGCACGCAGGCACACGCACGCAGGCACGCAGGCAGGCACGCACACAGGCAGGCAGGCACGCACGCACGCAGGCAGGCAGGCAGGCAGGCAGGCAGGCAGGCAGGCAGGCAGGCACACACACACACACACACTCACTCACACACACACACACACACACACACACACACACACACACACACACACACACACACACTACGCAACATAAAGTCCAGACAGGGTTACACACACATGCACACCAATCTGTATCTTGCCATCTATCTTACTACAGTGTAATCGGCCTTATTTAACCTGAGCAGCAGGGGGTCAACAGGGCGGACAGATGTGTCATGACAATGCTGTGTGTGTGTGTGTGTGTATGTGTGTGTGTGTGTGTGTGTGTGTGTGTGTGTGTGTGTTCGTGTGTGTGTGTGTGTGTGTGTGTGTGTGTGTGTGTGTGTGTGTGTGTGTGTGTGTGTGTGTGTGTCTGTGTCTGTGTCCTAGGCCACAGGGCTACAGCAGAGTAATCCTGATAGTCACATACTGTATCTGTCACAGTATGGCATACCACTGGGAGGATTCATTTTAAAGCACATCATGAATTGTTTCTGCATTTAGCTGGGGTGTTTCCTGGACCTCGAAACATTAGGCGCTTAGCCCACAGTGGCGGCACCAGAGATTTTCTTTTGGGGGTGCTGTGGGGTAGCTTGACGTTTCACAGAGGGTGCTCAAACATTTAGGGTTTCCCATGAAAGTACCGGGTGCTACAGTGGAATTTTTTAATGCAACACTCCCCACACACACATACACATTACACCAGCGACTGTTACAATGAAGGCTCGATAATCAGCTCACATATAGGTGTAAGCAGGGGTAAAGTGCTATTTTATAAGTGGGGGGTGGACTTAAAGGTCCCATGTCATGCTTTTCCGGTTATTACCCGTTCCCTTGTGTGTTATGAAGGTTTTTATGCATGTAAACGGTCTGCAGAGTCAAAAGCCCTGAAAGTACACCCTGTAGCGAGTAAAACTCTACCGCAGAAAAGACCTCCCCAAAACGCCTCGTTGGAGATTTTTCGTTTTCCATTGTTTAATTCCTGGGTATCGCTACGTAGGGATACCCAGTAGCCATGCCCGGAGCTATGGCCACACCCTCTGCCAGCCTTTCACGAAACAAAGTGATTCATGCCGGATATGTACAGCGTAGGACAAGAACGATGCTGTTCCCACTTTCTTTGGACCAGCGGGAGATTCGGGTACACGACCTGTAAGTATTTATTGTTGTTTGTGTATTTATGATGTTTAAAACAAACAAGGTATCTACCAAGACTCTTTAAATGGGTAAACGGTTTTCGGACTACTACGTTGGGATCGCGGGTAAATGCTCTCCGCATACCCATTCTCACAGCGTTATAAACCTTTTTCTTACTCAATATCAATATCAATATTAAGTAAAGATAACACCCTTTTCACCCCGGTTACATTTTCCATTTGCCCTGTACGATGGGCGCTGTAAGTGATGAAAGTGGGGGATGTTGGCTTATCAGTTGCCCGCAGCTCACAGCCAGCGTGAGAGAGAGAGAGAGATAGATAGAGAGAGGGGGTGCACCGGTACCGGAGGGGAATGTTGTTAGCTTCTGCTGCGCTAACGGATATAAGAAGCTGTTTCTACAACCAGGGTGGAGGAGAGCTCTCCTGTCAGACTGAGAGGCACAGTGAGGTAAAGAACTCTGAGTGTTTAGATAGTTAACTTAGTCTAAGTTGTCTCAGTGGGTCTCAAACGGTTCGGTCACCATTTATGTAAACACATATTTCCTTTTGAGGGGGTGGTGATTAGTAAAATATGCATGAATAATAAAAATAAAATGTTAACTTGGTGAAAAAAGGTAAGATAAAGTCGTTGAGAGCTAAAACTAGTCTTTGTTGCTACCTCAAAGAGCAGCAGGGGGAGATGAGGGAGACATGAGAGGCTGATTCAGGAGCACAGACACACTATAAATGAACCAAAAACAAATAATTAAACAAGTTTCAATGTTTTTTCATATTGGATATGGTATGTTATTGGTTATGGCCGTGTACTTATGATTTTATGATTATTTAAATGTATACAGTTCTGTTTCATATGGGTGTAGTCTCTCTTTATTTCCCCCTCAAAGTGCACCAGATTGATGCATTTAAAGGTGGGGTAGGTAAGTTTCAGAAACCGGCTCGAGTGCACTAAAATGTGAAAGTACACAGCCAAAAAGAATCCGCCCCTTCCTTCAGACTTCCTTACAGAGCACCTCCTCCGCGAGAGCAGGCTGCAGTAACGTTACATATCAGTCAAAGCTAAACACATCTAGGTCAGCAATACTACACAGCCAAAGCAACTCTGGTTTGACTTCTCCTAGTTTCCACTTTCTTTTTGTTCTTAATTTGCTCCGTTACATTTTTTCTTTTGCGACCAGTAGACGATGTTGAACCTAACTCTGCCATGGTGAAAGTGGCCGCCTGTTGCTGGCGAGTCATTGAATGCACGCCCAATGACGGCATGCCCAATGAGGGCACGAGATACATTTGTGCGTGCACGAGATGGAAGGTTGACAGACAGGGCGGCAATCCAATCCGTTTCCCGGCTAAACGGATTGGTTGTAGTTTTTACAGTATTACGGGTTCCACAGATGACATTTTTTTATGGATGTTTTGTCAAAGCACTTCAGATATTCATTGCTATCGGGATGTTAAGAGTATTCCATGGAATATAACAAAAAGTGTATCTCGAGCTAGGGCTGGGCGATATATCGAGTTTACACGATACATCGTGGATTGCAGTCCATGCGATGTCGTAAATGACCACATCGTGAACATCGAGTATTATGTTGTCAAATCAATTTCCCGCCGCGGCCAAAATGAGCTTTCCTTTCTCCCTCATAGACACAGTCACACACGCAGGCACACACGCAGGCCCCGTCTAACTTGCACACAAACATTACACACATGCACAGTGACAGAGAGCAGGGCTCGACATTACAAATGGCCCGCTGGCTCGGAAGCACTATTTAGACACCCCGGGCCAGCATAACGTACTGTAACGTCCACCCGGACGTGTCGGAATGACGAGTGAAGCGTTCTCAAGTTAAACAGGTTTATTAACAACCAACGGCTCTCATCCGTCCTTTCTCACTCTCTCTCCTCTCGCCCCAACCTCTCACTCACCTGCACGCGCCCACACAGACACACACACACCAAACCCTCTGCTCCCCAACCCCGCCCCTACCTGCTCTCCTCACAGAAGCCTGACACAAACAGTTAACAGAACACTTGAACAATAAATGCAGATCGCTACATTGCCCCCCCCTTACTAAGTCCCTCGCCCCGAGGGAATGCATAAAAAGTCTCTGAGGTGGCCCGGGGCTCTTCTTGGTCTCTGAGGCCGCCTTGGAGTGAACACAGGCGGCTGCGCTTGCCGGCTTGGAACATCCTGTCCCGGAACAGGGGGTGAGTTTGGGGGTGGGGGTGAATGTGGGGGGTCAGCAGGGGACACAGTCAGTGAATCGGGGGAAGTGACTGTCTGGTTTCTCCTAGACGATGCTGGGGGTCTAGGCCGCGGATGTGCATCGCCTCTGTATGGGGCCAGCCGGTCCCTGTGGAGGGCCACCCGTCTCCCTCTAGGCGGCAGCTGGACCCTATAGACCACCTCTCCCAGCTTTTCCAGCACCTCACAAGGGCCCACCCAGTGACAGTCCAACTTAGGGCACCGGCCCTTCTTTCTTCTTGGACTATACACCCACACCAGGTCCCCGGCCTTGAAGTCCCCCCCTCTAGCCCTCGTGTCATAGTTTCTTTTCTGTCTCATGCCCGCCTTCTGCAGCTGATCGCGGGCAAAGGCATGTGCTGACTCCATTCTATCCTGGAGCCTCCTGGCATATTCCGGTCCCGGAGGAACCGCTGGTGTGTCGGGGGGTCGGCCAAAAGCCATTTCTGCTGGTGTCCGCAGCTCTCGCCCCAGCATGAGCAGGGCCGGTGTGCATGAGGTGGACTCCTGCACAGCCGATCTGTAGGCCCAAAGAACAAGAGGGAGGTGCATGTCCCAATCACGCTGATGCTCCGCGGTGAGGATAGCGAGTTGTTTTCCCAGAGTCCTATTGAACCGTTCGACCAGTCCGTCACTCTGCGGGTGCAGAGGAGTAGTCCGCGTCTTTTGCATGCCCAGCCGGTCACACATAGCGGCGAACACCCTCGACTCAAAGTTTCTTCCTTGGTCGCTGTGAATGACCTCGGCCGCTCCAAATCTGGCAAACATGCCCTCCACCAGGGCACCTGCAACGGTCACCGCCTCCTGGTCTGGTATAGCATACGCCTCTGGCCATTTTGTAAAATAGTCCATGGCGGCCAGGACGTAACGGTTCCCCTTCTCTGTGCACGGGAATGGGCCCATTATGTCCACCGCCACCCTCTCCATCGGGGCCCCCACCGCTAGCTGCTGAAGCTGGGCACGTGACTGATCAGTGGGACCTTTGTACGCCGTACAAAGGTCGCAGCGGCGGCAGAAGTCCTCAACATCTCTCCTGAGCTGGCCCCAGTAACAGCTTTGGCGGAGTCGACGCAAGGTTTTGGAGACCCCAAAGTGTCCTGCCCCAGTAGTTCCATGGGAGGCCTTAAGCACTTCTTCCCTCAGCGCCCTGGGGACCACCACCTGCCACCTCTCCTCCCCCGTTGCAGGCTCTTTCCAGGCTCTCTGCAGCACTCCATCCTTCGTCCGGAGAGCCTCAAACTTTGCAACCAGTCCTTTGGTGGCAAGCGAGCACCCAGCAACTTCATTCCACAGTGGCTTTTGTCCTGACTCCACCCACCTCAGCACTGGCTGTAGGTCAGCATCCTCTTCCTGCCGCGCTCTCCATTCGGGTGAGTCGATGATCCGTGCACCTCTGCAGACCGGCTCGGCTGGTTTATGCCTGTGGTCTCGCTCCTCCTCTGCACAGAGCTCCTTTTCTTGGTCCTCTCTCTTTTCACAGTACCGACAGCCGCTGGGAGCACAGGGGCGCCGGGACAGGGCGTCAGCGTTGGTATGGCGAACCCCCGCCCTGTGCTCCACTGTGAAGACGTACGGCGCCAGTCCTTCTAGCCAGCGTGCAATCTGTCCCTCAGGCTCCTTGAAGGACATCAGCCACTGGAGGGCTGCGTGGTCAGTCTTCACTGTGAAGGACAGGCCACACAGGTAGTACCTGAAATGGCTGATTGCTCTCACAATTGCCAGCAACTCTCTGCGTGTCACACAATAGCGCCGTTCAGCTTTGTTGAAGGTTTTGCTGAAATACGCCACCACTTTTTCCCCCCCAGGCCCCACCTGGCTCAACACCGCCCCCATCCCGACGTCACTGGCGTCCGTATCCAGGACGAACGGTAGGCTGAGGTCTGGGGGAGTGAGGATGGGAGACTCCGTCAAGGCCTTCTTTAAAGAGCTGAAGGCCAGCTCACACTCTGGAGTCCAAGCAAAATCACAGTCTTTCTGTTGCAGGCGGAACAGGGGTGCAGCTATGCAAGAGAAGCCACGCACGAACCGCCTGTAGTACGACGCTAACCCAATGAAGCTCTTCAGCTCCCGCAGATTGATGGGGGCTGGCCAGTCCTTTACTGCCCGCACCTTCTCCTCCAGCGTGCTGATGCCCTCTCCTCCGACTCGGTGCCCCAGGAACTCCAACTCTCTCCTCAAGAAACAGCACTTGTCGGGGTGGAGCTTCAACCCCGCTGCTGCTATCCTCTGTAGAACCCGCCGCAGGGCTCCTAAAGCCGCCTGGAAGGAGCTACCATGGACCAGGATATCGTCCAGGTAGACCAGGCACTCCTGTCGGGGAACGTCAGCGAGCACCCTTTCCATCAGCCGCTCAAACGTGGCCGGAGCGTTGCACAGGCCGAAGGAGAGGACTCGAAACTGCCACAGCCCCCTCCCAGTGCAAAAAGCTGTCTTTGGTCTGGCTTCTGGGCTGAGGGGAACTTGCCAATACCCGCTGCGCAGGTCTAAAGAGGAAAACCAGGATGAGCCAGACACCAAGTCCAAACACTCATCTATGCGGGGCAGCGGGTATGAGTCTTTCTTGGTCACACTGTTCAGCGGTCTGTAGTCCACACAAAACCTCATCTTTGAACTCTTCTTCTTATTGACCATCACAACACCCGAGGCCCAGGGGCTGTCAGAGGGCTCAATAATGCCAGCTGACAGCATCTCATCAATAGCGCTGTCTGCTGCTGTCTGATGGGCCAGGGGAAGGCGGCGGGGGCGTGTCTTGACGGGCCGTGCGTCGCCCGTGTCGATATCGTGCTGCACCAGGTGTGTCAGGCCCACTTCCTCTTCTGTCAGAGCAAAAATGTCCTTAAACTCCCACAGCACTTGCCACAGTTCCTCCCGCTGCTCGGGTTTTAAGTCATCACAGCTGCGTTTCCACAACTCCTTCACTGCCGCCCGTCTGTCCCCCTTTAGAGCTGCAGGTTGTTGTTCCGGGGCCGGGGGCCGTACATCAACTGGAGTACGGGGTGTGGGGTTGGGGCTGGGGTTAGCATTGATGACAGGGGGCATGGCTGCAGGGGGGGGGTTTTGGGGTGGGGGAAGTGTTTCAGTCACTCTTGGTGTAGGTGGGTGTGGTGTCGTGGCAAGTGTGGGGTGCACCATTTCAACTGTGGGACCCCCTGGAAAGGCAAGCGTGTTCCTCCCCAGGTCTAGCACACAGCGTGCAACCCGCAGAAAGTCAAGTCCTAATATGCAGGAGTCCTGTACTGCCGCAACCCACACCTTAACAGACACTGACAGCCCCCCCACCTGTATAACCACCACCCCTCTCCCAAGCATAGGGGCTAGCTCACCGGTTACTGTTCGCAGTTTCACCAGAGTGGGTGTCAACCGTGTCCCCGCTGGGACCACGTCCGGTCTCATCAGTGTCGCTGTGGAGCCGGTGTCAACAAGGGCCGTCCATGGGGCCCCTGCCAGGGTGACGGGGACATGGCAGAAATCCCCCGCGTGAGTCCAGCCCACCACCCTCACAGACTCTGCGATGTCGTTTGCTTCTGGGGGAAGCGGAGCCCCGCTCCCCCCTCCGTGCAGCTGGGCTCTGTCCACTGGAGACCAGGCAGGATGGGACCCAACGGCGGGGGTCTGTGACGTCCCATTTACACAGACCCGGGGGCGTTTCCCTGAATATCAGCATTCATGGGGCACCTTGTGCTAATATGGCCGACCTGGCCGCACCCCCAACACACCAGAGGACCCCGACGAGGACGGTTGCTGCCCTGCGGCGATTGCAGTGCCATAGCACGGATTAGCTCAGTCAACTCAGCCGCCCATGCTGGTTTCTCTTGTCCTGGCTCCTCCTGTCTCACCGTTCTCACAACCGGGCCGCCTCCCGTGTGCGTGCTCTCTGCCGCCCCTCCTACAACCTCTCTCTCCAACGCCAGCTCCAGTGCTTCCTGCAGAGAGCGGGGATGTGCCAGTTGTGTCTGGACGCGCAGCTCCCTGGGGGTTATGGCCCGGATAAACTGGTCCCTAGCCAGCTCGCTCTGCACCTCAGGGGACATGTGGCTGTATGCCCTTCTCGCCAGGGTTTCAATGTCATTAGCCAATATGCAGAGCGGCTCACCCGGCTGTCTCTGTCTGCTTGACAGCTCCGAACGCAGCACCCCAGGCTGGCTGCATTGTCCAAACCGCCGCTTCAGAGCCCCAACCAAGGCCCCATAGTCAGTTCTTTCAGCCGGGCTGAGCAGTAGCAAACAGGATAAAGCTTCATCTGTAATACACAGGGCCAGCTGGAGCGCCTTATTGTCCTCAGACCAGCCCACAGCCCGTGATAACAGTTCAAATTGGGCATGGAAGGCTTCCCAGTCGGCTTTACCGTTGTATTTCGGTGTTTTAACTTGGAGCCGGGCGCCGCCATCATTGTTTACAACCGGCGCCGCGCCACTCCCGGGGGAGGTCCCTGCGCCGACGTGCCGCTTCCCGCCGGCCGAGTCGAAACCGGCAGCAGCATTTAATTCACGCCATAAATTGTCTTCTGAGTCACGCCATAAGCCATCCATCTCCTCCTTGACTTTCGGACGAGCTCCGGTCCGGTTCATCTGTGCTTCCATTATTTACCGGCCGATGAAGCAGAGCTAACGTTAGCCGAGTCAGTGCTAGCTGCGGCTACCGGCGATTAGCGGATAAAACTCTGTTTTTTTTTGTTGTTTTTTTTACTTCTGACACCAATGTAACGTCCACCCGGACGTGTCGGAATGACGAGTGAAGCGTTCTCAAGTTAAACAGGTTTATTAACAACCAACGGCTCTCATCCGTCCTTTCTCACTCTCTCTCCTCTCGCCCCAACCTCTCACTCACCTGCACGCGCCCACACAGACACACACACACCAAACCCTCTGCTCCCCAACCCCGCCCCTACCTGCTCTCCTCACAGAAGCCTGACACAAACAGTTAACAGAACACTTGAACAATAAATGCAGATCGCTACAGTACTTTCCACTTGCCCGCTCGGGCCACTAAAAATATTGCAAAAATAAAATAAAATTGTCCAGTGGTATAGGTACTTTGACAAGCAATGTTGTTAAATTGTTTCGTTTATTAACGCTACAACATAGCGTTTCGTGAGGCGGTTGTCGTTGTTGGGTGAAAGGCAAACGGGAGCCTGGTCGCGCTGGCTCCGCAGCGGAGCCAGCGCGAGCAGGCTCCCGTTTGCCCGTGAGCGCCGGGCAAAAAACTATCATCAAATAAAAGAAAGTCACCGGACGAGTTAAAGGAGAGTGACAGGTAGCATGAGAAGAAGAGGGAGAGAAAGTTTGATCGATGGAGTTGCCAGCTTGATCGATGGAGTTGTTTTCTAGTGGTGCAGTGACATGTCCTAAAACCCTTTTATAATCTATCGATTAGATTTATGATTCGAAAATTATAAAAGTAGGGTAGACATGTGGATATTATCCGGCTGAACAAAACGTGCATTTATCAAACAGGTTTGTTTTCCACAGACCTTATTTCCAGCTATTTTCCAAAACCCTATGGAGAAATCCCATTGCTTTTTTGTCGAGGGAACCAGCAGCTTACTTCCTGGTTTTAGGACGCGTCACTGCACCTCTCAATATGATGCCAATATAAACAAGGTCTTCTGTCGGCTCTGTACATCAATGCCGACCTATGCTGACAAGTAAGTGAAGAGTAGAAAATATAAAAGGTATTGGCTATAGGGAAATGTCCCAGCAGTTTAGGAGAATGAAGGTTCTAATCTAATCTAATACATAGCCATTACATGTCTAATTCCTGATAATGACAGGAAGACAGAAAGCGCATTATACTAATAATAATAATACTACTCATAATAATAGCAGACATTTTTTAACAATGACCACAATATCATTATTTTAATAAACCAAATATGAACAATTGAGGAAAATGAGGAAGAACTGATGATTCAAATGTTGTAGTACAAGTAGTAATGTAGTAAATTACTATTGCAACAAATGTGTTAATTTTCTTCATTATTAGTCGATTTTTTTAATGCATACATATGTTGCAGGGACTACTAGAATCATCATACTGGCGTGACTGTAAACATCAAGGGGTTAAATATTATTATTATATATATATATTTTTTTAGAGGACATTTCAGAATATCGCGATATATATCGTATATCGCGATATAGTCAGTAAATATCGCGATATCATTTAGAGGCCATATCGCCCAGCCCTATCTCGAGCCGGTTTCTGAAACTTACCTACCCCACCTTTAAGTCCAACATTTAAAAAAAATCTCACCGGGGGAGCATGCCCCCGGACCCCCCTAGAGGATTTGAGGTCCACCCCCACTTAAAATACGTTCACATTGACAGGTTCCTAAATAGATTTGCCATTTTTTTTTAAATAGTAACCCATCTCCATATGTTTATTTTTGGGTAGTAGATTTAAACTAGAAGGCTATCACTATGGGCAGCAACGCTGTAAATATTGAAAAATAAATCCAGCAAAATGGCACAAAAAACAGGTAGTGGCCTGACTGGGTGTATAATTCCCGGCCTGACTTATTGTCCCAGTCCGGCCCTGATTGACGCATGACAACAAATATCGTCTCTTTATTTCCCCTTCAAAATGCACCAGATTGATGCATCTACTGTAACTTCAATATTTAAAAAAAAATCTTCCTGGGGGAGCATGCCCCCGGACCCCCCTAGAGGGTGACAGGTCCACTCCCCACTTATAAAAATAGCACTTTACCACTTCCCCCCCTTTTAATCTCAGATGCACCCTGAGTCATTTTGTTTAAGTACAGTGAGCCTTTCTAAAATATAAAGTAAAGAGACAAACACACCAGCATTATAGGATATACGATATGACTTCGAGCCAAATACTTGTTTTTGGGCTGTTTAAATAAATTGACTTGAAACAGTTGCTGATTTAGAGTACTGGCACCTTTTTTATTCCAATTCAACCACTGCCTGGCAGGCAACACTGTCACCCGAAAGCGGTCAAGCCTCCTTCCCTCACATGTCGATGCGTTGGTGTTCAAACCAAAAATATGGAAAGGTGGATGTTATCGTGGAGGACAGCAAATAAAGTGTTGCGCAATGCACTGTTGCGCACTGGATTTACGTAGCATTTATGTAAACAAGAGTTTTCTGCTGTCGATGTTGGTGTGTCCAGTTACTGTTTGTTATTTACTCAGCCATGTAACACAAATTAAAATGCAGTGTTTAATGTTACTGTATGATTTCCAATATAAAATACAGTTGTACACCTCTCTTTGTGTGTCTTTATTATGACGTAACGACTAGTCGACTGCTATTTTGAAAAACGTGTCGACTAGTAAATATTGGTAGTTGTGAAACCCCTAGTCTGGAATCATTCTCTTGCTAGCTAATGCTTCTCGGTGAATCATGCAGTGCGTCCATGTAACGTCAGTGTTTACCTTTTTTATGTGGGCCATTAATTCATTTACTCTGCCGGTCATCGCCGCAGCGCCGTCTGTGCACACATGAGAGCAGGATTTCCAATCCAGCTTGTGTTGAGAGAAAAATTGTCAATAACGTTAAAAACGTCTTGTCCGGTAGTTCTCCCCGTGAGTTTCTTGCAAAACAGAATGTGCTCGTTCATCTCCAAAGTGTCTTTGTAAGGCACAAACGCAATCAGTTGTGCTTCCCCACTGATATCCGTTGATTCGTCCAACTGCAAAGCGAACGTACCAGACGCTTTACATTTTTCCACCACTTGGTCAATAATGTCAATTCCCATGTCGTCGATCCGATGGCACACAGTATTATTTGACAACGGCACTTTCTTCAGGACATCAGCTGCTTTCTTATCGAGCATAGTTTCTGCGAGAATTATAGCAGCAGGTAAGATTAGCTCTTCGGCTATGGTAAATGGCTTTTTTCGATTTAGCAACGAGTAGCGACATGGCATAAGATGCCTCCAAGGCCTTGGTTGAGACCGATGTCGCTTTCTTTAGTTTTTCTTGGCTTCCCTTAAATTCAGCCAGCTTTTGGTGGAAAACTCTGCAGGCTTACCCACACAGGCGGGATGTCTAGTACTAAGGTGCCGATGTAAATGGGATGGTTTCATGCTATTATTAGAAAGCACGTCGCCACAAATGAAACACATTGGCTGCGGTGGCTCTGTAGTTGTGACCGTAAACCCGGAGAGCACATAATGTTCACCAAACTGACGATTCTTCACCTTCTCTGTTTTCATTTTCTTGAGAACGGGTTCTCCTGATTCAGCAGTATCACCTGTGCTGTTGTTTCTGGATGAACCAGCTCGACTCAGCCATTGATCCATAATGATTATGTTAACAGAAATGTTGATCTGAATAAAAACCAGCGCATTCACTTGATAGGATGTTGATATTTTGCTAGCTAGCAAGAAAACCAGCGCGCCACTACAATGATGATGATGATGTAACACCTGACAGTCCGGCGGGAAGCTGAACGCCGCGCCAATAATAATATATAGCCAGCAAATTATTACTTAATTTGAATGCCCCCAATTTTGGTTACATTATTACAGATTATGCATTATTCATTATTTGGGTACAGTTTTCCTGTAAAAAATTTAATCAAAAAAAATCTAAAATCATTTTTTTTTAATTACTTTTCAAAATCTTTTCACGTACCCCCTGGGGACCACCCACGTAGCACTAGGGGTACGCGTACCCCCGGTTGGGAAACACTGAACTAGAGCATCGTTGTTATCGTTTTAATGCCATTGAAGACCAGTTTTGACCAGACAAAACCAAGGTAAGCCATGTTAGCGTTGTAGGCTACCTAGCGCCACATGTTTTGATGAACGTTTTTGTTGATAACGTCGCAAATTTGTATCTTTCAGTGTTGAGGTGGGCACCCTTAGATTATGTGTCTTTACGATCATAAACGATGTGTTGGATGTGCAGCTAGGATAAGTAATCAGGGAGCTAGGAGTGATTTTCGTTGCAGTAATAGGTTAGCATTTTTCGCACAGGGCTAATTCAGAGGCTCACTGTTAGCATTGTGTGTTTTTTTGAAAATGAAAAAATGAAAAAGATCAGTTAAATGAGTTTTTTCCAGTTATATGGATATACAATATTCATAGTTTATTAAATATTAAGATTCCTTAGACGTTGTTTCCTGCAAATGACGCGATTTCGGCCCCGGAACCGGGTCCGTGGGGCTTAAGAGGAAAATACATTTAGCTTGACAAGATTCCTAAATGTTTTTGTTTAAATATACAAATGAGGGGTTATCTAATACTAACATGTGTTGAGTTTAGCACACATCTTCAGGCGTAACTAGTCAAATTGCAGCAATTAAAACAAATAAATGTGCATTTTAGATTTTCTTCCCAATTATTATAAGGAAGTAAAACAGCCAAAACTCTCAACATTGCTCCACATTTTTTCTCCCACATGAATTTCCTGGCTTTCAATATGTCAATGAGACCTGGTCAACTTTTTGCAAAATGGAAAAAAAAAGGGATGGTGATTTTTCTGACCAATGAATATGTTTCTATTATATTGGGTATATCATTATTAAGTTTACAGAACGTGTGTGTGTGTGTGTGTGCGTGCTTGATTATGTGGAAAATTGTCTAAAAACTGGTGACACTCGACGGGCATAACATGTTTCATGGACTGAAGGTCCTGACATGCCTTCTCCTTGATTGGCAGAGTGTCAACTTGGCGGGTCTGCCACTTGTTCGTCATGGTCGATGGTGTCTTTGTTCAGCCAGTGTAATGGTTCTTTCAGGGATAACAAGTGTAGAAGAAAAAAGCTTTGCACACTTTAAGATTCGTTCCATTCTGAACTTCCAGTTGGTAGGGAAATTATTAACTGCGCCTGGATCCCTCACCAACTTGTTCTTCCCAGTTGTCCATTTTACCAAACTTTCTGAAATATCCACTGCCTCATTCTCTTTCTGTAATGGATTGACAGTCTCGAGTTGTGACTCGTTGACAGAAATTCGAATTGCAGGGAAGGCCCATAGCCTTTGCAGCTATTTCTTGGCCACTTTTGGCCTTGTATGCCATACCTTTGAGACGTTTCTTCTTGGATTCATTTTGCTTCCATGTTTCTGGGCCGAGGTATTTATTTTGTTTCCTTTTGACTGTATTGTTTTCATACACATCCTCTAGATGAGGACCATAATGTTCTGAAGTTCCTGCCAGACTGCCTTCATTTTTAGGGACAGAAGACTCATCAGAGGATGGATTGTAGTTTGGGTCTATGATATCATCATCATCATCATCATCATCATCATCATCATCATCATCATCATCATCATCATCTGTGTCTTCTTCATGGTGTGGACGGGTCTGCTTGGCATCTTCAGCAACACTCTGTTCTTCAATGAAGGTGTTTAGATTATTGTCTGCTCCATCTGATACAGTGTATTGGCCTGGTACATGCTGCTCCACCTCTTTAACGACGGTCTCATTTTTATTGGATGATTCCTGATCAGTGTCTGAAAAGTCAAGAACATCTCCTAGAGGAGTAGGCGTATGGTCATTACTGTGTGATCATTATGAAAAAAATGTTTTGTAATTGCACTGTGGTCCTATGTATTAATACATTAAAGCTATTTTGATGAATAGTATTTGGCCGAATTAAATTAAAAAAACATTCAATCTTTCCTAATAAGATGGAAATGTAATGTTGAAAAAGGAGACAATAATACAATATTAAGAATTCAAACAGACAAACGCAAAATGTACTTTTCCTAATTCATAATTATGCAGTAATTGTAACCATTACTTTTGAAAGATTAGATTAGTCTTTATTGTCCCAGAGGGGAAATGTGTGCATACTTCATGGAGCTACAGTAGCTACATTAGCTACAGTAACTATAGTACCTACAGTAGCTTCGGTAGCTACAGTAACTATAAATTGTGAAAGTAAAAGACTAAATAACTACACAACATTTATAGCCTAGCCTATAGTCAGTGGCGGCTGGTGGAAAATATTTGTGGTGGGGCTGTTGATATAGTGAGTAAACATTTTTTGTTTGGGAGAAATGACCCCTTAAATTGGGACTTCTGGTGATGTAATGGCCCCATAAAATCGTGGTTCTAGTGCCAGGAACAACCAGGCTGAGTCGGGCTGAGTATGCTAAACTAACTGCGGTCAAGCCAGCCTCCACTCGGGAAAACCTAGTCAAGCCAGCCCTCACGTGATATTGCGGTGCGCGAATATCCTATGCATTACGGTAGAGTCAAAATAAATCATCCCTCTGTGTTTAGATGAGAATAAAACAAAAACAGTTTTGTATCAAAGACTCATTTGATAGCAGGACACCCCATCTAGAAAAAAATCAGGACATTCTGATGTAGAGTTTCAAAATAAAAGACCTTTGAAATCTCTATTGTATGAGCTATCATCCCTGTTTTAAGATGAGAATAAAACAAAAACTGTCCAGTATCATAGACCCATCTCACTCCAGGTTGATAGCAGGACGCCACATCTAGTCACTCAGAAAAAATCAGGACATTCTGATGTAGAGTTTCAAAATAAAAGACCTTTGAAGTCTCATATATGAGCTATCATCCCTGTTTTTGGATGAGAATAAAACAAAGACTGTCTAGTATCATAGATCCATCTCACTCCAGGGTGATGGCAGGACACCCCATGTCGTCACTCAGAAAAAATCAGGACATTCTGATGTACAGTTTCAAATTAAAAGACCTTTGAAGTCTCATATGAGCTATCATCCCTGTCCCCAAAGGTATTTTATTTTGAAACTGTACATCAGAATGTCCTGATTTTTTCTGAGTGACTAGATGGGATGTCCTGCTATCACCCTGAAGTGAAATGAGTCTTTGATACTGGACAGTTTTTGTTTTATTCTCATCTAAACACAGAGGGAGGATTTTTTTTTTTACTCTACCGTAATGCATAGGATATTCGCGCACCGCAATATCACGTGAGGGCTGGCTTCACTAGGTTTTTCCGAGTGGAGGCTGGCTTGACCGCAGTCTAAACTAGAGAGAGAATCGCTGTCAAGGGGGCTACAACTACAACAAGATGAACATATTTGACCGTGATTTAATTTTAATACACGTTTCAAAATGATGCCGAAGTAACAACATACTGATACCGGATAGTAAAAACCATGAATTAAGGCTTTGGCAAGTCTGCAGACAGACTGCAGGCGAAAAACCTTTTAAAATGCATGTTTTCTAATGGAGATTTGGCTAAGCTAACGTTTTAAATGCTCCGACTGTCCACACTCACAACAACGGCCTATACAGACATAAATAAACCAGCGACTGTATTCGCCATGACACAGACAGTATGTGGTTTGTACTTGTTTAACTTTTGTCTAGTTCAGGGGTCAGGAACCTTTTTGACTAGGAGAGCCATAAAAGCCAAATATTTCTAAATATATTTCATTGAGAGCCATATAGTATTTTTAACGTATAATAAATTACGTATGTCTTACTTTTAATGCGACTTCTGGTGCTGCATGGTTTTGCTGATGGCCTAGTAGTCTGGTTCATACGTGGTGAGGTTGAGCTTCATGCAGGCGTTGAGGCTTCCATCAGTTAAACGTGAGCGTAGGTTGGTCTTAATGTTCCTCATATGCGAGAATGACTGCTCACATGCATATGTAGAGCCAAACATGGTCAATACGGCAATACTCACACGCTGCATTGTGTGGTATGTCACAGGAAGCTCGTTCCAAGTTTTAAGAATCAGCTGGTCTTCAGGTTGAAGATTTTTCATTTCTGTCCACTTGTGTTCCCTCGCCAGCTCTGCTCGCTGTCGCGCAAGACTTTCCAACTCTCCATTAAGTGACTTGAACTTACTCATCCACATGTCTGATGCCTTCAGGTCAGCAACTTCCAGCTCAAAGTCTCCGATAGAGACCCCGGGGATGCATGTCAGGTCGATTTTGTCCACTGCACACTCATGTGGATGAGTTATGAACTTGAAAAGACCAGTGCGCGCACGAAATTCTCCAAAACGTGCTTTGAATGACTGCAGGAGATTGGACGTAAAGCCAGCTAGCTGCTGGAGATCCAGATGTTGAGTGGAGTCACTTGCTAAGCATGCATCTCTAAATTGTTGCAGTCTTTCAAAGTGCAGAAGACGACCTGTTTCAATGTCCCTGAGAAAGACTTCCAGCTTGCTTTCAAATGCAAACACTGCTTGTTGAAGGGATGAGATTGTATTTCCAATACCTTGCATTTTCACATTGAGCTGGTTCAGATGGCCAGTTATGTCCACGAGATAGTGAAACTGCAGGAGCCAGTCAGTGTTGTCTAGCTCATGATGCTTGACGCCTTTCATATCAAGAAAAGTCCGGATTTCACTCAGGCAAGCTGCAAAACGGCTGAGCACCTTCCCCCTTGACAACCAACGCACGTTGCTGTGTAAAAGCAGACCGGGATAATGATTCCCAACTTCTTCTAACAGAGCTTTAAACTGGCGATCATTTAAAGCTCGGGCAACAATAAAGTTGACCACTCGAATGACCAGCGACATCACCTCACCAAGCTCCTGGCCACACGTCTGAGCGCAAAGCACCTCCTGGTGCAGGATGCAATGAAAACTTAGGATGGCTCTCTTTTCATGTTCACGGAGAAGCGCTACAAATCCTTTGTTCTTCCCAAACATACAGGGTGCACCATCAGTACAGACAGAAATAAGTTTATCCATCGGTAGTTTTTTTTCTTTAGCAAACTCCATAAAAGACGTGAATAAATCCTCTCCTCTTGTTGTCCCTTTCATTGGCAAAACAGCCAAGCTTTCCTCACGCAGTGTGTCACCTGCAGCATACCTGGCAATTATACTGCACTGAGATAGATGGCTAACGTCTGTTGACTCATCTAACGCGAGAGAAAAGTATGTCCCGGCGTTTATGTCCTAAATTTGTGTTTCCTCGACTTGATTTGCCATCATGATGCTACGATCGTGCACAGTTCTTGCTGACAGGGGCATGTCTTTTATTCGTTTGATTATCTTGTCTTTATTTGGGAAGTCATCAAACAGTTCATTGGCCACATCAAGCATGAATGTTTTGGCATACTCGCCATCTGTGAATGGCTTTCCATTCCTTACTATTGCCAAAGCATCCGCAAAGCTAGCGGAATTCCCGTCACCTTGCTTGGTCCACACACGTAGTTGCTGCTGACTCGTCTGCACTCTCCGCTGTAGCTCCTGGCATGCCCTTTTCCTGCTGTCCCCCGCTGGATATTTCGATGCAAATGAAGCATGGTGCGACGTGCGTATCGAAGTGCCGCTTTATATTTGACCATTTCATCAATGCATTTTATCATTGCATATTAGACATACACACGCAGATCCTGCAGATCCTCTCCACAAATGCAAATTCCTCTGTCCACGCAGCCTGGAATGCACGGTAATCATCGTCTTTTTTTCTTTTCGCCATCTTTTCCGTTACAAGGGTTGAAGCGGATAAACTAGTTGGCTGATCAAATTGATTTCTTCACCTTTACAGTGACCCGGACATGCTCGCGAGCCATTGGTTCCCGACTCGACCCACTGGTGACCCGTGACCCGTTAAATTTATCTTCAAAACAAATTTCTGTTGACTTTAAAATTACACAGTATTATTAAGAAATATCACAAGTATTTTAAAATCAGTTCCAAACTTCTTTTTTTTTTTTTTTTTTTTTCAACTCAAAATTGTCTGGGAGCCATATGCCGTCACCGGAAGAGCCATATATGGCTCGCGAGCCATAGGTTCCCGACCGCTGGTCTAGTTTCTGAACAGATATGAAGAGCTGTGAGCTCTGAGTGCTAAGAGCTAACGGCTGTGTTGTTTTTCTGGGGAGCTCATTGAAGATGACGTCACGGCTTCGCCTACACTGCGTTACTATAGATACTACCCCAGTTCCTCACGAGTCTAAAAAACAACTCACGTCAACGCACGTAAGCAACGTGGGCGCCAACGTGAGCGCTCTCGTTACCAAAATATTTGACGGCGCTGATTGGCTGAAATTATGTTTCGGCGGCACAGTTTACTATTGAGACTTTTGCAACGTGCTGGTTGCTGCTGTTTGACTCGGGGGCAGCGCCCCGTAATGATAAACTAATGCCAAGGGCAAGGCCAGGCAGGAAACATGTGACTTATCAGTAACTTTAGACATCGTAACGCAATTTTAAACAACATTTTATTGTAGATTATACATTTTACTGATACCAATTGTATGATATTTACCTTGTTCATTAAAAATAAAAAATATAAAATATATATATTTTTGAAATATATAGTTTTTTAAATATATATTTTTTTATTTAATATTTAAAAAATAAATAAATGTGTATGTGGGAAGAGGTGGGGCGGCGCCCCTAGCGCCCCTATGGGCCGGCCGCCACTGCCTATAGTATAGTAAACATCACTTACCAACAGGGGACAAGCCCTGAACCATGAAAATAACTTAATTTATCTGTTAGTTTTTCTTTCTTCTTGAAGCAGCCATTTTGTAAAGCTTGTAAAATTGCCTAATGCTGTGTTCACAAATTCGCTCCGACGGCAAGCATGAAGCGGTGGATGCAAATTCCTTGATTTGAAGGGGGCCGCGACAAACGCTCGAGTTACATTTTTCAACTTGAGCGTCATATTCGCGTGACGCAATCTCGCGGTAGCCAATCAGCGGTGAGGATCTCAGCCTGCCGTCACTGATGTTCAACCAGAAAACATCATTCATTAGCTGTTAGCAGTTAGCACACATAGCTCACAGCTCCTCATATCTGTTCAGAAACTGGACAAAAGCTAAAAAAGTACAAACCATAGACTGTCTGTGTCATGGCGAATACAGTCGCTGGTTTATTTATGTCTGTAGGCCGTTGTTGTGAGTGTGGATGGAGTATATACAACGTTAGCTTATCTTGGTCGACCCGATCTTCATTCAGAAAACAAGCATTTTAAAACGTTTTTCGCCTGCCGTCTTGTCTGCAGACTTGTCACAGCATTAATTCATGGTTTTTACTAACCGGTATCAGTATGCTGTTACTTCGGCATCATTTTGAAACGTGTATTACAATTTAATCACAGTAAAAGATGTTCATTTTATTGTAGTTGTAGCTCCCGAGCCAGCGTCTTGTTTGAATGACTCGAGTAAACACAGCTGGCAGTCGCGGTGAAACTCGAGCATTTAGAGCGATGCGATAGGAGCGATTAGAGCGAAGAGAATATTCGCATCGTGTCCGGTATGAACGCAGCATAAGTCACAAGACAATGTGACTTAAGCCATTATATTTTTTAAATATATTGCCAAAGTCACACTGTTGACATTATACTATCTGGGTAGGAACAGCACTATCCTTTCAATAAGGATGTAGGTAATTTTACCAGAGGTGGCCAGCATCAAGAAGAGATAATTTAGGTAAAATATGACTCAGGCCACTAGTTTAAGAAGGTGACAATATCTAGTATACATATGTGTAAAGACACTATAACAGGGCTCTCAAGTTTTGAACAGAGTTCAGAGTGAGATTTTGGCAGCGGTGTTTGGTACTCCAACTTCTGGCTCCCCTCAAAGATCCCATGAAGCCCGAATGTCAACGGGGGGGGGGGGGGGGGGAAGGTGTGTGGTGTGAATGGAGTGAAATGCGTGTGTTTCACGCCAAATGCGTGAGACTTGAGAGCTCTGCTATAATCCAAGTCACACCTATCTATTTTTTCTGTATGGACAATATTCGTTAAAGGTCTCCTATTATACTTTTTTCATCAATATATTATAGGTCTCAGATATATACAAAACATGTCTCTGAAGTGTTTTGCTCGAAATACCAAACAGATCATGCATTGTAGCATCCCACAATCCCCTCTGTTTCAGCCCTGTTTCAAAAGTGCTGATTCTCTGTCTGTTACTTTAGATGAAAATAAGGAGCCACTCCCCACGGCCCTCTGCGAGATATTTAATTAAAAAGAACACAATGGTGCTCTAGGACGAGATTCAGGTGATAAGGTGGGGGGGGGGGGGGGGGTTACCTTGGTTGGTTATTGGCTAATACACAAGCCAAAAAATCGTTATGACATCATAAAGTGGCCAAAATCTGATCAGCTCATTTTCAGACAGGTTTTTATATAAATGGATCAGGACAAGAAGTGAGCGAATCTTTGTTCCTGAAACTTTTACCACAGAGGGGACACATGTTTATGTATACAAGACAGAAAGTGGATTATGCATACTAGGTGACCTTTAATAAAAATGGCATAGTGGTAGAAGAAAACAGGACATGAGTGCAAGATTTGAGTAATTCAAGTATTCTTGGAACAACATTCGCTTTCAGAATATCCCAGTGTGTGAGCCCAATTTAACCAATTATTAATAAGACAAAATTAAAGGCAGTGTTACAAAGAACCCCATGAACAAGTTATTTCCTCTCGCGCAGGAACAGAACGTACCTGGTAGTTTGCCGTTGGCTGTAGTCTCCGCAGTGTTTTTAAGTGCAGTAGGCCAAGATATCGTGACATGAGGCAATGCAACAGCCCCGTCAACGCTAGTCCATAAATGTCTCTTTGGTCTGCCTTGTCCTTCAACTGTACATGACTGTTTTTACAGGGAAAAAGTTGTTTATATACTTGAATACAATATTGAAAAAAAATCCATCCAATTAAATATTGGTGGGAAAAAATGTTACTGTATCTCGGCCAAGGACACTGTGTTTTCAGTCGTGTTTGTCTCTTTGTTTGTTGCCTTGAAACTTTTCATAACGTGTTAAAAGATTCCAATTCAACAGCATTGCCACTTGGCTAAGACAACTTATTAGTTTTCTGTCCTTTTTTTAACACTTAGCATTGAGAGAAATTTCTGCTTGATTTTATCACAAATATGTTCAGTTATAAACTATAACCCATGCATTCAATAACTGGCATTTCACCTATTGTTCAGATTTATAATTTCTTAAAAAGTTACTACTGATATTGACTAACGCAGCGGTTCCTTGCAAAACAAGATTTGTTTGGAAACATTTTCATTATTAACATTTTTTTTATTGTAACCTCTTTTCCTTTCTCTTTCTTGATCCTCCTTGGCAACGTTCATTACAGTCCTTGACAGCGGTCTGTTCTACTGGATTTACAATGTGTCAAATATTCTGAAATGAACAATCAGAACTGTATTTAGCCTCCATATTGTTTATGGTTGAATATGGGCTGCACAATATTTTTAGATTCTTAAGTGGGCCCTGAGTTGGACTAACACATTTAGATGCATGTGCAGTGCTGCTGGACTTTTTTTCCATTTTGGGCATTCAAGTTAAGTCTAATTGTGTGGAATGTAGAAATGCCAAGTCATAGCACTTAGAGCACTGGCTGTTTGCCACAGGTAAGATTGGATGATGCAAAACATGCAATATGCAAGACTTCACATCCTACGCCACCTCCTGCAGCGATGGGATTTCTACTTAAAAGCCAAAAGTTCAGGAACTAAAAATAATTACTATCTTTGCATTATAACTCAATCAAACCAGACACAAAAATAAACATGATAATATTTTCATCACCGCATGACACATGTCTCTCTTAATGACACTCCTACACCCTCTGTAAATAGACTGTGCGATGCCAAAGCGTTGCTGTTTTTGCACCTCAAAGCTGCCGTAATGAACAGAAGCCTCGTGCTGTGGCATTTGTATTCTGACTTTAATGGTTTTCCTATGACGGATTAATCTTCCAAAAGCTATTTGTCAGATTTCAAATGCGTCTCACACAGAGTTCCCCTGTGGCTCAACTGCCTGGTGCTCTGTGCTGACTCTACCTCCACCCTGACTGCAGGGTTGGACCAGCAGCTCCTGCTGTGCATCACATCTGTCTCTATTACTGGGTTTCCTGCCCCTTACAGCTGCTCTCCTGAAGCACTAGTAAAACAATGAGGAGAGCCGAACTCTTGATTTCCTGATAGTTCGGATTGTTTTAAGTACAATTGTTTGGGGTACTTTTTCGGTGTGTTACCAAAGGTAGTTTGGTTGACAAGAACCCCACTTTGAAGAGAGGGTTTTGGGTTTTGCAATGTATGTGTTTCTCAATCTCGAGTACGCTTGCTTGGCAGCACATCTCTTCAGAGCGTCTTGCTTCAGAAGCGAGGCAAGAATACTTCCTGGGATTCGGAAAACAAAGAGTGGAACAGGCTAGCAAGTGTGCAGGTGTGCGTCATATGAGAGGCCCCACCTTACATTTTCCGCATGAAGCGGTGGACGCGGCGCGAATCACGCGATTGAGGCGATTGAACTGTGCCGCGTCAAACGCGAGAGTTCAAATTTTTCAACTCGAGCGTCAAATTGACATGACGCGTTCTCGCGGAAGCCAATCAGTGGTGAGGATCTCAGCCTGCCGTTACTGACGTTCAACCAGAAAACATCATTCATTAGCTGTTAGCAGTTAGCACAAAGAGATCACAGCTCCTCATATTTGTTCAGAAACTGTACAAAAGTTAAACAAGTACAAACCACAGACTGTCTGTGTCATGGTGAATACAGTCGCTGGTTTATTTATGTCTGTAGGCCGTTGTTATGAGTGTGTAGTGAGCATATACAACGTTAGCTTAGCCTGGTCGACCCAATCTCCATTCAGAAAACAAGCATGTTAAAAGGTTTTTCGCCTGCCGTCTTGTCTGCAGACTTGTCAAGCATTAATTCATGGTTTTTACTAACCAGTATCAGTATATTGTTACGTCGACATCATTTAGAAAGGTGTATTACAATTTAATCACGGTAAAATATGATAATTTTGTTGTAATTAGCTCCCAAGTCAGCGCGTCTTGTTTGAATGATGCGAGTAAACAAAGCTGGCAGCCGCGGTGAAACTCGAGCGATTAGAGCGAAGAGAATATTCACATTGCGTCCGGTGTGAACGTAGCATTATTAAAAACATTCGGTCCTCAAGTTGTAAAATGTGCTAATAACCAGGGGTGCACATAACTCTTTTGAGTACCTGGAGATGTTGCTTGGTGCGCATCCTTAAAATGAAATAAACCGCTCTTTCAAAAGTTGGGCCATTTTATCTTCATGCGCCAATGAGCAACTCTCATAGGAATTAATGAGGCCCGGCCTCCCACGCTGTATCCAGTTCTTATTATACATCCATGGTTGTTCCTGTTAATTCAATCCTTGCTCAAATCCTAGGGTCTTTATGTCTGTGCCATTCAATATATTGTCTTTATATACTTAGTTGCACTTTTAAATTGATTATATGCAAACATGTAGAACAATGAATGATGCTAAACTTGTTAGCCGGTTTAGTTTGTATTTCAGTCTTACAAAATGGAAATGAAAAATGGAAATGGAAATAAAAATGGAAATGGAAATTAATCAAGTAAACATCCGAAACTGACCTGCTGTCTCCTGGGTGTTTATTCCGGATCTTGTTAAGCTATCTGCCAAGCCTGCAGTCCCAAAATATTCTTGCAAGGGCAGAATAATAATAATAATATTTAGGAATTTAAATGGCTCATTTTGTATTCAAATACACACATTTTGAGACTACTGAATTTAAATAAATGTCTTGTAAAATGACACTTAAAAAAAGGAAAATAATGACACAATTGTATTTTGTATCACACATTTTTTCCTCAGAATTCAGACTTTTTTTCTAAGAATTTTTTTTATAAAAAGATCGGGAGAAAAAAAAGTCTGAATTTTGACTTTAATCTCAGTCATAATAGAGAACCGCAGTGACGCGTCGTAAAACCCGGAAATAAGTTAGCATTTTTAGCACTTCCGGTTCCTTCCTCAAAAAGCAATGCATTTTTTCCATAGGGTTTTGGAAAATAGCTCGAAATAAGGTCTGTGGTTGACACAAATTTAAGAGGTAAATCACGTTTTATTCTACGACATTAAATACATCAGCAGTGACCCCACTGGGGATTTTTGAAGAGTTTACGTGTCTGAAAAACGATGGTTGTTACCGAATGGCTGAATAGGACTACAGAAATTGTCGAGGCCGTTGTACGTCATTACGCCGAACACGTAAACACTCCCGCTAAGTTTGTTTTCCCCTGTGTTCTGCTTGAAAGCAAGTACCTGCCTATCTTTAGTATCTGTATATCTATATCTGACCATTAGAATCTGTATTTTTGAAATTGTCGTTTTTAACACCGTAGTTTTACAAATTATAGAATAATTAATTACCAGTGTTTTCCAATTTTACTCGGCAGTTCGTTTCATTAGCTAACGTTAGCTAAAGCTAGCGCTACTAGTTAGCTACGCAATGGTTTGTTGCTTTGCTCCGGGTTGCAGCCACAGGTCTTCGCATGAAACGTGCTTGTTCTATCGTTTCCCGGCCAATGTTTTCCAAAGGAGAGTCTGGATTTGTGCCATGAGGTAAGCTGACGTTACATTTTTGTCCATGTCACGGTGAAATGTAAATAATGGGTAGTGACTGTATCGCCGTTATAGAGATGGCGCTGCTGAAAAGACCGCAACATAAGTAAAGATAATGAATACATCCTATTAAAACCTGTGTGGCTTATATAATAAGTCTTATTAGTACAAGCAGCATAACGTTTCACCATGTAACTAAAGATTGTAGACAGGGAAATCAGTTTGACATATTGAACTAATAACAAATCACCTCTGGCTGGCAGAGAACTCTCTGCTCCATAGCTTCTCTTGGACGTAAAATCACATGTACATTTTACATTTATATTCAATTTAATATTCCATCCCTCACATACTTTTGTATATATAATAACTTATATTTTGTTTTTCTTGTTATGCTGCTGCAACACAAACATTTCCCAAATTGGGATCAATACAGTAATATCTTATCTTAATTCATTAAGAAATATAACTATTATAATTATTGTAGTAGCTGACACCTATTTTCAATATGGATTAATCTACCTTTTATTTCTTTAGTTCAATTTTCATCTATAAAAATGTCAAAATAGTGAAAAAGTTCACGGTTATATCTTTAGATGTTTTGTTTTAGCCTATGTACTGTATGTCTTAATGCTCTTACAGTATATGTGACGGAGTGACTTCCATGAAACAAATATTTTATATCTTCCCAACAGACGAGCTGACAGGAAACCTAACACTCTAACAACCACAACATTGCAAAGGCGAGTAAATGTAAATTAAAAACAATTCACAATTTTTTTATTTATTTTTCCTTGCAGTGAGGTGAAGCTGACCTTGCACTTGGTGCCAGTAAGGATGTTCCTCACGCAGGCTGAATGTTTCACCTTCCTTACTGACACAGAAGCCCTTGATTTGCAATGCTTCACTAATTGTCATTTCCCTGGCTCCGTAGGGACACTTTACCTCCAGCACAGCGGAAGACCCTACCAGACCATCTGGAGATGCCCCCAACCATCCTGATAGGGAGAGCCACAAATCTGACTCATGGACCTGCATCTGAGTTGCAGTGGTGAATGCCCTGACGCCCTCACATTCATTCATTCATAGTCCCCACTGTACAGACAAAACACCATCAAGGGCCTGTTGTTGGCCTAGCACCCTGGCAATAAAGGAAGCAGTCACACGCTTTGACCTCAGGACAGCTCCAAAGTTGCTGGCAGTCAACCTTCCTTTCCTGAACAAATGCCAGTTTGGGTTGGTTCGCTGACCAGTGGTAGCCACCTGAATTTCCCTCTGTTGCTCTTCAGACAATGCCATGCTTGCCACAATTGCCTCAGGTCCCTGATGCCCAACAGATTTGATAATTTCAGGAACAGTAAGTGTTTCCAAGCTGTAGTGTTCCTCTTCTGGCTCGGGGGAGAGAAGCCAAGAAATTCCTGAGAACCTGCCCCCGAGTCTGTCCCTCAGCCAGTCACGATCTTCGGAGGTGGGCTCTCTTGTCAGCGGGTTAAATTAGTTATTGGTTTCAACAGTCACATTAAAACAGTTACTAAATCAGCTTACTATCACCTAAAGAACATATCTAGGATTAAAAGACTAAAGTCACAGCAGGATTTGGAAAAACGTGTCCATGCTTTTATCTTCAGTAGACTGGACTACTGCAATGGTGTCTTCACAGGTCTCACTAAAACATCTATTAGAAAGCTTCAGCTGATTCAGAACACCGCTGCTCAAGTCCTTACCAACACTAAGAAAGTGGATCACATCGCTCCAGTTCTGAAGTCTTTACACCAGCTTCCTGTGTGTCAAAGAATAGATTTCAAAATACTGCTGCTGTTTATAAAGCACTGAATGGTTTAGGACCAAAATGCATTTCTGACCTCCTGCTAAATGATGAACCATCCAGATCTCTCAGGTCTTCAGGGACTGGTCAGCTTTCTGTCCCCAGAGTCAGAACTAAACATGGTAAAGCAGCGTACAGTTATTATGCTCCAAATATCTGGAACAAACTCCCAGAAACTTGCAGGTCCGCTGCAACTCTTACTACTTTTAAATCCAGGCTGAAGACTTTTCTTTTTGTCGCTGCTTTTAATTGAACTATTCATATCTTAGACTGCACTGTAACTTTTATCCATGTATTTTTTCTTTTAATGTTTATTTTATTAGCTTTTCTTTTTATGACTGATTTTAAATGCCATTTTCTTAATGTCTTTCATTTTTTGTAAAGCACTTTGAATTGCCTTGTGTTGAAAAGTGCTATATAAATAAACTTGACTTGCCTTGCCTAATAAAGATTTCATGTGACACATACAATTGATTTGTTGATGGGAATTAATGTGAATAAATTAACTCTAGGTTAACGGTACTCTTGCTATCACTACTCACCTATAAACCTTGTCCCTCATGCTAGCCCTGACAACACCGGTAAGCACACCTTCATCTAGGCTGCACTGTAACGTGTCCTGACTTGTAGTGGTTCTCTCCTCTATCTACACTCTTCTTGTCATCTTTGTAAAACGATATCAGACTGGTAATTGACACAGCCATGACTTCTAGTTAAATTCAGTGTGGCTAAAATGAAAAGCTTTGTTAAAATATGCAAGCACGCAAAAGTCAAATTCAGCTTTATTGTCAAAAATTCTACATGTGTTATACATCCAGAAATATCGAAATATCGTTTCCTACAGTGTGACATGTATACATAAAACAAAAAGGGCCTAGATAAACGTGGTATACATTAAACAAAACGGGCCTAGATAACCGGGGTATACAGTTTAAAATGTTAATATATTTAAAGTGTTCAAAGTGCAGTTTCAGTGCAAGTCAGTTGAAATGATCTTAAGTTGGCGTGACGTTGAAGTCGTGCGACCCTGCTGCTGTACTGGCTTGTAGTTCGTTTATAGCATAACGTTAGCATTTCGCTTTTGGCGACTAGATTTATGATTCAAAATTATAAAAGTAGGGTTGACATGTGGAGATTATCCGGCTGAACAAAACGTGATCCCTCTCTTAAATGTGTGTCAACCACAGACCTTATTTCGAGTTATTTTCCAAAATCCTATGGAGAATTTGCATTGGCTTTTCGCGAAGGAACCGGAAGAAGTTTACTTCCGGGTTTTACGACGCGTCACTGCGGTTCTCTATACCGGTAACTGTAGAGAACGGGCTTCAGTGAGAGACTTACACATTGCATTAGGCAACAATGGAGGACTTGAGTGAATTTCTGCGTGCCAGAGGGGTCCAAGAGGATTCATATTAATATGCTGATAATTATGTGATTATGGAGTAAAAGGACAATGACTCAAACCAATCAATCAATCAATCAATGTTTATTTATATAGCCCAATATCACAAATGTTACATTTGTCTCAGTGGACTTCACAGTTTGTGTTACCCCTGCGGTAACACTGCTACAGTACCGAGAGGGTTTATACTGGGTGAATTTTGGATATATATAATGAGCAACTGCCTCCTTGTGTTGTACTTTGACCACTGACCTCTAAACTGTTACAGGTAAAATAATTTGAAGTAATGATGGCAAAAAAAAATAAGGTTGGGCGATATGTTTTTCCCCGCCAGGCCAACACACTCTCACTCCATAAACGTCCAGGAGCGACGCTTGGTCAGGGTCCCGAGGCGTGCAGTTGGGACGCTCCTAGGCTCCTTCAGCTTCATAAAAGGGACGCAAATAGCTTTCAACTGATTGCGATGTATTCCCATCTGCGGCGGGATTTGACGCTCATGGAAGCACGGCATTCATTGGTGTCGGATGCCCTTAAAGGCAATGTGAGCGTCCATTCCCATTGGATAACAGAGAATTGTACACCAGGAAGTAAGTATTCTCCTTACTGTCAATTGATTTGACAGTGATATCTCCACTACTCATCAACTCAAAAACACCAGATTATCCTTGTTGATTAAACGACATTGATAGGTTTTGTGAACATTTTCTTGTTGCCCCAGCTGGTCGACACCTCTTTTAGTAGAAACAAAGGCTACATTAATGTATTAAATCGATGTTAATCCAGGTGGATGTGGAATTAACGGACGTGACGTTGTGTGATTGCGTTGCCAGGCAACCGCTTCGGTTCATGTTAATTTACAAAATCTTCAACTACAACCGTAGTTATATTTAAAAACATGTTAGAAGGCCTCACAAAATACTTTAATGTAAATTAAAATTGAAATGTGAAGGAATGTGTGTACAACAAAATACATCCTTACGAAATACGAAACCGGAAACAGACGGAGGTAAGATCCTCAGCTCGATTTAGCCGCAAAGCACGCTGGGATTAGGTGTTTATAAGATGTGAAATCCGAAAACATATTTTAAAAATAAAATAATACATTATTCCGAGTGTGCTTGCTTTTCTCTTTGAAAGTCATCACATAACGGCATTGTAATACACGGTTTGGCTGCATTAAATAAGAAATATCTGCCGTAGTTGTATATTTATAGAGCCCTGATGTGTAGAGACAAACAGGAGGAAATGCCGCCAAACTGAAAACGTGACATGGATCCTAAATATATCAGCAGTTAAACAACATCTTACATTTCTTTTCACACAATACGCCTCCTTGCAGTATCAACAATAATTCGGCTGACTTTTATATTTGATCCAATTGGTAGATTGACTGTATTTACTAGGGGTGCACCGAATGGGAAATTCTTGACCAAAACCAATACCGAAAATAGGAAACAGTTGGCCGAAAACCGAATGCCGAAAGGCCGAAAATGATTAATAAAAAAAAAAATATATATATATATATATATAATGTATACATTTTTTACCAATGTTGTTCAGCTACCTGATTATGGAAAAAGACATGATTATGGCAAAACTTAACTTAAATAATAATCACTATTATGGGTCCATAAAACATTTATTCAGCACTTTTGAATGCATACAGTACATTAATTCCAAGTCAAGTGCATTTTCTTTTCTCTGTAGGATAACTACAACAAAGTGCATTCAGAACAAAGCCAAGGTGCTTTAAAACTGCATAAACATCTAGGCCAGGACGCCTACAACAAAATAGTGTAAATAAAGACTGTAACAGCCAGGCCTTCAACAACAACAAATGCACCTATAAGTGCATGCATACAAATGTGCAAACTGGATAAATCCACATGAATGTAACTATTTACAAATGAAATTACAATTGAATTTCAAGAATCTGTAAATAAGGCTGTCTGTCCTCATAAGCAAAGTAGTAAACATTGTATAAAGATACATAAAGTTCAAACTGGATACAACATCCAGAATCAATTACAAATTCAATTACAATTTCAAGAATCTGCAAATAAGGTCGTCTGTCCTCATGAGCAATGTAAACAACATTGTATCATTTAGATACCGAAAGTACAATATATTGAACACTGTGCTGCTGTCATTTCCCCCTAATGATAACCTGAGATGGTGAATTATAACTCACAATGAAAATTGTTCAGGAAAGTGGGTATAGAGTAGACATGTAGAACTAGATAAGCTTATGATAAGCCAGCCTCGTCTACTTATTAAGGAAAAGTGGGAGGTTCTTTTTAATGAACAGTAGCTTCTCTGCTTTATCAGCCATAAGTCTTTTCCTCTTCTCATCAAGCACATGAGAGGCAGCGCTGAACAGTCTCTCGCTGTCTGTGCTTGTGATTTGATCTTACTCCGCATATTTTTCCGGGTGTTTTGATTTCAAGTGATGGAGTAATCCCGAAGTGGTGAAAGTCTTTGCAGTTAAACCCCCTCGAGAAATGTCAGCTGAACATGTTTTACAAATCGCAATCCGCGCCTCTTTCTCTGATATTTTTAAATATCTCCAAGCGGCAGACATGTTGGCTGTGAGCCAGCCGCGAGCATGGTCGCGCGCCGTGCTTGTCGCCGCGTTTTGATTACGTCATCACAACAACACGTTAGCTTACCAACGTAACCCTGTTCTCTGACATTCGGTGATATATATATTTTTTTTTCGGCCATAAGCCGAAAGGGCCTTTTTAACAATTTTCGGCCGATAATTTTCGACGGCCGAATATTCGGTGCATCCCTAGTATTTACACCATAACGGTGCACAGGTGATAGAATGGGCACCTAGTGGTTAAAGCGCGTTATTGCATTTTTATTATTTTTATTATTAGATAGTAATAGAATCCCTATAAAGTATATTCATTACTCGTTATTCTCTGCTAATAGTTAATTAAAGACTGTATATAATGACTATTTTGCACATCCCTTTCAAGATTTCAAGATTTTCTAAGATGTTCTAAGGTCACGCTTTCATCTAGCTGCCTTGTTAAACACACTTAATTAAATCTCTACAGAAAAATGAAAACCACCAAGACTCTTGGTTAGTCGTCACTGTTCCAACAAGCAAAAACGTGCGTGTCAACGAACCAAACCATTATTTACTGAATTAGATGGGTGGGGGGGGCTGCTAGCTCATCATTGTCTGCATGTCACATTCATATGGTTTCCTCTTGGAACCCTCTGGCGCGCAGAAATTCACTCACATCCTCCATTGTTGCCTACTGCAATGTGTAAACATTGATTGATTGATTGATTGATTACCTGTATTTCTGACTTTAAAGTCAGAATTCTGAGAAAAAAGGTGGGGTAGGTAATTTTAACAAACCGGCTCGAGATACACTTTTTGTTATATTCCATGGAATGCTCTTAACATCCCGATAGCAATGAATATCTTAAGTGCTTTGACAAAAAATCCATAAAAACATTTCATCTTTGGAAGACGTAGTAGGCTACTGTAAAAAGCACGACCAATCATCTGGGGCCTCATTTATAACGCAGTGCGTAGGATTCACGTGGGAAGGTTGCTTACGTAGTAGAATTCCAAAAAAAATAGGCACAGAAATGTTCAGACATTTTCCGATTCACAAAACATTGCGTACCGGCGAGGAAAGTGCGTATGGCACTTCCTACGCCGGTTTCCCTTTATAAATCACAATAGACTCGAAATGCGGTGCAGATTTTGCGGGCTTCACGTAGCGCCCTTATTTGCCTATAAATAGTCAAAGAAACGCCCTTTCATTTATTCATTTTGACTGACTGCATGGAGAAGTTCGCAGGAAATGACGACAGAACAGCTAAAAAAGACATCTCATACCGTGTCAGATTTTCGTTATTTTGGGGAGGTTGAGATAAATCATATTGTTTGGTGGATGCAGTTTGAACCAGAGTAGCAGCATGGAGGTTGGATCGTCACCAAAATAAATAAATAAGTGGTCCGAAAACAAAATAAATACACATAGCCTTCCTCAGGCAGTGTGTTTTTACCAGGGACAGGAAACCCCCCTTGATGAGAAACTGTAAGAAATGATCGGCGAATCCCTCCGGAGTGGAGAAATGAGACTGGATCTGCTGTGCACAGCGTCTCCACTGCAGCCTGTGCATCTCAACCCCGCCCTCAACACTTAAGGTGCATCATTTTTGATCAGCAAACAGGTAGGTTTTCTGTCTGACCTCGCACCATCTGCAAGGTACAATTACAGATATGTTCAATGAAGTCTGGTAGCTTTGAAGAAAGCATCGGTACCGGCTTCAGCCCCCTGTTGCAAAGGGCTGTTCGAAGTCAACGCAAAGCTGCTAAAATATTCACAATTCAGTGTACACTTGGACTAATATTGATTTGCTTTGCTTTAAAGCCGTTTCTTCTCGTACTACCACCATTTCAAAAACATGTGAACCATCCCTTTAAGACCAAGTGTTCATCCCCTATTGAAACACAGCAGAGCAGAAAGTGGAGTGCATGGGATCCACTGTACTGTACTTTATAAGCTTTGCTGCGCACTGGCCTCCTTGATTATTTTCACTTGAGACTCAGGGTATGTGAGCTGTAGCCCCTCGGGCTCAAAGCTGTGCATTTGGAACTGCTCTGCTAAGTGATTGCTGCAAGCTAAGCGGCAGTCATGTCTGTGCCGATATACATTGATGGGATTTAGCCTAAATGAGATAGTAAGTGTGTTGTCTGTGTTAATTCACGTCAACTTTTCTCACAACACCAACACTCTGCTTTAAATACTGCATACATAACTCTATAAGTGGATTTACCCCGGGTGTATGGTAAACATGTTATATCACCATGAAGCTTCCGGTCGGTGATTAGATTAAATGCAGGCAATTATATTTTTTATATTTAATTATTCAAATTGGGCATTATATCATTAAATATGTGCTCATTTGCATGCATTTACGGTAGAAATATCTGCAGCTGTGTTCAAGAGTCTTGTCTTTTTTTGCTGACCTATCACATTCAAAGGTTTTCACCTTTTTTTAAAACACTTATTTAATCATAGACTAGTTACAAATAGCCATAACATCTAATTTCTTCGCATTGTTTTTAGGAATACAATGTTATAAATCAGGTTATGAATGGTGTGTGAAACAACATATTTGTACCTTCTGAATATAGATAGGAATGAAACTATAATGTAAGGATTCTGCAGTGGATACTGACAATAACTCATTTTTAAAGAAATCACCCTTTAGGTCTTTAACAATGTGCAATTGCAACACACTACAGGTGAATAGGGTCAAATATTTACATAAAAAAAACAACGGAATGTATACATGTTTTGTGTTGCACATTTTCCTAAATGTTAAGTTTGAATATGCATATGAGGCATTATAGTATGCTAACTTTTGGAGAAACCTTCAGACGTATACACTTTTAATGTGAAAAATAAATAAAAGTATGAAGGACAAAAAAGACCCAACTCTTAAAATGTACATTCATTTCATACATTTAGTCTGGCCTTGGATTGCGGCTAATCCAAAAACAGCAGCATTTAAGATGAACTCATAACACTCAGCTTGTATTTCATATAAAAACATCACATTGATATTGTTCCAAAGCGTATTAATTTCCTCTGAATGTGCATCATCTGCATGTATCGTTCCAGACGTGCCGCTACTGTCAGATTCTGCATATCTGCACTTTTTTCCTCATCAAGCCCAAGGGGGTAAAGTTAGCAAGTCAATAAAAGCTGAAAGATCAAGTCAAAGGGTACGAGGGGGAAAAAAGAACAAAGACACAATTCCTTATTATATATTTAAAAGGTAGGCTACTGCAAAGAAAGGCCAACACCAGAGCAAATGCAAATGATCGCTCACAAACCTTAAGGAATTGCCAGGTTGACATCCACATCTACAAAGCTTCCCGTGTTATCCTCGGAATTTACAGTAAAGCTTTTTTACGATCTCATAATGGAATAAATAATTTTTCAAATGCGTTGTTGACCTCCTTGTCACCCTGCACAGTACACCTTTGAACCAAAAAATCCATATGTTATAAACACACACACACACACACACACACACACACACACACACACACACACACACACACACACACACACACACACACACACACACACACACACACACACACACACACACACACACACACACACACACACACACACAAGGGGACACTCTTAATACGAGCATCGCAAAAGCCGCATCAATATTTCATATTTACCACACTTGCTGTATTTATCCACTTCGTTCATCATTTATGAATGTTATTCGGAGTGTCACGGTGCGCACGCGGAATATCCTTCTGTGTTTATTCGTTCTTTTGTAAGTGTGCCATTTAGATAATGTCAAGCCGGGCCATAAGCTCCTCTGGCATCTCTGGTATACAGCCATGGACGAGGCTATTCTCCGGGAATAAACAAGTGTCCCCTCTTCTCGACATTCACCCTTAATTATTCATACGGAGCTGAATGAGACATTGTTTATCAAGGCTGTGGCACTGGGGGACCTTTCGCTCCGGGCTATACACCTCTATATGTTTGTGTTAGTATGAGAAAGCAAGAAGGAGAGTGGAAAAGATATAGAAGTAGCTCGCATACAGGCAGCCAACTTTCTAATTGGTAATTAAAATACCTTTGACAAACTCGCTTTAGCTGTCTACTCGCTATTGGTATGCTAATGAGGGTTGAAGAGGTAAACTGCGTTCCCACCAGAGGGGAAGAGAGGGTGAAGAGAGAGTGTGTGCTTGTCATGATGAACATGGCTTATTTTAGCACGACTTACTTTATTTGACCCAGAGCTGTCTACATACATTTACACATAAATCAAGCCTGTAAAGTAAGCCCACAAACAAACTCTGACATATATGTAGCAGTAGATTATGTGTTAGTTGTTTTAATCATCTGATTAAGTTGAGTTGTTTGGTCTATAGAAAATGCCATTACTAATAAAACAAATTGTGATTAATAAGAAGCTGGAACGAGATAAGTTTGAAAACTTATAAGAAACCAATGTAACCCTCTGGCGTAATGTTGCCCTCAGGCAACAAACAACTTTTTTTGACCTCACACTGGCCCTCTAAATATTTTTTTTTTTTTAAACACAATGTCACCTGACATGCTGGTGTTCAATAAAATGAGGGAATTATATGGGTGTGGCATTTTGTCTGGGGGTGGAGCAGTCCGACTCCTTTCTGCAAGCAAAGCTGCAGGGGACTCAGGGCCACCGATTGGTAAGGTACATTTCACTTTTTAACATATTAGAAATGTACACAACTTAAAATAAAAAATACATGCATGTACTTGAATACGTAAATAAGTATATTTGATTGTTTAAAGATTTATTATGTATTTATTAATTAGCTAAAACTATGTTTTTTTGTTCGTTGCCTCAGGGCAACACTGTGCCACTTGGACCACTTTTTTCCAGGCAATATCATGCAAGTCTGCAAATGTGCTCAGTGTGCTCCCACACACACACACACACACACACACACACACACACACACACACACACACACACACACACACACACACACACACACACACACACACACACACACACACACACACACACACACACACACACACACACACACACACACAGAGACAAACACACACACACACACACACACACACACACACACACACACACACACACACACACACACACACACACACACACACACAGAGAGACACTCACACGCACACACACACACACACACACAAACCCACACACACACACACACACACACACACACACACACACACACACACACACACCCACACACACACACAGACATAAAACACACACACACACACACACACACACACACACACACACACACACACACACACACACACACACACACACACACACACACACACACACACACACACACCCACACACACACACAGAGAGAGAGACATAAAAACACACACACACACCCACACACAGAGACAAACACACACACACTAAGAGACAAACACACCCACACAGAGACAAAGACAAAGACAAAGACACACACACACACACACACACACACACACACACACACACACACACACACACACACACACACACACACACACACACACACAAAGAAAACCTTTTGAATTCATACAGAGTTGTTTTTTCTATGTCTTCTGAATTGTAGAAATCCTAGGTGTTTCAATACCCTCGTAGCACATTGTTGCCCTGAGGCAACAAACCAACCCCTGGTTGAGGGGGGGTCACATTTTATAATTGATATAATATCAGGGACCCCTAAGCTCCTAAAACACATCCTCCCAAAATAAAAAGTCATGCCATAGAGGAATAGTTTCCCAATGTTTTTCCTTCTAGTTGATTGATAAATACATATGTTTAGCTCTCATGGTAGTTTATCAATTTACTTTAAAGGCGAGAATAAGAGGGCTACTAACCCTTATTTCCATGTCAATTCAGTTGAACATTGTTTTCTCAATTCATCCATTCATCATTTGTTCTATTAAATCCCTAAATCCAGAAGTAGGCTGGTGTTTTTCAAATATCTCTGTTGTCCCTATTGCTAATTCATTACATTTACCATCATATGAAGCAGAACAAGTAGTTAATTCAAATGTTGGTAAAGCTAGCATTACCAAAATCGATTTATAGTTTAAGCTGTATACAAGGATGTAACGCGTATTTTACGGCAGCCCTGTTTATGTCTAGCTATGGGTTTACAAATGTATTCAACTTGTGAAAAACATTTGATAAATGTGAGCAAATACGTTTTTTGTGAGCAATGTCTTGGGATCTCCATTCGCCCCCATTTCATTTTATAATAAAATAAACAAGTATCTGATATTGCGTATGAATACACAATACTAGCTTTGTTCAATAATTCAGAATATGTGTTGTTTTTATTTTCCCTAAAAGTAACATTCAAGGATCTACAGTAGCAGTACAGTGAAGGAACGATGAAATCTCACTAGCACCAACTCAGTCCTGCTTGAAACTGAATACAAATTCATTCTTTTAACAGAAAAGCCGCAAAACTCATTAAATACACATCATGTTCTGACTTCTAAAGAGCACTGACATGTCCATTTGTCACGCCACTATCATTTCATGCTCAGAAAAACTGTTAAACGAAGCGCATAATAGTGTGAGCAAGACACATTTACTCATGTCACACCAGTCTATAACATGTATTTGTTTCAATGAAAACAGAACAGAGACATATGTATGTTTGAAAGCCTAATATATATCAATATAACACAAAGGTACTGCTATATATTGTTCATACATTTTGCCGATTCCATGTTTGTAAAGGTGAATTATTAATTCCATACCGCAGAGCCACATACACCACTAGAATTTATCAGAAATGTAACAACTATAATTTTGATTTATTTTTGTTTTAATGTCACATCCCAAAATATGCGGCATTTCAAGCATGTCATCATGTTTTAGCAGCTTAAATGCCACATTGCAAATAACAAAGGAAATGGCAATGCTTTTATGCTACAGGTATATCTTTAGATTTAATGCACTGCAGGGTTCTATAATTACAGGGTCGAGTTGGAATAAATGAGGAATAAAGGCTCTGCAGGGAGTAAAAAGTGGCCTTTCAGAATGAACTGCTGCAAAACAATTCTGTAGTTTTAATGTGAAAATCAATTGTTTGCTACAAACTGAGACATCATGTTGACCATTATTAAGGGATGGGACAAACGACTGGGAATGATTATCGCACAGAAGGGACTTTTTGTGTGTCATAAAAAAAGAATTTCTTCTGGGTATCACAACTTTTTTTAATGCTTTTCATTAGTATTATCGTTATGTAGGCTATATGTACCTTCCTAAATGTGAAGTTGCACTGCCACCATTAGTTTGAATGCTGTTTACAGCATTCCACTATGGTTCTTCAAATCTTTATTCTTCCTCTTCATCTTCTTATTTCAACCAATGTTTTGCTGTCAAATAACCTCAGCCTACTTTCAGCTACAGAAACCATTCAAATATCAAACTATTAGCATGTTCAGCACATGATGGGAAACGTTCAACTTTTTCAAAATATTTTATACTTTTCAAAATATTCTGCTTTTTAAACTCTTTTTAACATGGAACTCAATGGGAGGAACCTTCAAATCCTCTTTTACCTACACCGTGTGCCAAATGCTACTCCTTCCACACACTTTCAGCTATAGACCATTCATTCATTCATTCCAACTTTAAAATGATCAGAAGACCTTCAGCTATAAAACTTGTTATTCAGATTTTTCAATTTTTTTACGCTTTTTGAGATATTTAACTTAGTTTGGACCTTGGTAAAGAGGCCTTCTTCAGATTGTAACATTAGTGTGTATTGAGCAGCTCGTTAAGTCTAGAGTGCGTGATGTCACAGCTAGAGTGGGGGACAGCTTTAAATGTGCCTTCCTATACTGTATATATTTTTTTTAACTTGCCATAATTCCCAAACCCTACACTCCTGAGACATAATCTTACATGAAAAAACGTAGGGAAAAACCTCTCCTACGTTGACAAATAAAAAAAGATAAAGAAAAAATATTAAACAAAATGCCTCTTGAGGGCATGAAGAGACAAAAACCTGTCAACAAGTCCACATAGCTCCCAATAGACTCCCATGTAAAACAATTCTGGGTCTTTCTTTTTCAGACTAGAGTGAAGTCAACTTTAAACAAACTGCTCCCATCTCCACATTTTACACGCAAAATCTAACGAAAAACATATCCGTTCATTGGGAGGCGTGTGGCGCAGTGGATAGTGCCTTGGTGTTGGGGTCACAGGTTCAAACCCCAATGCAGTCAGCATGTTTGTGTTCCTGGGCAAGACACTTCACCCCACATTGCTCCTGTGGGGATTGCCCACAGTATTGAGTATGTAAGTCGCTTTGGGTAAAACAAGTAACATTGGGGTTCCCTGATGCTCACCGTCAGGTATTTTTTTTATAGGAGCCATAGTTTTTGAACAGTTGGCAAAATTGTCAGTGTCATTGTTTGTGCTGCAGTTGGATACTATGGTGTTGCTGGACAGATTGGGGTCACAAACCTGAGTGACATCATCTAAGCAGAGCAGACACGCCCACAGACAGACTGGTACACGCACACACAAACACTGGAGGTTTGTATTATAATCTTTTCAAAAAAAGTTGGAAAGGCTCTTCTTTCACTGCACATCTCGTAAACCTTTGATATCTGGGCTCCTGCACACAGATCTTTGATAACGTTGTCACCATGGAAACCTTTGATCTCTGGGCTTACACACACAGGTGTTTGTAAACATTAATTCACTACTACTACATTTAATATCTAACTCCTTCAGCCTACTTTCAGCTGCAGAAACTATTCAACTATTACATTATTCAGCTATTTCAGGACAATGACGCTATACATATTGTTGTTTATACCTTTTTTAAACCTTTTCTTTTAAATATTAAGCTTCTTCACTATTTGTCCTACTCTTCCAGTTTAACATGTCACTTTCAAGTTTTCAACAAAGTCATTGCAATTCATTTGAGCTGTAACAATTTGATTCAAATCATTTCACTTTTCTCCGCTAAGTTCAGCAATACACTTACTTGGTTTTTGTATCTAAAAGCAGCTACCATTCAGCTAATAACATATTCCGCTTTTTCCGCATTTTCAGCTAAATTCAGCCATAAATGTTCACAGTTTACAGCATTTGCACGCATTTTCTGTAGGCAATGCATTTTCTAGTTTATATTAAGTTGCTAAGTAACCCCGGGAAGATTTTTTTTTTTTAAATGTTGAAGTGAAATGCATCAATCTGGTGCACTTTGAGCACAACATGAATGTATGGATACAGCTCTCAACACTCATGAAAGGGAGCTGTACACTTTTCAATAATCCAAACATCTTTAGAATATGATCACAACCAATAACAAATCATTTAAACTTGTTTATTCTTATCTTACGTTACTTAGTTAGCATTCTTTCTTTTTATTTATATATATTTTACTAATCACTCAAAAAAAAAAAAGTTCACTGTCCTATACTGTAGTACACATTGGAATGAATTCTTACTTTATTTTTTACAACTAGGCTATATTAAATAGATAAAGGTGTGCTCTCTCTCTCTGTCTCGCTCGCTCACAGAGGCTGTGTGCTCCTCCGTGGCGATGACGGCTTGCGTTAAAAAATAAAAATAAACATAGGCCTATTTGTAAAGTGGGGGGACACAAACTGGATTTTGAAAACTGTCACGGTTAAACTCCTTATGAAGTGGTGAGGCGCTGTGAAAGTCCACCGCCGTTGCGAATGTCCAGCTGTAACAGTCTACCGCCCGCGAGGACCCAGGTTAGATTCCGGCCTGAGGTCCAAAAAATGTATTAAAAAAATTAATAAAAAATCTGTTACGAACTCAGAAACTCAAGGTATATTACCCAATTGCACGACTCAGGAGACAGAGGTAAAATGTATTGGTAAAATACTTTATTTTCAAGTAGATTAACAAAAAAGAAACACTTTCTAATCTCTTGATAGATGACGAAAGGTGAACAAAAGAACATTGCTCACGTAGTGAGGAACAAAAACATCATGGTTTCAAGGAGAGCATAGATCTGACCTAGGCAAGAGACAAGACGAACTGACGAAGAACACATGGGAAACTGGGGATTTTAAACACAGGACAACAAGATACAGGTGGGGACAATCAGGGGCGGGGCTTGTGCGGATGAGCACAGGAGACACACAAGAGGTGGAAAATAAGGAAACCTGGAATGACAGGTAAATGGTGAGTGACAAAACAACCATAAAACAAAATAAAAATGAAAGTCTCTTAACATTTCTGTCGGTGCACAGCATAATCTCCCATTCATCAGGTCCATTTGGGACCCACCTGTCACATCTCTGTGCCCCACCAATGGGGCGGGCCCCACACTTTGAGAAACACTAGGTTAACACAAGCTTAATAGATTCCCATGTTTTGTTCTATGACATAAAATATGTCTGTGAATGTAGAAAATGTATGTCATAAACAAAGCAGTAACTAACAGATGACTAACGTTTCCACTTCTACTTCCTGCTCACATAATTCCACAATTTCCTCACATTCTCACTTCACGCTGCCCTTCCCCTCCTCCACCATTCCCTACTTGTCAGCGGGGTTGTGAGTATTGCACTGAGAAGTATGGGGCACATTCAGACGCATGGCTGTTTGATCATTCTCCGCACATCCGCGCAGAAAGCCATCCCGAATAAGCACACACTTTAGAGATAACGTCCTTGTATCATTTAAATGTTAATAGGCTTTCTATGGGCTCAAACCTACATTTATTATTGTGCAAATTAGCCAATTTCCCCCTATCTGTGCTGTCGTTAGAGCTGGCATGTTAAGTTGTCTGAACATAATTAGAATTATTGTACTGTAAGGAATGGAGTAGAGGATGGGGGAGAGAAGAATAAAGGAGAGAGGGAGCTCATCGTCTGTTCTGTGTAGTGGGACAAGCTCTTTTGGTGAAATTTCCCTTTGAGAAAGAAAGAAACATTCTCGCTTTTTGTTTCATCCCATAGATTTGTGGATCATCCCAATTTTCCCTCTTCTTCCCCCCCCCCCCCCCCCCCCGACAAGTCTGTTGGCACAGTTTATGTTAGGGAGTCGCTTTCGTGTTGGAGAGGGGTGGATGAGTGAGCTGCTTTAAAGATGGCTCTGATGTATACCCGTCAATGAGACAAAGCTGTGTGTGTGTGCGTGTGTGTGTTTTTAGGCTCTTTAGTTTGAACTGTAATGTGAATATTTAGATTTTCATTCAGCACCTGTCAGTGCTATTACATGTCATCAATGGTTTCTACGGTTGGATTACAATTTCCATATAGATGCTGATTACCATTGGATGTCTGTTTGCATTCAGTCTGTAGTCCTAAATCATCAGTTACACATCAGTTAGTATTTCAGTGATTGCTGTACAATTAAAGACATCATTTGATTGCAGGATATCTATATAGATATTACAAATATAATATTATGAAGGGAGCATAAAGTAGAAGTGCATTTGATGTTGTTGAAAATGAAAGCCCAGCATTTATTTTAAATATCTGAGATCTTTTGCATATATTTATCTTACTGTCCTTTGCTTCTCAAGTTATATCTACTACATCTCATTTAAATTAATGTTGCAACAGAAGGGCACTCGGAGAATGCCATCTCCTATTTCACAATGTGAACGGAAGAGGAAAGCACTTTGATGGATACACCCCGGGACTTAGATCCATAATTAAGTGGGCTCTTCTTTGGCCCTTGTTCCAGGTCTCCTGAATTGGTAATATGGACATTTTTCTTTATGTAGTCATACCACTAAATGTGTCCAGTAATCAATGTACATGTTAGCCCAAATTAAATACAATTTGATAAGCTGTAAATTATATTTGAAATACATATGGGAACTATTACATTCAAGAGTTTGACATGTATTCCTAACAGGAGATCATATACTGTATGAATGGAGTGGTACTGTTGTAACATCTCCTGTTAGGAATATTGCATCATGGATGTTGCATTTACATTCATTGTAGAATACTTTTAGAATGAGCCAACACTGATAAGTAAACACTTCCAATAATTACCAAAATCACGATATGTCCAGATTAGTTCATAAATAATTAAAAAAATACTAATGGCAAGAAGAAAGGTTTCTGTCCACCTACACAAGTCGACAAGGGAATATTATTAGACAAGCTACACAATTTAGTTAGCCAGTGTGTTTACATTGTGTTGCTTGTAAAGGCTTCAAGGATGAAGACCTTCTCTTTTTCTAACAGGACCAGTCTAAAAAGTGTATATCCTCAAATAAAATAGTAATTAGCTCAGATGTTCTGAATTGTGAATGAAATGACTTCTGGGAGCTTCCTTGTGTATGTATTCCAGGTACTTCCCATGGGGAGGAGGCCCTGGGGGCAGACCCAGAACATGCTAGAGGGATTCCCAAGGATTCCCCAGGAGAAGCTGGAGGATGTGTCTGTGGAAAAGGACCTCTGCCACCTTGCTGCCACTGCAACCAAGACCTAGAAATGGAGTGGAAATAAACAGTGAAGATGGTATCCAAGAAAGAAACAACATCAGAGAAACAACTAATGGCAATGGTTTGTCATATTGACATAGCAACATATCTCCCATGTCTGTGTTAAGACATGTGATTTGCAGTAGGCTTTAGCTTAAAGGACTGTATCAGATTCTGCTGTCAAAGCATACAATCCGAAGAGCTGTCAATCATTCGTCTCCCTAGCGACAGATGACCTCTATCATATCCGTCTTTCTTCCATGTATCTGTACTGCACTTCTATCTCCTCTCTGTTCCTGTCACCCTCTCTGTTTGCCTGTCTCTCCCCATCTTGCCTTGAACCTGCATCCTTCTGTCTGCCTTTCCATCATAGTTACCTCAATCCCCCTGTCAACCTCTCTCCATCAGTTTGCTTGTACAGTTCACCTGCTTGAATCTCCCTTTCCACCCAGAGATCTATCCCTCCGTCCTGTCCTCATAATCCATTCAAAGCCAACTCATCTCCTCCTTCCTGCTGTTTTGTCTTTTTTTTATTTTTTTATATTTTGCCGTCACTACCTGCTGAACCAACTCATACTCTGCTGTCCCTGCATGTTTAAGTTCCCAGCACATGTTGTTGCATTTGGTCCAGTTCTGGTTGCGCTCGTGCGGGTTCCAGCCTGTTGTAGGCCATCTGTTAGCTGATCTGACGGAGCTGAGTGTGGCTGTAACGCTTGCAGTGGCCATTGGCATTGGCAAGGTCCAACGTCTGGCTGTGGCAAGGCAACCACACTGCCAAACAGGCAGCCGGCCTTCACACTGTTTATAAACAGCCAGACTGTTCATTCGCAGGCAACCTGGCGAAGATGCTCAAGACGAATTGTGGTTCAGTACAAGGATGAGGTTAATTGACAATGGACAAGCAAATAGCCCCTTACACTTTCATTATTTCTCTGTTCCTACCTCCTCAACCTTCCCTCCAGGAAAAAAGTACCTCGACAACCAAGTATTACACAGTGTCCATTTCACCCTCATTTGCAATCAGGTTAGCCGGGCAAAAAGGTGTGAAATTGCTTACTGCTTTGTGAACCAAATATGTGTTCTTTGGGTAATCCTGGTTTCTGGAGCAAAACCTACAAGGACTGCCTTACTGCATAACACACAGAGCGTGGAGCATGCTATTATCCATTTAGCTACACATTAAAAGCATACAAAGCTGAAACAAACTGTCACACATTGTAGTTACAGTACAAACTTACACACATATATACCTAATGAACTGAGAATATGAATGTATACTTAATGCACATTCTCCTTGAAAAATTATTACTCACATGGATGTCAGTGTAGGCCTACTCATGAGTTGCAGTACTGAGACACCCGTTTTGAATGTTAACTTACAGTAACATAGCCTTTATCCGTTGTTTCCAACACCAGGCTTATGCTTTCGAAGTTGGCAGAATGTTCATATTTGATTGAACAAAAGGGTAGTAGTTTTTTTACCTAACCTTGCAGCGGTGGAACTGTGGCACGCTTACACTGTAGGTGCGCCCCGTTTGGGGGTGCGGGGGGGGGGGGGGGGGGGGGGTGCGGGTGCTAGTGGAGCCTCGCAGATGGGGTTGCTGCAGCCCCCTCATCACCCCCCCCCTTTCCGCGTCCATTTGAGATGTCTCGCTGTCTCACAGCAACCAGGAAACCACACCCTTAAGCCAGCTCACACTTTCCGCTCCTCGCAGCAGCGAGCCCCGAAACTTCCTGCCAACACGGCACCCAGACCCCACGCAGCATTCTCATCTGTTTGTCATTACTGGTGTATTTTTCTGGTTGCTAACGCCATTGTAAAACATAAACACTGATGTTCCGCTGTAACGGTGGTTGACTAACCAGAACAGAGTGGGTGAGCCGACCAATCAGAGCACAGTGGGCTCATAGGGAGGGGCAGGAGCTCCAACAAGACGTGTAGGACAGAGAGTGAATACACATTTGAGTTTGGACAATTGCACAATGTAAATCTTTTCTAGTAGACCTCAACAATGGAATTATGATCAGTAGAAATGGCCATGACATGGGACCTTTAAATAATTTATGTTTAACTTTGTTGGTTTATGGGTTAGGGTTATACTAACGGATAGGGTGTCAGCTAAAATAACGTAACCTTCCATTATGGTTTTAAATAGACAACAAACCTTTGCCTTCTGGGTAAAAATCATGTAAATTGATTGATACAATTTATTTCGGTACCGGTTGAACAGAGCAAAAACAAATGAACATTCACCCCATGCAAGTGTAAAAGTAACAGCCATGTGGAAGAACTGGAGCCACTGCTCATTTGTCTATTTGCGGCTCAGATATGCATTGTTCAAGCTTCTGCCTGTAAAAAAAGTTGTATATTGCCTCTGTAACCCTGTAACCCTAACCCTAATCCCAGAAGCTTGATAAATGTACCCCTATAATGGCATCACGGATAGCTTGGATTGGGTTAAAGAACAAAACTGCGTCACAAACTAGGTTGTAATGTTTTAAAGGCATGTAATTTGACCAGGCTTGGAGATTTCTAAGGACAGTTGCAATAGGGACATTGCAGAAGGTGTTTCCAGAGCTTGACCCTTTAAAAGAGCCCTTTCGAATGATGAAAAGTTGAAGAGTAAAAGGTTTATGGTTTAAATGGGCACTCTACTTAAGTGGCATCACTTGAGTGAGTGGGCTACAAATGTTCAAATATAGACTTAAACATAGGGTTTGAAACACCTTAGCATTTGCCAGACATGGAGTAACGGTAGCAAGTTGCATCACAGGATGTGTAGAATGTTTGCCTTGTCATGTACCTCAAATAGTGTTGCACTCATTTGAGCATGACAAAAACAGTTTTTGACTTCTGCACAACCATGTAATCGCTTTGTGAAGTGGGCATCCTTCCAGGTTGTGGCGCGTTAAGTGTCAAATCACAGTGAGAAGTGCAATTGGTGTAAACAAAACCTGCCGACCAACAGCGACCCATTACTAATGACTCATATGTGGGTAGCAGAAGTCATTATTATTCTTTGTATGCTCTTACTCAATTTGAATTTGACTAGATTTCATTATTCACATTAGAGTGTACAAAATGTGATTAGGGGTTTGATTAAGAATTGATTGTGCTGCTCATAGGTAGCTTGTTAACAACGTGGGCTTAGTGGCAGAAAAAGCAAGCACAAACACACACACACACACACACACACACACACACACACACACACACACACACACACACACACACACACACACACACACACACACACACACACACACACACACACACACACACACACACACACACACACACACACACACACACACACACACACACACACACACACACACACACACACACACACACCTTCCACAAATAACAACCAACTTCAAACAAATCCAAAACACTACCCAGCAGCCACTGGTGACTTCAGTCAAATCAGTTGATTTGGCAATTAACATGGTTGAGTAGCTACTTTGCTGAAAAGCTTTCTATTGATTTGCTTTCATGTGAAGTTGGAAATTCACATCACAAAAGCTTTATAATCAAGGCTCCCATGAGTATATGATTTGCCAGTGATTGCCCTTTAATTAAAGCTCAAAACAAATATGGATGGTGCGTCTACAAAGCTTGCAGTGTGTGCCACTGGTAAACTAAAACAATTTCGAACAATCGAATCAACTCTGCTCGTATTGGTTTCTACCGGAAGGTACATTTTGATTAAGATAGTAGAGACTCCTACTTCCTTATAAAATATGTTGACATTTTAGCTGCTGTTTTCCATCTAAAGATAATTGCCTTCAGTGTCTTGAAGTGTGTAGTGTGAACCTGCCTAATTTGTCTATGACTAAACCTGGCTTTGCCTCTACATGTGCCACACAATCTAATTTCAGAGAGGGAACATAGTCACACGTTCCATTCAATCTTTTATAAAAGAATATGTCATATTTAGTGCTTCAGCAGGTTATTCTAGGAAAGAGCTGGGATTATCTGTCACAGGTGTGCTCACAAGACCTAAAGCGCGACTTGAGTGTTTTGATCTCTTTATAAGAACAAACGTGAAAATTCCATAAGGACATTGTGGCAGCTATTGTCAAAGCTCGGGTTTTGCTTCAATCATCTGATTTATTCACCATTTAATACATACAAAAGCAGCAGAAGAAAGAGATTATTCCTCTTTATGTATGATCAAGTGGACTTTTATTGAATTTGTTTACTCCCCAGGTTGAATTATGTTATTAATGAGCTATAAGAAACAACCTGGCCTTAGAGCTAGAAACTGATAGCTGTGGCAGAAGAGAAAACAATAGGAAACACTATTGTAGCTTTGGGCCTGCATGCAGATAATATACATAATGAAATGACAAATGATCACCACTTAAAGTAAAATACATTTATACATGTGTCTTGCAAAGGGCAAAAGCAAGCCTATAGCTTTTCTCACCTTTTTGCACTCGTTATGCTACGCTATGCTAATCAGTTGCTGTCCAATGCTTCATACAGTATGTACTGTACAGAATAGGGATGCACATATGAGTTTATGTTCTTTTCAGTGAAAAATTACTTGGAAAAAACCTTGGGTAAATGTTGAACCCTGGTCCTGGTGAAAGAGATCAGCAACAAAAAACGTGTAAATGTGGAAATACATTTTTACATTTAATGACATTGATTTTATGTTTCATAAAGAATTGCTTTAATGGGCTATATAAGTACCACATTATTCTCATTTGCTAGGTCGTTTTATTGCTGACTGAAAAATCATCTTTGCAGCCATTTATCCCAAAACCTTTTTTACCTTGATATTTGTTATGGTCCTATTGGAGCTCATTCATAGATAGTGTAATGAAATGATTAATGACTTAACTGAATAACTTGATTTATCTTTCTATAAAAAAACAAGAATGCAATTGCCAATATAGAATAGAAAGTGATACCCTTTAATGTGTCAATGAGAATTTAAAAAAAATGGTTCACACAACTTTTCTGTTTTTAGTAGAGGGTTCAATTGAGGAGACCCTGCTAAACATTCCCTTGTGACTCCTGACTATCTTTGTTTGTCCAACTTGTACCAAGCTAAGGTCAAAGAGGCGGGGGGGCGGTACCTCAGCTGACTAACATGCTCTGTGGCTACATCTTTATTCCTCCATCCTCACATGCTCAGCTTGGGATATCCACGCTCTTTGAGTGGCAAGCGTAAGCCCTTTTGATTCGAAGAGGTTTCTCCCCTCTGGGTGGTGGGCTGCTCTACAAAGTCATAACACAGCACAATGGGCTCCTTGTTGTGTGTGTGTGTGTGTGTGTGTGTGTGTGTGTGTGTGTGTGTGTGTGTGTGTGTGTGTGTGTGTGTGTGTGTGTGTGTGTGTGTGTGTGTGTGTGTGTGTGTGTGTGTGTGTTGTCTAGTTTGTCTGACAGCAGTTTCAAATGACAATACATGTCAGAGCGGGTGAATATGCAGTCTGACTGGCAGAGCCTTTTGTCTTCCAGACCTTTTCAATATTGTTTGAGAATGTCAGTGTGTTGATTGGGGATTTGCCAGAAGGGGGCACATATAGAGAGAAAAGTCAGCTTTAGTCATTTTAAAAAGCTTAACACATTTTTCGTCTCATCTAAAATAGCTTTCTGTAGTGTGTGTGTGAATGTTCTTTCACCTTGATAGAGGGGTTATTGTTAATCACAGACCCTGTAGTCATCAAAGACAAAGGTGGATGAGTGTATTTCCTTTTCCCACATTTATTTAATTCCACCATGAAGCAACTTGCCAAAGTCTCTCAAACACATTTTGCCGTGACAGATATTTTATTTGCTTATATCCTGTTTTCTTCATCTAGAAAAAGACAACAAATCTTGAAACAAGTATGATCTCAACGGCTAATAACGGCTGTGTGAACACTAATTAGCATGTAATTGTTTTATAGCAAGTCCTCTGGCAAAATTGGCAGCAAATTAGTTTGGGGAATGGCGAGTAAAGCGCTGAACAAAAAGCACTTCTTTGAACAATGAAAGAAAAGCACCAAAAAAAAGGTGACTTAATAAATTAAATACAGCTTGGCTTGAAGGCAGCTACAGGGGAAGAAGTGCGGGATGACAGGATGTGAGAGGTGGAGCCGGGAGTAGCGGCAGGGTCTTTAACTGCCTATCGGGTCATTGAAATCTAAGCCCCCGGGGTGCAGCCAAACCAAACATGTCCCACCCGATGAGGTGCGAGTGCTGAGACAAGCTCTGACCTTTTGAACTTCAAGCTCTCTGTGTTTTGGAGGAGGTCAGGGAGCCACATTTATCTCTCTGTTTGACATGTCTAGCCCTGAGGGGGAGTGTTTTTAAGCTGACGGGGACGTATCGGCAGACAAGGAGATAATAGTTGATAGCAGATTTGTCGTTATGTGTGGTTCTAAGCACTGAACCCTTTTTATGCTCTGAAGGTGGCCTATTTTCGCACGTTTGCAATGAGTTGTAATAAAATGGAGGGTAAATGTGATATCTGCTCATTTTATTTCAGAAATACATTGCATTGTTCCCACTTGTAATATTTAGCTATTACTGTTGCTATATCAAGTTCGCTGAAGCGGAAAATGCGATTCATGCCACTTAACCAGCATCACCTTCAATTTATTGACTTTCTGAATGGTTCCCAACGGACATTAAAACGGATGTTTAGCCGGTAAAATGTGAAGCCCCACAGGACTCCACTTCCATTCATTCATAGTGAAGTACTAACATAGCAAATGGAGATAAAGTTCATTTTGTTAAAATTAGTTTCATGCTTTTTATTTCTCCCGCATTGACCCCCCTCAACCCTCTCTTCTCATTTTCATTCTGGTTTCGTACTGACTTTATTTCGCTCCACTGTCTCCATCACACGTTTCAGTAATCACCCATGTATAAAAAATAAGACTCTCTTCTTCATTTTTGCTAAAAACGAGTGCAATTAGGACTGCTGAATTTTTACTCTTTGGCAGCACTGTGTCTGCCTTGGGGCTGTCTTGATATGGATGGGATTATTATAGTGCAGACTCTGTTCATGCACAAACATGCATAACCCCAAAACAAATAAACACACACTGAATATATTTTTCAAAAAGGGTTATTGCCAAGGTATGATGCCACCTCGTTTCGGCAACATCAGTTATCAGCCGGGTGGGCTCAGTGGGGTAGAAGTAGGCCACAAGAAACAATGTGTGTGTGTCTGTGAATGCGCACATGCTCCTTTTTACGTATCATCAATTCAGTGTGAATGATATCTGACCTGAAATAAGACTGGGGAATTACAGGGGCAGAATAAATCAAGAACATTTAGATCAGGGGTCGGCAACCTTTTTGATATGAAGTGCCATTTAAAAAAAAAATTTGATCAGCGTGCCAACTATTGAGAATTATCAACTGGGGGGGGGGGGGGGAGATTGAGGAGCTTGACGCTCGTCAACTATCAGCAGGAGGGCGGGGGAGCCTTGCTGCGGGGAAGCAGTGTCGCAACTTACACGATGCCGAATTTAACAAACAAATTTAATTTAATTGGTTTAAACGGCATAATAATAAGGACGATCGTCCGTTCTGTGATTCTCCAGAACACACATGTTATGATATTAGGGTCATGCAGAGTGAGATGAGATCGCTGTCCCTTTAAGAGAGAGAGAGAGGGGTGCGGCTTGTGCATGTGTGTGTGGATGGTAGAGCGACAGTGAGCGAGCGTGTGTATGTTTCTGGAAGTGAAACGAGGAAGCAGAAAACAGAGGTCTGTGATGTATTTTGTGAAACAGAAGAACAGCTAAATAAATGCAATGGCCTCCCAAGAAGAGCTCGCCTCTCTCCAGTCATTTAAGCTAAAGTGGGTTGTTTGAACCTGAAGCTTGTTGCTTCTGCCCTCCTCGACTACGGTCTGGGAGCCGACGGAAAGTTCAACACACAGATGGCCAGTCCCCCCCTTTATATTATTTCGATGAGAGATAAGCAGATCGCCACTGGGCTTTCAACTAAATACACAGCCACGTAAAAACTGCGGCATTTGTACAGCTCCTTATGGGTACTGCAATTCGTGAAGTGCTTTCCTCTGTGGTGAAACGATCAGCACTGCACCACAAAAGCGGCAGAACGTCACCTGGAGTCAAGGATAGCGGGGCTGCGTTGCGTGCATGGCTTCCTTCTGCAGGTAACGGGGAGAAGCGCTCTGGCGGCGGTCTCGTTCAGGATCCGAAAATACAATTTAAATATTTTGCACACTTATTCCACTTATTCCTAGTGTGCCACTGGTTACGGTGCCGCGTGCCAGGCAGGGGTTGCCGACCCCTGATTTAGATAATGGGAAATAGAGTAAATGAAAAATGTAGATGATCTTCTCTTTCGAGTCTATAGTAAACACAAAGTCAGGGAACGGGGATTAAAACCGGGACACTTATTTTTCTCGAATCGGAACAGCATTGGAATTAGGTCTTGAATCATGACATTTTTTAAAATTAGTTTATTTTGTTGTTTGCCAAAAATTGTGAAGAGAAGCTTGATATCACTTTCCAATGTCTGTGTAAATGGAAATGAAGCATTCCAATCAAGTCAAATGGCATCTACAACAAACACTTTCTTAGCATATTAGCAAAAATACTGGAAATTGTAGTACCTTCAAAAGCTTTTTTTGTTATGACTTTGTAGGTTGTTTATTCAATGTGTAAAACATGTGACGACAGAAGACATATAATTGTTATACAAAGGGATTTTGTGCAGGAATATTTTTTGTCTTGAAGCTAGCTAAGCTAGCCTGCTGCTCACGTTAGCTTCATATCCACCCCACAGGCAGAGACTGGTATCTTGGCAAGACTGCAGATAAGCATATGTCCCAACATGTCAAACTATTGCTTTACATGCTTGTTGAACTTTGAAACAGCACATTCAGGTCTCAAACCTCTGTCATTTTTTACTTCCATTGCCATTTTGTCTGTGTTTGAAACGGAGAGCGGATAACAGCTGTGGGTGTGTAGCAATCGTAAGTGACGACCAGAATAATGAGTAGTCAGGGTTGAAATGCCAGCGCAAGTAAGATAAGAAAGTAACGAGAAAAAAAAAGAAGAAGATCATAGCTGACTCAAATTGTAATTCTCAAGTCTTCTCTCTATTCCACTCTTTTCCTCTCATGTGTCAGTCTCTTTTAAGGCCCCTCTTGCCACACGTCCACCTCATCCCTCGTCTCTTTTATCTCTCTGTTTCACCCACTCATCTTCACCTCTGCCTCATTTACATTGCTCCTTTTCCTCCGGGGAGCGTTAGCCTTGTTCGTCCGTTCGTGGGGCCCTAAGGCCACGATTAGAGAGAGGGAAAAGAGATGGACGGGTGGACGGAGGAAGTGAGTGCTGCTTTAAAGGTGGGTGGCTGGGTGGGGAGGGGAGTCGGCCTGTCTGCAATGCGCACAGGCCTGATAAAGCTAGAAACCCACCAATCTTCCCCAAAAATGGTGGCGTACACACACACACCTCACTTGCAGAAAGCACTCCTCTCACAAATACCCGGAAGCTCTGTGAGTCCAAAGAAAGTGAAAACCTCTTCCAACGTTCACACCTGGAGTTACACATCCCTAAAAAGATGTGACAGAACAATTATTGTAAAACATCTCGGGTTGCAATATACAATCAGAGGCCTTGCTTGCACGTTTCCTGCTTCTGGCCAGCTGTCGGTTTCCCTTGCTGGACTCCAGTAAAACGGTGTGTACAACCATAAACATCTCGAGTTCCAGATCAAGGATCATCAGGAAATCAAATGTAGGCTGTTCTCAGAGCATCATCGATGGGCCTACTGTTTAGTTTCCTGGTCTCTCGCAAGATGCTAAGAGTGCTTCAAGTTAGGGCGGCACAATATATCGTGTCGTCGCGATATGCACATGCGCGATATTCACATCGCAGGAAGTACAATTTATTTTTTGTTACGACGTGCTTCATTAAGTTGGCAAATGAACTCAAACACGTCATGTTACAATTATTTTGCTGCTTGCTACAAAAGGAAAACTCGCGCGGCTCTCATGCCAGGGGTACTTGAGTGAGTGACATGCAGGCTCTGCATGCACAGCAAACCACCAATCACAATCAAATCTCCAAAGCAAACGGACCCGGTGATTAAACGTAAAAACACTGAATAAAGTAGTTTCATGTGCTTCTCCAGAGGCCTGTACTACGAAGCTGGTTCAACCTAACCTGGATATGTTTGAGTAAGTCGGTTGGCCTAATCCAAAACATACGCGCTCTCGCTAAACGGTACTACGACGCGGGTTATCAAGTGGATGGCTCAAGCCAGCTGTGCCCTATCTAGTTAGGTGGCTCTGGGTGCGCGTTCACATGAAAGGGGTGGTATTTGGAGCATTCGACCAATCACAAACATGGAGAAGCGTACTGACAGCGCAGCGTCATACTTCCTGAATGAAAAGTCAACTATAATATTAGACATAATAAGAAGTTAAACTTTAAACATCCATGACTTAAACACTGTATCCAGGATAAAAGCCACATCGTTGCACCTGTAAGGTGAATACAGCTGGTTAAAGAAAAAGTGTTTGAATGCGTACATTAACCTGTTAAACCCCGAGCTTGTTTTTCAGGTTTCAGGCTCGAAAATGACATTCCCAGAACAAATGACCATATCTTCCCTTCTAAAAGGGTTAAATTAATACTCTTTTTTCTCAAAGTATTGATAAACCTGTCAGTTGGATGTAGAAAAGTCAGATTCAATATAGATGTTTTTTATTTTAAAGAAAATTCAGATTGAACATGGTAAAAAACTTTAAATTATATTATCTCTTCTTTATTATAAACTGTGTCCGTCCCAAAAATATGTTGTACTTATAGTGAAAACTAACCTTGGATGATGGGTTAGTAGACTAAAAGCTTTAGGAATCCAAAGTACAACATATAATAAGTACCCTGTATCAAGATTGATGCAAAACAAGTGATATTTGACCTTTTTAGACAGATTTAGCAAAATAAAACCTCTTCTGGGGCCATTTGGGTGGATTTTTCATATCTCTGGCTCCCCTTGCTGGATTTTGACATGTGACATCTCTTTATAACCGTCAGAGCCAATGGAATCGAGGGGAACTCCCACATAGTCCTTATTTGGTAATGTGTTTGTGTTAGACTGCCGCATAGCCTAGACCGGAAGCACCAGCCACTCTGGTGGCTACCATTAGCAGCTAACTTTTGCACTCCGATTTTTACATAAAAATTGAATTATGGATTATAAATAAGACAAATTATTGCCCAGAAACTTTATCAACCTATGGATTAACCGATTCAGCCGCGTTATTTCTCGCTTTAATGCCATTGAACATGTCTTTTGATCAGATTGACAGCTACGGTGAGACGATCTCCCTAGAAGCTCCGTAAAGGTACGTGTTGTGATGTCTGTGTTTGCTTCCCCTGTCGCAAGTTCGGATCACTCATTGATGATACTATATACTTAAATAATCTGTGGAACCTCAGCTTTAATCGGATATCTTGTATGTGCAGCTACGATAAGTAATAAGGGTACTTTTATCTTGAGTTCTGTGCCAATGTCCGTTAGCATTTTTCACTAAGGGGTCATTTAGATGCTTCTTATGAGACTTGTGTTTTGTTTTGGTGAAAATTGTTTATATCGTCAGTTAGCTGAGATTATTTCCGTTAATCTGGTAGAACACAACATAGGTTCTTAAATATTAAGATCACCTGAGACCAACCCAGTCTCATGGCATTTCGTGTTCACCAACACGATTTTTAATCTATTGATTCGTGTTCACCAACACGATTTTCTCCTTTTTTTCGTGTTGCACAGCACGATTTTAAAAGCAATGTATTTCTACTGGCAATGTGTTTCGTACCTGCAGCACGTATTTTTCTCCGGTCGGGTCGTGGAAGACCGGAAGCTGTGTGGTTCATAAAAACATGTTCTTACTCAATATCAAGCCAGAATTATTGCTTTTATTTTAAATCGTATAATTTCTGACTTTTGTTTCCGTCTGTGAGGAAAATAAATGGGGCCCAGAGCCTCAGAATACTGAAATCTGTATTTTTAAATCTTTTTTTCCTTCTAATTTGTTATTCTTTTCAAAATATCACACTGTTATTTACTCACCAATAACACACAGTTATCCTTGCTTTTATTTATTGGTTTAATTCCATAATCTCTGGCTTTTTTGGTGTCCGTCAGGAACTGAATTTCAAAATAAAAATAACCGGAAACAGACGTAGGCCTCTCGGAGTTTAGGATGGCCGAAGACACTACACTACCCATAATCCCCAGCTATCGTTTAGGACTACAGTCCCCGTGATTAATCTTCAAGCGCTGGGATTGGATGTTGGAGTGGCAGTGCGCCAAGGCTACGCCGAGCGTCAAACAGCTGTTTGAAATGGAACAAAACCACGCCAGACTGTGTTTCGCAAAATGTTCCATGGGACGTCTCTACTGAACGTTTTCGTTTTTCCCACAATTAGAAGTTGCCAGTATTAAACACATTGGTGTTATCAAATGTAAAACATATAATTAATAAATGGGTGAAAATCGCTTGTGTCCATAATGCGCAGCATTAATATATACCCACATGACAGCTCATTGTTACTTTGTAATTCTACTCCACAATTCAGAGGTTAACCTGATTGCCAAGTGCCAACCATCAGGAGAGATATTGATATATTGATAATATTGATTGATAGTTGGTGCTTGAGAAGACTAAACATTTATCTGCAATTGACATGAATGGAAACGAGTAATAAAGTATATTCATTACTCGTTATTCTCTACTAATAGTTAATTAAAGACTGTATAATGGCTATTTTGCACATCCCTTTCAAGATTTCAAGATGTTCAAAGGTTATTGACATATCATATACAAAACTACGGTGTATGCAATGAATGAAAATCTTGGGTCACAGGTTCCTCAACAGCACATTACAAGACATCTATCAACATGGGTTTGTACCTCCACCATTAAACTGTAGTATTCTGCACATTTCTTATACTATCTACATACATAAGAGTATAATTCATATGTATAATATCAGTTAAAATAAGTGGTTCAACATAGTTAACATTGCAGGAAAGCAATATATTAGACGTTAAGTACTTTGTCAGGCTTAATATTTATCTGTAGATACCCCCAAAGTTTTTTTCTTATTTAAAAGAGGACCTTAATCTAAAGTATTATTTAATGTTTAAATAAAGGTTAATTCGTTTTTCTGTTTTGCACATCCTCCTATTAATATCTTTGTACATCTGGCACTAAACTGTTTTATTGTAGAGATCACTTACAGTATCTTCTTGATTTTTTATATTCTATATTTCTATCACAGACCTTCTACTTTCCCCCTATGAAAGTATGTACTCTTAATATTTTTTTAATCAAATATAACACATAAAAACAATAATTCAATAACGTGCTTTAACCACTAGGCGGTGCACACAAGGTACACACAGCTTTAATAACTTTGTATTATTAGTGTAGGACACTTATGTATGTACAACATCTGAAGATGTGTAGTTTTATACATGTTTTCACATAATTTTATAGCATATTGCTATACTATTTCAGACTCAGTATTTACATTCTTATATTCAAAGAAAATCAAAGTCCTTTTATATCAGCTGTGCACCATTATGGTGTAAATATAACCTATCTACGAATTAGATCAAATATAAAAGTCAGCCGAATTAGTGTTGATACTGCAAGGAGACGTATTGTGTGAAGAGAAATTGAAGATGTTGTTTAATTGTTGATATATTTATGATCCACGTCAAGTATTCAGTTTCGGTGGCATTTCTTCCAGTTTTTCCAAAGGTCTTCTCATCAGGGCTCTATAAATAAAGAACTACGGCAGATCTGTAATATGTAATGCAGCCGGACCATGTATTACAATGCCGTTATGTGATGACTTTCAAAGAGAAAAGCAAGAACACTCGGAATTAAGTATTATTTTATTCTTTAAAAATGTTTTCCGGATTTCATATCATATAAACACCAAATTCCAGCATGCATTGCGGCTAAAACATCCAATCAGCGAGCTTAAACCATAGCTGAGGATCTTGAGTAAGTGCTCGAAATGCCTACGTCTGTTTCCGGTTATTTTTATTTTGAAATTCAGTTCCTGAAGGACGCCAACAAAGCCCGAGATTATGGAATTAAACCAATAAATAAAAGCAAGGATAATTGTGTGTTATTGGTGAGTAAATAACAGTGTGCTATTTTGAAAAGAATAACAAATTAGAAGGAAAAAAAGATTTAAAAAATACATATTTCAGTGTTCTGAGGCTCTGAGCCCCATTTATTTTCCTCAGAGAAAAGGAAACAAAAGTCAGAAATTATACGATTTAAAATAAAAGCAATAATTGTGGCTTGATATTGAGTAAGAACATGTTTTTATGAACCACACAGCTTCCGGTCTTCCACGACCCGACCGGAGAAAAAGACGTGCTGCAGGCACGAAACACATTACCGGTAGAAATACGTTGCTTTTAAAATCGTGCTGTACAACTCGAAAAAAAAAAGGGGGAAATCGTGTTGGTGAACACGAATCAATGGATTAAAAATCGTGTTGGTGAACACGAAATGCCATGAGACTGGGTTGCTGAGACACAGTGTTGTGAAAAAAACAAAAAAAACAGGGGCTTAACAGGTTAACAGGTTTATGAAGACACGAGTGGATCTGACTTTAATTACATTTGTCTCGAGTGTTTCGTCAACTTCATGTGTTGCTTAAAATAATACTTCTGCATACAGCATGTGACACTGTGAGTGTTGCACGGCCAGATACGGCTCAGCTGACTCAGATAAGGAAATATATGGTACATTATGATGTGATATGCCGCGGACTGTACTTAATGTTACTCTGATCTGGTTAATTATGTTGTGACAGATATTTAAGTAAGCTTTCTTAACGCTAATGTTATAATGGTCAGATTGCTCTGAAGATGGGAGGTGATATTCTATTAATGTTCACGTTCACACAGTCGGTGATTTTTGCCGGCCATCTTTCCTGCAACGGCAGCTTTTCTGTATTTCCTTTCTCCTGTAATATGACTTGATCGTTTTAAACTCCGCACACTGAGCTCTGATTGGTCAGCAGGCAGTGCTTTCACTGAGTTGAGCTCTTAGCCTGGAACCTAACCTTCTCCGGGGCAGGTTAGACGCACAGCATAAGTTACCATGGAGATCTAGCCTGCTAAAAAGAGAACCAGCTTCGTAGGACCGGAAACCCCGAGTTTTCCCTGAATTTAGCCGGCTAAGCGAAAATCCTGCTTCGTATTATGCCCCCCAGGGCAGTTTGGCGCTGCTAACCGAGCTCGCTCAGCTTGTTGCTCTGATAACTTAAGATCCAGACGTCCGTGACTAAAATCCTTCATCCGGTTAAATATAGTTAGAAAATACCAATTGTATAGCATTAAAGTTCAAGAAAGGATGGTTTGCGGCCAAAAAACCCACTTTTCTTCAATTCCTGTATTTTTTCACATCGCAATATATATCGCAGGAGAAAAAAATATATATTGCGATATCGTGCAGCCCTACATCAAGTGTTCAATTTACCTTCAACGCAGCCCCCCTCTTTTTTTTTTTTATTAAGTGCTGAAAAAGTCCTTGATATTCGAATGAAACACATAACCATGTCTTATGTTTTGATCAAATTGCGTTCATAATTTTTTTTTAAATCTTGCGCCGTCACCTTGATAAACCTATAAACCAAAAACGTAATATGCCAATGAATTATAAATGTATTCTGGCATGGGCTAGAGCAGTGTTTTTAGTTTTTTAATACTTGACATGTCTATGAACTTTGTCTTTGTGATTAGCCTGTGCTACCTGGTATAGGGATTCAGGGGCTCACTAACCTGGTGTTTGTGCCATCGGAAAACTGAAAATTCACTGCATGACTATCATGGAAAATGTAGTGTATGTCACAATGACAGCTCGAGCAGTGCTTGTTGCGAGTTGTTTAGCCCTCAGCGTTGTCTCTCATGAGTTTTGATGTTTGTGTCAGCAGCTTATCTTGACCACTACTGACCAATCAAACTAATATCTTTGGAGCACATTCATGAGTGTTTCGTTAAGGACCTCTCGTTGCTGCATTGATTCACATATGAATGAACACGACTGTCACTAGGGCAGCGTTTCTCAAAGTGTGGGGCCCGCCCCACTGGTGGGGGGCAGAGATGTGATAGGTGGGTCTTTTTTTTTCTTTTTTTTTTTAATAAACCTTTTGGAACTCAGGCCGGAATCGAACCTGGCTCCTCGCGGGCGGTAGTGGACTGTTTACAGCCAGAGCTCACCAACGCCAGCGGCCCACCGGGAAAAGTTCCAAATCTCCCGATGGCCAATCCGAGCCTTCTCACACACACATACAACTGAAACCATTGGGCAGAGAGCTGTGCACATTCTTCTTCCCTTCGCCACATCTTATCTCTGGGAAATGCGTTTTTCAGCTGTTGCAACACTGAAAACAAAATACAGATCTACGCTCAACATTGAACTCGACTTGAGAGTGGCATTATCAAGCCTTTAACCGCGTTATGAAAAGATGTGCAGTGCAAAACAGGCTCATTGCAGTCACTAATAATCCAGTGATGAGACTCATGCATTCGATTGGTCATTTCATTGCTGAATGTATTTCCTGAATGTATTGATTTGTTATTGATTTTCTCTATTTTGAACTGATGTTATTTGTTTTTGATGTTCTTTGTTATTATTGACTGATGTTATTTGTTATAAGATGTAGAACTTGACGTTATTTAAATACATTTGACAATGTTAAGCTTGGCCTATTGATAACACAATTGCTTATAGGCCATTTTTCTATATTTTTGGAACTCAGCCCATTTGAGGCAAGGATTGACACCATTGCAATTTTATTTTCTCTATTTCTGAACTGTTATCTGTTATTGATTTTCTTTGTTTTTGAACTGATGTTATTTGTTATAGATAAATATTGTTATAGAACGATACATTTGACAATTTTAAGCTTAGCCTATACCATTTTATTGGAGCAATGAGGGACAGGTGGGGCTTGAAGAGGGACAGGTGGGGCTTGAAAAGGCCCACCTGTTCAAAGTGGGGTATGACAGGAAAAGTTTGAGAACCACTGCACTAGGGTGTATTGGCAATGTGGGTGTATGATGGACACCAACACTCCCAGAGGCTGTGGGGTTGAATGAATGATTACAAAGGCAAAAACTAGAAAGACAAAGTTAAAAATAAATATACAAATGAATCACTAACCATAATGGAATCCCAAAACTGACAGAATTTAGTAAAATCTTATCAGAAAGATAAGTTAATTAGCATTAGCTAGCATTTTGGGTTTTAGCTAACTTTTCAGTTTTAGCTTGCTTGCTTTAACATTTACATGCTACCACTGGCTCAGATAATGAAAAACAACAAAATAAGTTACCATAGCTATGCGGATGACACACAAATGTACGTAACAATTTCAATTTTTGCTTGTTTATAAAGCATTGAATGGTTTAGGCCCAAAATACATTTCTGACCTCCTGCTAAATTATGAACCATCCAGAACTCTCAAGTCTTCAGGGACTGGTCAGCTTTCTGTCCCCAGAGTCAGAACTAAACATGGAGAAGCAGCGTTCAGCGTGCACACGAAAAAAAATGTCTAGGTGAAAGGAAAATATATATATATATATTAGTATGGTGTAAGTCATTTCCAAATCAACATCAGCTTTTGACTGAAGACCAAGATAATAATCAAGCAACAGAACACAAAACATGTTTAGGTCAAACTCAGAAATAACTTTCTCTCGCAATATCTTTCAAGGAATATCATGAAACTTTATATGTCCTTTCACATTCCATTGGAATTATTTTACTAAAACATTATTACATTTATGCATGTGGTTATTTTTGACATGTCAGTTTTGAAGCTCCATAAAGAATGCATGGTGCTGACGTAAACAGTTCGATTCAGACAATTATCCTGCTCTACATGTGTACTCCTGCCATCCTTCATTGCATGGCTCACTTGATCTCCATACTCTCTCCTTCCCCCGTTCCTGTCACTAAGTACATATATAGATCAATAGATGGACAGATGGATGAAGTTAGTCCTTTCACATGGTTTCCTTTGTGTATATTTTCTTCCTCGATCTTTTCATGATCTCCATTCCTTCATCTCCAGTCTACTTACTCTTCTTCCTCTTTAAGGCGCATGTCAATCCTCCACATCCATCTCTTGACCTTTGTCCTGTGGTGAATCTCTCCTTCCTAATACGTGTTTTCTCTCGGATCATCATCCCCCTTTCTTCACCTCTCTGATCCTTCTATGTACTGTATATATTCCTCCATCTCTTCCTCCTCCTTGAGTCACCACAATTAGATATCTATATCCCCTCTCCTATTCTCTAGCTTTTTCCCTCCACTCTTCCTCAACTCTCCCATCTGACCTCAGACCTTCTGCCCTCCCCTCTGATCATCTTTTTTTTTGACTTCCCGAATATCAACCCACATTTCAATCCTCCTTACATCTCCTTGCCTGCCATCAGGCCGCTCTGATCATTCCTTCCAGCTTTCGTTCTCCCTCCTCCAACCCCCCCTCCTCCTCCCTTCCCTCCCTCCCTCACTGGTTCCTGACCTCCATCCTCCCTGTGATCATCCCTCCAGAGTTAAGGCCATCTGTTCCTGCGAGAGAACCAAGTGCATCCTAGCCCCCAACGCCAGCCAGGGTGTGTGTATTAATACATGTATGCCAGTCTGTGTGTGTGTGTGTGTGTGTGTGTGTGTGTGTGTGTGTGTGTGTGTGTGTGTGTGTGTGTGTGTGTGTGTGTGTGTGTGTGTGTGTGTGTGTGTGTGTGTGTGTGTGTGTGTGTGTGTGTGTGTGTGTGTTAAAACACAACCACATCTGTGAGCTTCTGAACAAAAATACACAAAAAAGTATTGCATATTCATGACACTTAGGGTGGAGCAGTACCATTTTCTACCTTTTATGGAACTCAGGCGTGCCCCTTCACTGATGGATCGCTGCATTAACAAAATCACTTTGATGTCTAATGCATGATGGCTGCATATGGATCATATGGAGATGATTATAGCTAATAAAGCTGATACCTGTGCACGCAATTTATCTAAGTATTGGTCCTTGTGCAGTGTTGTTTTTTTGCATGCGTGGGTGTATGTGTGTGTGCGTGGTTACAGTGAGAGTTCAAGCCCTTAGTGCTCTCCCTGCTCGATTAGGAAGTAAACCATGTTTATTCAGGAGCAGCTGTCTAAGGGAGATGGCTGTATGCACACACACTAACACACACACACATACACACACACATGCACAGTCAGAAAGATGAAGATGAAGGCTTGGAAAAGAGAGACGGATTAGTAGCTCTGTGCAGCCAAGGAAAGGCCCCAGTGGAGTGTAAACACACAAATACACAAACACACATACAAGCATGCACAAGAAAAGGAAATGAATGCAATAAGTCCACATGCAGCTACTTCGGCAGGCCAGCACTTAAAAGGACCTTTGTGAATAATCCTGCTGTATTGAGAATCATGGGCCTCATTGAAAAGATGCTCGCTGGCTCCTCAGCACGTAACAGAAACCGAATGTGGAACTCAAAGTGAACTCTCCTCAAAGAGAAACATCACTCTTACCTTTTTCTCTCCATAGAAACACGTGGGAACCTGCAACCTACTGTTTACTTTTTATAAGAAAGACCATTATAAGCAATATAGGGAGCTCGTATTTTCATTTCATTGCAAAAAGAATAAAAACATTATTTGTTGTATCTAACAGATGTCACATTGGAGGTGCAAAAGGAAAGCTGATTTATATTCCGAGCCACTTTTCCAGTTCTCAGATTTCTTTGTTTGACAATAACTTCTGAAATCTGCCGTTACATTGAAGAGTCCATCCACCTCTCCCTTCACCCTAGTATTAGCAGCAGCTGTGCGTGTTTCTCCTCGGGCTGAATCCGCCACTAGCAAGAAGGCCGGCTTTACAAGAATGACCCAATTCATAAGACACAGCCCTCGCACTGTTGATGGATCTAATTAAAAATCTGTGTACAAATTGTATAAAGGCAGGCGGTAATCATATTTACAGTGTGAGATTTCATTCTCTCGCACTGATGAACCAGGATAATCCATCGCGTAATGTATAAAAGGGGCCTTTTTTGTGGCAAGTATGATCCTGTCAATGTCTACTGTTGTTTTTTTGTTTAGCTGTGACATTGTTTTCAGTCACGCATGACTTAGCATTGACTCAGGCGTGATAGCAGTGAATATGCAGTATTGTAACCATGATTCTTTGGGATATAATGTTTAAAAAAGCTGTCATTATATATTATACAGCAGGGATTCGGGGAATTCTTCAGTGAAAAGCTGTTGCATTTTACACAAAGCAAACATTCATTTGACTGAAAAGCTCTCAGTGGATCCCCCTGTGAACTCCGTATTGGATAACAGCATGGCGGCCATAACCAATTCCACTTCCTGACACAAATGTATTTTAAAGATATGCATTTGTTTAAATGTGCCCACCCCTCTTACCGCACTTCTGCTATTTATTGTGCCATAAAATTATTCTGATCAGCTGAGCCAACCCCTGTCAATACATTATGAATATAAGCGCTTGTATGGAGGCTTTGTGTGTGTTGAGACTGGAGGTACTTTAGCTAATTTCCATATTACGTTTCATCACACCCACTCAAGGCCGGCTCTAGACAATTTGCAGCCCTAGGCGAGATTTGAGCTGGCGCCCCAGCCAAAGAATCGTACAATAGAAAAGATAAAGATCAATAGAGTATCCAAGGAATACACAATAGAATGTGGGGAGGACGTCACATCCTCTTGGGGGGTCCGGGGGTATGCCCCCCGGGATTTTAACATTTTAAAGCAAAATGCTTCAATCTGGTGCACTTTGAGCAGCATTACTACTAGATCTAGGGATACAACTCTAAACACCCATATGAAAAAGATCGGTTTACATTTTATTAATCAAATAAGTATGTGAACATAACCAATCACCTACCATAGCCAATAACAAAAAAATGTAACTTATTTTATTTTTGTTGTTCTTTATCTTATTTGACCATTAACATTTATTTACTCGTGCATATTTTTTTATCTCTCCAGTTTAAAACGATATTTTTGGTTTACTGTCCTATAGCATACTTTGAAATTATTTCAAACCTGTTCATCCCAATAATTATAAAGGAGTGCCTTGGAAATATTTGTTCACATAAATTGTGATCAAACCGTTTGAGAACCACTGAGATAAAATGACTAAACCTAAACATTCGGAGTCCTTTACCTCACTTAGCCTCTCTGTCTGACTGGAGAGGACTCTCCCTCCACATTATTGTAGAAACATCTTCTTCTTATATCCGTTAGAGCAGCTAGCACCAGATTATAATAACAACAGCGCCGGTACCGGGCGGTGCACTCCCTCTCTCCCTCGCTCACTCGCACTTTGGCTGTGAGCTGCAGGCACCTGATAAGCCAACATCCCCCATTTTCATCACTTACATCGCTCATCGTACAGGGAAGATGAAAAGTGTAACCAGGATGAAAAGGGTGTTACATTTACTTAATCATAAATATTGTTACATCAAGGCCGAAAATTAGGATGAGCGCCAACGATCAAAAAGGTTTTTCGACCAGCGCAGCGCCTCCCCAGATCTGGCGCCCTAGGCGAACATCTATAACGCCAGTGCTATGGGCCGGCCCTGCACCCACTGTGGAGGGAGTTGTTTCTAATGGACTCTGAAACTAGCTCCCAAAGCTTCATATAAGACTCAGCCACCCTGCCGCCTGCATTGGGAAATATCATTTTTAGTTGGTGAAATATCCACCATCTGGGAAACAAATAAGATGCAATCTTGTCAAAGCAAGTGAGGCGAGGCACATTTATTTGTATAGTAGATTACACACACAATGGTTATTCAAATAAGTAAAGAAGTGCATTGGAGAAAATTATTCTGCAATGGGAGATAATAATTGAATGTTGATTTGACAATAGTTGAGGTTACTGCTCAGTTTTGTGAAACCAAAGCATTCAACCTCTAACAGGTAATATTTCATAGTTTCCTCACTGACTTTGTTGACCTTTTTGCGCATCGTGAACACATAAGCAAGCAGTTAAATATATATGATGTTGGGGAATAATTTGCCCTGCATGTCCTCCTTCGCCCTCTGACGCAGCTGACCAGCCTTGAGCAGCCGTTATCTCCCTTAAGGAGGGGCTGCCCTAGCATTTTGTTGTTGTTACCAGTTTATGACCGGGCAACTCTCTGTCAGAGATAGTTATTGTTGTGGGACACCTGGAACACATCCTTCTCGGGATGTAGATGACCCCGAGCAATAAGCCACAACAAATGTGATTCAGTGTCCTCAGTTGTTTAGTCTATCTATTGAAGAATGTTGAGTATTACACTGAACTAGTTTAAACCTCGAGCTACAGGAGGGTTCGTCAGAATTGATTGTGGCATCTCAACTGTGTGGTCAACTCGTGGCCCGTGATATGTCTTGTGAGTTCTCCGGCCGAAGCTCCAAATAAACCGTCAGTGTTTGCCATCAAAGCTCCAGCTCTCCTTGTGTCTCTCTGAGTCCTGACTCCAATTGCTTCAGAAGTTTCCCCCGCGTATAACATATTCATAATCATCAATCTTGGAAATACATTATTTTATTTTAGTTTTGTACACATTTAGTCAACTCCCACTTCAGTCTTTCTTTAAAAAAGGTTTGCCTTAAGTCATTTTTTGTTTCTATTTCATTGTTGAGGGTGCAACTTTGGGCTGGGTACCTGGTTCCAAGTTGTTAAGATCACTGTTTCAGATTCGCGAAAAAAAGGTAGGACCCAAATGCAGACTACAACAAGTTAATGGCTATAAACAAAAGCGAGCTTTATTTAAAAGCTGAAAAACAAAAACATGGCATGAATCAAAAACATAGATAGTACAAGGTAGCAAAAATACACAAAACTGACCGTGACCAACATGGAGGGAGACAGGAGAGACAAACAATGAACCAACGAGAAAAGACAAGACTAAATACAGGGAGGGGTAATCACGAGACGAGAAACAGCCGGGCAGGGGAAGAGAAACACAAGGGCGACAGGTGAACACAATTAGACAATCAGACACACCAGGGAAACTAACAACAGGAAGGCAAACACAGGGAGAAGGACCAGATAAGAAACAAAGAGGAAAACATGAGACAGGGAGAACAGAAGAGCAAAACAACACCCATAACAAGAAATACAAAACTAAAAACGTGACAAAACATTAGGATCGTGACACAAGTAGTATTGAGACTATAAACTGCTACCTTTTTCCCAGATTCAGAAAAAAAGATCCATTGTTTGCTGGCAGGAAGCCAATCACTGCAAGCATTCTTTAATTTAAAGCAATATGTGATTCGCCTACTAGCACAGCTGCCTCATTCCTTAAAGTCTGTAATGTTATTGGGAAGTTAAGCGAAGTGTATTTCAAGAAGTCAGGAGTTCAGCGTGCAGACGGGACTTGTTCCATACAAAGACTACTTGAATCATTCATATTTTATCAAAATGATTAAGCATTGTCAATAAACATAACTTGTATGTGTCAATAATGATGGGCAGGAAGTGTAGTACAGTCTGTTAAACCCAGTTTGTGTTGTAAACAGCTGCCTGCTATGGGTTCAAACAAGGTTGTTTAGGGCTGTTAGACTGAACCAAAACAATGAGCGGAAAGATGCTAAAACGCTCTGTAGAGTTAAAGGTAACTGCTGAGTTTCGTAATAATTCTCTGTGGGTTTATCACTTTGACTTTCCACAAACATCCATTATTATTTAAATATAAGAGTTATAGCAGATTCAACTTTTTAAATGTCTTTCTAACTGATCTTGAAGACCAATAAACCACTAACGAATATCTTATACTTTTACATGCCAACATATTTAGTTGTGTCTGTGTTTGTTGATGTAATGGTCCTAGTCACAAAAACATCTGCTTTCAAGAAGTTGGCCTGTTGTAAAAAGAAAACATTTGAGAACATCATATCTCCCTGGAGTTCTGCTTTGTAGGTAGTGCCATCAATTCATAACAAATGATGGATTTTGCATTCTTAAACTTGCTGGCCCATAGCTGGCACAGAGATGGCTCACGGTTGTGAAGCCTAAATAGTTTTATTGCAGTAATTGTGTCGCTCACTCTGCAACAAGTAGAATCGTTCCAGTTATCCAGATGGCTTATCTGGTCTTTCACATGAATATTTACTCTGAAAACATCCTCTTTCCAGAGAAGTCAAAAAGGCTTGATGTCATGCATGCTCCTTAGACAGTGAGTGACATCTAATGTTACTCAGTGTTTTTGTCATTGTTATTCACAGCTGAACTACTTTAAATTTCCCTAAAAAATTATTCAGGGGACTTTAACACTGCGTCAAATTCTCATAGTCAGTGTTTGGGGATCACACAGTGCATTATTGTATTAACTCTAAGCAGCAACATGGCATTCTGTTCATTGTTATGCAATTTGGCTCAGTGTTTTTAAAGCATTAATTTGTGAATGCTGTTTGTTTTAATGTCTGGCAGTTTATCCTACTGACTCAAGTCAAACAGATGGTATAGCCTCTTAATATCATGCTTTACAAATCTTGTTTTCATAATTGAATGCTTTACATTTGTGAGAGAAAACTAACAAGACTTGTTTCTTGTGTGTTTTTCTTAACTTGACTTATGCATTTTTAGTAATGTTCTGTTGCTGCTGCCTGATATGTTTGGCCCACAGAACATTGTGGCTATTAGAGCTGCTTGGTCTTGTATCATCATTTTTTTTGTCTATCTTACTCTTGTTCTTTCTTGCATAGTCTATTTCCCCCCCACCACTCTGCAAATATGAGCTTGGAGCACAACTGAACAGTCTTAATTAAAAGGGTTGTTGGCACAAAGGCTAAAAGTCCTGATAACATGATGTTTTCCATCCGTCTAAAATTAATGCTGCTCTGTGTGATAGCACAGTTCATGCTGAATACAATTTATTTTTTTATTATGAAAGACATAGGAAGAAATAATTGTCACTGGCTAAACCAACAGGTGTTTCATATCTATACACTTGGTTGCCAGTTAATTAAATCCAATGGAATATATAAAAAGCAGATAAAACAGTGGGATTCCAGCAAAAATACTGATAGATAGATATCATTCTCCCTGTTTTAACCATAGAGGATATTCTCTAGTGGAGCTGGATTATAGACCGTATGCTGTATTAGTAGTAAACGTCCAATTGTTTTGTAGACTACAGTTTTGAATCCTCAAGCAAATGGCCATATATTTTGGGTTTTTGGTGGTTTTGGTCAGTTTTATTTAAACCAAAAGTGATTTAGGGGTTGAGCTACAATCTTCTAAAACTGAACATTGAACACAGCAATTTTCATGAACTGAAAACACACTATAAAAAAGGTTATGTTCCAAAACATAGACATGGGTTGCGTTCCAATAGTCCATTTAGCTTAGGAACCTTCCTAACCAAGTGAAATGACCCGGAAGTACGTCAGTGGCAGCCATGATAAGTGCCGTTCCAATTCTCCAAATGAAATGAAAGGAGGTTTCAAACTTCCTTTATAACCTTCTTTAGCTTAGGAACCACTGGACCTCCCTTACCGAAAGGAGAGGAGAAAATGCTGCCCCACAATGCCTTGCAGACGCAGCATTTGCGTCACACAACAGTCGGCCGTTCACGGAAACAAACGATTATGACGGAGAAATTATATCATGAAAGTTACAGTGCTTATTAAGCATTTTAAAACGTATGTGGTAAGTTGCCAAAGTGCTTTGTTTTGAACGTTCATCAGTATTATAATCAAAAAGAGAAATATGAACGTTAGTTTTTACTGAAATGATCAAATAGAAGAAGGAGGACTCGTCGGCGAGCGTCTGGTGGCCGGGCTTGCCACGGAGCCCGGCCGGGCACAGCCCGAAAAGGCGACATGGGCAACACCTCCGCTTCTCCGTCCCGCGAGCCCACCACCTGCGGAAACAGCGATGGGGTCGGGTGCGCTGCCAGAAGGGTGGCAGTGAAGGCAGAGGGTCTCGACGGACCAGACCCGGGCGACAGAAGCTGGCTTTGGGGACGTGGAACGTCACCTCTCTGGGGGGGAAGGAGTCGGAGCTTGTGCGGGAGGTGGAGCGTTACCAGTTGGATCTGGTTGGGCTCACCTCTACGCACAGCGTCGGCTCTGGAACCTTACTTCTGGATAGGGGTTGGACTCTATTCTTCTCCGGAGTTGCTCAAGGTGTGAGGCGCCGGGCGGGTGTGGGGATACTCACAAGTCCCCGGTTGGGTGCTTCGTTGTTGGAGTCTACCCCAGTGGACGAGAGGGTTGCCTCCCTATGCCTGCGGCTTATGGGGGGGAAAACTCTGACTGTTGTGTCTGTGTGTGCTTATGCACCCAACAGCAGTTCAGAGTATACGGCGTTCTTGGAGACCCTGGAAAGAGTCCTGAAGGGGACTCTTTAATCTTGCTGGGAGACTTCAACGCACATGTGGGCAATGATGGAGACACTTGGAGGGGAGTGATTGGGAGGAACGGCCCCCCTGATCTGAACCGGAGTTGTGGTTTGTTACTGGACTTCTGTGCTAGTCATGGATTGGCCATAACAAACACCATGTTCGAACATAAGGATGCTCATAAGTGTACGTGGTACCAGAGCACCCTAGGCAGAAGGTCCATGTTCGATTTTGTTATCGTATCATCGGACCTGAGGCCGTATGTTTTGGACACTCGGGTAAAGAGAGGGGCGGAGTTGTCAACTGATCACCATCTGGTGGTGAGTTGGGTCGAGTGGCGGGGGAAGCCTCTGGATAGACCTGGTAAGCCCAAACATGTAGTTTGGGTGAACTGGGAACGTCTGGAGGAGGCCCAAGTTCAGGAGGCCTTCAACTCACACCTCCGGCGGAGCTTTTCGGGCATTCCTGTGGAGGTTTGGGACATTGAACCAGAGTGGTCGGTGTTCAAAGCCTCTATTGCCGAAGCCGCGGCGGGGAGCTGTGGTCTCAAGGTCCTAGGTGCCTCAAGGGGCGGTAACCCTCGAACCTCCTGGTGGACACCGGTGGTCAGGGAAGCCGTCCGACTGAAGAAGGAGGCCTTCAGGGATTTGTTATCCCGGGGGACTCCCGAGGCAGTTGCAAGGTACCGACAGGCCCGAAGGGCAGCAGCCTCAGCCATGGCCGAGGCAAAGCAGCGGGTGTGGGAGAAGTTCGAAGAAGACATGGAAAAAGACTTTTGGGGCGGCACCAAAGTTGTTCTGGAAAACTGTCCGACACCTCAGGAGGGGGAAGCAGGGAACCATCCAAGCTGTGTACAGTAAGGATGGGACGTTGTTGACCTCAACTGATGGAGTGTTAGGGCGTTGGAAGGAGCACTTTGAGGAACTCCTGAACCCGACAACTCCGCCCTCTATGTTAGAGGCAGAGCTGGAGTATGACGGGGGATCGACACCAATCTCCCGGGGGGAGGTCACTGAGGTTGTCAAACAACTTCACAGTGGCAAAGCCCCGGGGGTGGATGAGATCCGGCCAGAAATGCTGAAGGCTCTGGGTGTTGAGGGACTGTCATGGTTGACACGTCTCATCAACGTTGCGTGGAAGTCGGAAACAGTACCGAAGGAGTGGCAGAACGGGGTGGTGGTTCCCCTTTTCAAAAAGGGGGATCAGAGGGTGAGGCATCACACTACTCAGCCTTCCCGGGAAAGTTTACTCTAAGGTACTCGAAAGGAGGGTCAGGCCGATTGTCGAACCTCAGATTGAGGAGGAACAATGCGGATTCCGTCCTGGTCGTGGAACGACGGATCAGCTTTTTACTCTCGCAAGGATCCTGGAGGGGGCCTGGGAGTACGCTCATCCAGTCTACATGTGTTTTGTAGACTTGGAGAAGGCGTATGACCAGGTTCCCAGGGAGTCACTGTGGGAGGTGCTGCGGGAGTATGGGGTGAGGGTGTCTCTACTCAGGGCCATCCAATCTCTGTACTCCCAAAGCGAGAGCTGTGTCCGGGTCCTCGGCAGTAAGTCGGACCCATTTCAGGTGAGGGTTGGCCTCCGCCAGGGCTGCGCTTTGTCACCAATCCTGTTTGTAATATACATGGATCGGATTTCGAGGCGTAGTCGGGGGGGAGGGGGTCTGCAGTTCGGTGGACTAAGGATTGCACCACTGCTTTTTGCAGATGATGTGGTTCTGATGGCTTCATCGGTCTGCGACCTTCAGCACTCACTGGATCGGTTCGCAACCGAGTGTGAAGCGGCTGGGATGAGGATCAGCACCTCCAAATCTGAGGCCATGGTTCTCAGCAGGAAACCGATGGACTGTCCACTCCAAGTAGGGAATGAGTCCTTACCCCAAGTGAAGGAGTTCAAGTATCTCGGGTCTTGTTCTCGAGTGAGGGAACAATGGAGCGTAAGATGGGTCGGAGAATCGGAGCAGCGGGAGCGGTACTGCAGTCTCTTTACCGCACCGTTGTGACGAAAAGGGAGCTGAGCCAGAAGGCAAAGCTCTCTGTCTACCGGGCCATTTTCGTTCCTACCTCACCTATGGTCATGAAGGATGGGTCATGACCGAAAGAACGAGATCGCGGGTACAAGCAGCCGAGATGGGTTTTCTCCGCAGGGTGGCTGGTGTCTCCCTTAGGGATAAGGTGAGAAGTTCAGTCATCCGGGAGGGACTCGGAGTTGAACCGCTCCTCCTTCGTGTCGAAAGGAGCCAGTTGAGGTGGTTCGGGCACCTAGTTAGGATGCCACCTGGGCGCCTCCCTAGGGAGGTGTTCCAGGCACGTCCAGCTGGGAAGAGACCAAGGGGTAGACCTAGAACCAGATGGAGGGATTATATCTCTTCTCTGGCCTGGGAGCGCCTTGGGATCCCCCAGTCAGAGCTGGTTGATGTGGCCAGGGAAAATAAAGTTTGGGGCTCTCTGCTGGAACTGCTACCTCCGCGACCCGACCACGGATAAGCGGGAGAAGATGGATGGATGGATGGAAATGATCAAATAAGGTCAACATTTCACTGAGCTTTGTGGGGTTTGTTCAACTTTTAACAGATGTTTGAATGGTGATGTACAGTGATAGATGTTAAGGACTAACGTTTATAATAAATGCATTTGTATTGATTTTAAGATATTTTCATACAATCATACGTATTGGGATCATTTGTATTAATGTGGACCGGAGGGAGAGGGTGACGAGCATAAATGTAACTTTCCTTTTTTATTTCAATTATAACTTTGGTCATGAAGATTATGTTTCTCGGTTGTCCACGTTCATAAAGCATAAAACAACAGCATCAGAGCACAGTGCAGAGTCTCTAGATGAGTCCCTCGTTCTTATTAAACATCCATGTAGTCCGTTGTATAGAACACTGTAGTTTCCATAGTTTCACCACAGCAGCAGACAGCAGACGCACACAATGACGTCCGCTGGCGCATCATAAACACGTCAGATAGTGAAAGTGCATTCGGATTCTCTAAAGTACCGCAGTCTCTTCTCCTAAGTCCTTTTGAATTCTCCTATCCACTATCCCTTAAACCCGTGACGTTTCACTCAGAGGTCAAGGAATAGGAGATAGGGTTAGAATTTAGGAGCTGATTTTTGGATTCTCGGAACGCAACCCTGGACAACACCCAGATAAAATGGTGGTAACACCAATACTGACATGGTAGCCACACCCTAAGTCATACCCTGTTATTTATTGTTGTCATTTACAAAATAAACATTATGCTGTATTGAAGATGACTTGACACCAGTGATCAAGACTCATCAGAAACATGTTTACTCGTGTAAAGAATCAAGTGAGATGTAGGGTTAATTTTCTCATAGACTTCTAAACAATAGCTCTTCAGAGGCTCTTCCACATTGACTTCCCTTGCTAGACCCAGAGGACATCTCATATCTCCAGCCAAGATTCTTTCCAATTAGTCTCATGCCACTCATGTGCCTCACTGGCAAACATCCAGGACTGATCCTTGAGCAGTGGCCCCCACCACTTCAACTGTTCCTTTCAATGTCTCTTAGGCATGTCTGTGCAAAAAGCCTTGCAAAATGACTTAATTCAGCTGCTTATAAATGCGTCATCGTGTGGTCACTGCCCAGAGCTGAATACCCTTGGTGAGGGTTAGACTGTGCCTTAACTGGTTCTGACTTGTAATTACTGGTAATAGAAAAGCAAATATTTGTTGGCTCCCCAACAAGGGGCAAGAAAACAAGGAATTCCTTCACTGTGCACTTCACAATGAGCTGCACACCACCCCTACATGTGTATGGGGGGTCACAGTCAACGCTACATCCTCTGCCAAAACAAACTGAGATTGAACCCCTCCCCCCCAAGGGATTACTGGAGAGTATAAGGAGCTCCCCACGACTACCCTTCCTCCTACTGAACCAAATGTTTGCGAACAGCTTCAGTCTCCTTTCCAGTGTAAACAGGCTTGCTGAGAAAGCCTAGGCAGTGGGCCCCCTTGATGCTTGTATTGCGAGAGCATACTGTCCAATCCACCTTTGTAAAGACAGGACACCACCAACTGCCAGTCCACAGGTTGGCCAGGTGTAAAATGATCCTTCCCCGCTGAGTTCAGCTTTGGTAAGGCCCGTCCTCCCTATCCTGGATACCGCACCAGAAGCAAAACTAAATATACAACAAAAAATATATATATATATTACTCCTTCTGCATAGCTCACATGACATGCCAGTTTATCTTATTCCAGACACATCTAACCGCATTGACTGGTAATTCCATTACGCATAATTTACCTCAACCCGTCCTCTCTTCTCTTTTTTCTCCCGCACACACTATAACAGATTACTAATAAAGTCACTAAGCACGCTCTTTTGCAGGCAGGAGTACATCTTCACCCCCTCTCTTTCTCTCTCTCTATCTTACTGTCTTTCTATTTCTATCTCAAAGACACACACACAAATGCACACACAGCTCAGATACATAAAACAAAATTGTAGAACCATGTCTCTTTCTTAGAACAGAAGGTTCTCTTGGGTATTGAAGTATGTACGTGCTGGCATGATGTCTGGAACAACAGATGGGAAACATTCTCCCAGGTGAATGAAATATCAGAGGTCCTCTCTAAAAGAACACGGAGAGAGAGAAAAATAAACTGAGGATTTTAGAAACAGACACACACAGAAGTGATACGATCTTGTTCAAAATCTGTACTCTGTACCCAAATCCACTTATATTTTTACTGTTAATTATATGTCTTTTTAAGATTATATTCACTAAAAAACAACACTGTACAATGTACTACAACTAGGGATAAACTGAATTATGAAATGTGAAAGGTCTAGTTCTCTAGGCTATATGTTTGTAGCAGGACAGGGGAAAAAGTAAACTCCTACAGATTCCCTGAGAAAAAGGGGAGTGGCTATTCAAGCCACTCCTGAGAGAAGCTGGAGGAAACCAATCAAGGAAATTATTTGCACCTGTGTGCTGTTAAAAGGAGCATGTCATTCAACACAAAGAAAAAGAACCAAGAGGAAGTTGGATCTACTGTAGCAAAGAAGAACGTGGATTCTTATGGACTTCATCAGAGAAATCAGGCTATTGTTGGGAATGTTGCCACTGAACCCAGGAGCTGTTGGGGAAACATTCCACTGTCCCCTTCCCAGTTAAATCCTGCAATCCGGTGATCTACTCTGGCCTGTCACCCTCAGATAAGTTATTCTCAAATATCATTTCCCAACACACTCTCACTCCCTGATAGTCCAATAGCGACGCTTGGTCAGGGACCCCGTGGCGTGCAGTTGTGACGCGCCGAGTCTCCTTCAGCTTCATAAACATGGATAAATATACATGGATACATGGATAAACAAGCATGGATGCAAACAAACTATCTCCAACTGAACAGTGCCAAATCAGACATCATCATCATCGGCCCCCCATCCCGTATCAAAGACATCCAGAATTTCAACTTCACCATTGACAGCCACACTCTATCTCCCCCCCCTCACATCCGCAACCTCGGAGTCATTTTCGACAGTCAGCTCAAATTCAACCACCACATAAATCACATCACCAGGACCGCCTTTTTCCACCTCAAAAACATTGCCCGTCTCCACCCATCACTCTTCTCCTCTGCTGCTGAAACCCTGATTCATGCATTCATCACTTCACGACTCGACTACTTCAATAGCATCCTCTATGGCATACCATCCAACCTCCTCAATAAACTCCAACATATCCAGAACTCTGCTGCCCGCCTCCTCACCCACACCCGCTCCCGAGACCACATCACTCCCATCCTCCAGAACCTCCACTGGCTCCCCGTCCGTCAAAGAATCCACTTCAAAGTCCTCCTCATTACTTACAAAGCCCTCAACAACCAGGCCCCCCCCTACCTCACAGACCTGCTGCACCACCACACCCCTTCCCGCTGCCTCCACTCATCAGAAGCCAACCTCCTATCCATCCCCACCCGCACCAATCACCGGACCTGGGGGGACAGAGCCTTCTCTGTCGCTGCCCCCTCCCTCTGGAACTCACTCCCACAACCCATCAGAGACTGCACAGACCTCACCACCTTAAAAAAACTCACAAAAACTCACCTCTTCAATCTGGCTTTTCATGTGTGATTGTTTTTGTATTATTTGACTTTAACTTTAACTATATATTTATTTGTTGTTCCTTTCTTCTCTTTTCTTTTTTCTTCACTATTATCTGTAAAGCGTCCTTGAGCACCTGTAAAAGCGCTAACAAATTAAATCTATTATTATTATTATTATAAACGGACGCAAAAAGCTTTCAACTGATTGCAATGTATTCCCATCAGTGGCGGTATTTGACGCTCAGGGAAGCACTGCATCAGTCCATGTCGGCGGCAAGATTTAAACCAATCAATGTTGTGTAATTAACAAGGATAATCTGGTGTTTTTGAGTTGATGAGTAGTGCAGATATCACTGTAAAATCAATCGACAGTAAGGGGAATACTTACTTCGGGGTGTACAATTCTCTGTTATCCAATGGGAATGGACGCTCACATTGCCTTTAACATGGACAGTTGCGGTGTTTCCCTGAGCGTTAAATACCGCCGCCGATGGGAATACATTGCAATCAGTTGAAAGCTCTATGAGACTCGGTGCGTCACAACTGCACTCCAAAGGACCCTGACCAAGCGTCGCTATTGGATGATCAGGGAGTGAGACTGTGTTGCATTTCCCCTCCTCTTGCACTCCACACCCACACACCACACTCTGGACTGGAAAAACAGAACTTTACAACTTTACTTTCACACATCCCTATCCCTTGAACTACACTCTTAAACTGAGTGACAAAGGACAAAAAATACTTCTTCCCCCCCACACCCACTCACAGTCAATCCCCATCATTTAAACATTGCAGGCTCTCGGAGTCACTTAAGTAATTGATGTTTTGTGAGTTAATTTGACTTATTTGTTTGTGTTTTTGTATCTATTGGATATAAGTTTTTCTGGTAAATGGTCTGTGACATGAGTTGCTTGTTTAATGTACTAATTATTATTTGGTGTTAAAAATGCAGACATTTTATGTTGAAAGTTAATTGGTTGATTATTATTCTTCCTTTGTAAACTTCAGTAGCTAGGTCACCGGGCTATCCCTCTTGTCACGATCATTGTGTTATGTCACGTTTTGTATGTCTTGTTTTGCTGTTCTCCCTGACATGTTTTCCTCTTGGTATATTGTCTGTTCCTTTTCCCTGTGTTTTTCCTCCTGTCGTTAGTTCCCCTAGTGTGTCTGATTGTGTTCACCTGTGGCCCTTGTGTTTCTCCTCCCCTGCCCGGCTGTTTCTCGTCTTGTGATTACCCTTTCCTGTATTTAGTCTTGTCTCTTCCTGTGTTCAGTGTTGGTTTGTCTTTGGTTTGTGACTGAGTTCACCAGTGAGTGTTCTGTTTTGTCAAAGTTATTTTTATTTATCCTTGAAATAAAGGCATTTTCAGCATTATCTGCATTTGGGTCCTGCTTCCTTCACTCAACCGTAACACCTCTGTTTCTGCGTGTTTAAGCATATCATTTTTTTGACAGCTGGCTATAGTAAATATTCCTCTGTCTGGTGCCCAAATTAAATGTTTTTGTTCAGGGATAAGACCATATGCTACATGTTACCTTAAACCAATATTAGGTTTAAGGTCTTTGCCTTTGCTTTTGTGAATATCTGAATACTGCAGATACAGCATACTGTACACAAACAAATATATGGGATTTTAAAGGATAACACTATCGGTCCAGTAGCAGACATCTCAGCCGGTATTCCCTGAGGGAGAAACATACACAGCAGAATCCAGCTTTTTCTAAACTGAAAATAAGTTATTCACTAAGCTTATAGGATTCAGGAGTACTGTATTAATCCTCTGTAGAATAAGCGCACAGCTACAATGCCTTAGCCCTGAACTGCAGTTGATTCTAAATTCTAAATCCACAAATAAAATCAGCTGATACATGTTTGAGCCATATTGACCTTTATGGATGCTCATTTGATGTTAAATCAACCCGGTTTTCTATAGTACTGAATTTCACAACATCCCACTTCCCAATGTTTTCATGTCTTACTAACCGTGACCTTCTCTGTTTGCCAATTGGACGTTGCAAGAATCGATTTGCTGGTTCTTGTAAAGCAACTGATATATGGATTTTGTTGGAGGTTAATGGCCAGCTGGTCCCTTTGGTCACCATGGAGGAGAGCACGGTGGTGGGAGCTGCCAGTTTGTACAACTCACTTCAACATTGGATTATTAGCAATAAGGAAGGTTGACTCATCCATGTGCACATACAGGACTGTCTCAGAAAATTAGAATATTGTGATAAAGTTCTTTATTTTCTGTAATGCAATTAAGAAAACAAAAATGTCATACATTCTGGATTCATTACAAATCAACTGAAATATTGCAAGCCTTTTATTATTTTAATATTGCTGATTATGGCATACAGCTTAAGAAAACTCAAAAATCCTATCTCCAAAAATTAGAATAGTTCCTCAGACCAAGTAAAAAAAAAAGATTTATAACAGCAAAACACAATCAAACATTTGAAAATGTCCATTAATGCACTCAGTACTTGGTTGGGAATCCTTTTGCACGGATTACTGCATCAATGCGGCGTGGCATGGAGGCAATCAGCCTGTGGCATTGCTGAGGTGTTATGGATGCCCAGGATGCTTCAATAGCGGCCTTTAGCTCATTAGCATTGTTGGGTCTGGTGTCTTTCAGCTTCTTCTTCACAATACCCCACATATTCTCTATGGGGTTCAGGTCAGGGGAATTTGCAGGCCAATCGAGGACAGTAATGCCATGGTCAGTACACCAGTTACTGGTGGTTTTGGCACTGTGGGCAGGTGCCAGATCATGCTGGAAAATGAATTCCTCATCTCCATAGAGCTTTTCAGCAGACGGAAGCATGTAGTGCTCTAAAATCTCTTGGTACACAGCTGCATTTACTCTGGGCTTGATGAAACACAGTGGACCAACACCAGCAGCTGACATGGCTCCCCAAACCATCGCTGACTGTGGGAACTTCACACTGGATTTCAAGCAACTTGGATTTTGCTCCTCTCCAGCCTTTCTCCAGACTCTGGCGCTTTGACTTCCAAATGAAATACAAAACTTGCTTTCGTCTGAAAAGAGGACTTTGGACCACTGTGCAACTGTCCAGTGCTTCTTTTCCTTAGCCCAAGTCAGACGCCTCTTCCGTTGTCTTGAGTTCAGAAGTGGCTTGACCATGGGAATACGGCTATTGTAGCCCATTTCCCGGACACGTCTGTGAACAGTGACTTTTGATACCTGGACTCCAGCTTCAGTCCACTGTCTTTGAAGCTCCCCCAAATTCTGGAAGCGACTCTTCTTCACAATGCTGTTAAGGCTGCGGTCATCTCTCTTGGTTGTGCAGCGTTTCCTGCCACATTTCCCCCTTCCAACAGACTTTTTGTGGATGTGCTTTGAAACTGCACTCTGTGAACAGCTTGCTCTTTGAGAAATTTCTTTTTGTGTCTTACCCTCCTGATGGAGGGTGTCAATGACGGTCCTCTGGACAGCAGTCAGATCAGCAGTCTTCCCCATACTTGTGATTTAGTTTACTGAACCAAGCTGAGTGTTTTTCAAGGCTCAGGAAACCCTTGCAGGTGTTTCGAGTTAATTAGACGATTCAAGTGATTCGTTGAACACCCTACTAGTATACTTTTTCATGATATTCTAATATTTAGAGATAGGATATTTGAGTTTTCTTAAGCTGTATGCCATAATCAGCAATATTAAAATAATAAAAGGCTTGCAATATTTCAGTTGATTTGTAATGAATCCAGAATGTATGACATTTTTGTTTTTTTAATTGCATTACAGAAAATAAAGAACTTTATCACAATATTCTAATTTTCTGAGACAGTCCTGTATTGTTGCCTCCAAGGCTCCAAGCAAAGGACAAATAAGATGATCACAAAGCTAATGTAATGCCCCCTGGTTCAATACTGTTTAACATTACTAAGAAATGTTTTTGTTTTGTTTTTTTGTTAAAGCCTTGAAGCAATGGTGTGACAGTTTGATAGCGTTTTTGGCTTGGACAAAGAAGAGATTACGACATGATTTAACCTCAGTTTAGCACAGTCACTTCCTGTGGCCTCTGCTCGTGGTTTTGCAAATTCATAATAAAGACTACTTAAAATTTTGACTTGCACAAAACCTGTTTTTACATCATAGAATGTGATAATTTAGTGAGCCGTATGCATCTTTTTCTTTTATTTTACGTTTGAATAGAGCCAGGCTCTCTGTTAAGGTAAGGTTTCCAGTCATTATGCTAAACTAGGCTAACCCTACAGGCATAAGAATGACATTGATGTCTAACTATTACTTTGTGGTGTTTTTTTTGACGAAAAAACGACAAGCCCTATAGTTGGTAACATTATTTTCTTAACTGCCAAGAAAGAACCTGAGGTATAAGTTCGGTAAATTATGATATACGCGACAATATGCTTGTTAGGTGTCATAGAAATTTTGCCATGGTTTAAAAAAATACAATATATCTGGTTCTGATGTATTAAAGGGGGCCTAGAATGTTAATTTGCAGGTTCATTTTTGTATTTTGTCCCTCTCTTTACTTTTCTGCCTCTAAAGAGACTACATTTTCTGAAAAAAACAATTTTTTATAAGCTGTGGTATTTATGACCCCGTGGTTTTTGACTGAATTTATTAAAAAAATGAAATTAAACTATTCTCTGACAAAATGTATGTAAGATTATTGAATGAAATTACTTTTTGATTAATTAATTATGAAACTATAATCTTCCCCTAAACCTCCAAATGATTCAGTAATTATTGGACATGTAAAATTAAGTGTTACACTTAACAGCGATATTAACTAAATCCTCATTTTCAGCATGGCAGTGAATACTGCCTTCTATTTTCATGGCCTTGTTTTTGTACTTACATGTAAGCTCAAAGTAATCCTGTTTTTGTCTTCGGAGAAACAAACAAATCCCGTTTTTGTCTTTGGTATTAGATTAATAGAGAGCTCAAGATGTTTGTCATTGACACTCTGTTTTGGTCTATTTTAGCATTACAAATGAATATTAACCACATGGGGGGCAAATGCTAAATCAAAATGTGACATCAGACATATTTATAAATGTAGGGGTTGAGAGTTGATTCCTCATTAAGACACCTAGCCAAATAAATAAAAAATAAAGATGGCAAAAATAAAGGAATAAAGAAGATTGCTTGATCTCACCATGACAGCCGAGTCAAAAAGCTTAAGTAAACGACCCAAACAAACCTCCCGGTGTCAAGCTAAAAAAATCTGATGTTGACACAATGAAAATGCAAACTCCACTATTTCATTTCCATGTTCTTCCCTTTGTTTCCCTGCTTAATGCTGTGATTTTTCTCTAACCTTCCCTCGCCTCGCTCAAGTGTTTATCTTTGTTGCCTTAAGTTGACTGGCTCACAGGTCACCGTAAAGTGGATGTTTTTACTCTCTCCCGGAGAAATTATTCCGTCTTTGCATATTGATTCACTTTGCTCAAGCAGGGAATTGACTTTCTTGGGGAAATAGGGCAACTACAAACAAAACAAAGCTCTGAACGCCTTTTTGTATTTACTAAAATACTAGCATTACTGTACACGGAGTGATACAAACCTTATTAATGCATTTTGGAAGCCCCATCCATCTAATAGGTGAGGATTATGGTCACCCAATGTTTCTTATTACTGCAAACTAAGTGTTAGTTTCTTAAAAATAAGAGGGCAGTATGAAAAGAGCAAAGCCTTTTTTCTTTTTGGAAATACAAATGTTGCAAAATACACGCAAAAACACATAATAATTCAGCAAGCTGCATTTTCCATGATCAGGTCTTCAGTGTTTTTGGGTTAGCGACGGTCCCGTGATTACAGCATTTATATTGAAAGACATTTTAAATGACACAATCAAAACCCTTGAAGAAACCATTTTCTCTTAATCATTTTGAGGAATAAAAACGTTTTTTCCAACAACTAGCTTTGGATTTCAAACCAACATGAACACATGTGCCTAAACCTCAGTGTAAATATCCTCTCTGAAAACCTTTTAAAGATGCCCTTAATGCTTATTTGGGGTTTACCTTTCCTGTAGTGTGTTATAAATGTTTGTGTGCATGTAAATGGTCTGCAAAGGCCAAAATCCCAAAGTTGGCTCCAGAGGGAGTTTCTCTCCCACATAAACCCTCCCTGCATGAGACGCAAACAGTCCTTTGTTTATTCTCCAACAAAGGGACGTCACTATTTAACACTCGTTCTTCTATTAGTTAGTGCTTCAACATATTGTACGTTATAGCCTAAAGGAAGGGACATCTCCAAGTGCTTCAATAAAAGCAGACTGGGCTCTGGTTTCAGACAGAGGGTGAAAAGAGGTGCTGCAGCACAGGAAGTATGAGAAAAATACTTTCTTGAACATTAAAGCATGTCTCAGTGGAAACACAACATACAATTCTGAAAACTGAAAATGAGCATTATAGGGCCTCTTTAACATTGGGAAAAAAACGTCAGTAACATTTACTTTTGCTTTTATTTTCAGTGGTAAAGGTTACAATCGGCATGCACTCCAGGGGAATGTATTGCCTGAAGAAGACAATATAAAATAGACAGGATTTTTGACATTTATTACAAATTAATTAACGTACTACACTTTGACAGAAACTTTTTTTTTAAATCAAACACTGCAAACGATGGTTTGAGATTTTGAAATTGTCGATTGTTAATACAGCCCAGTCACATTTTAAAGTGTAGCACCTCTAGTGGTCGTGTAAGAAACAACATGCTCCTGTAGATTGCAAACGCTCCGGAGGGTCGTTTATTTACAAAAATAACCCTCTCTGGAAAATCCTAAATTGTGGAATAGTTTGGCCATTAAAATGCTTTTTGATTAGATTTCTAGCGAGAAGTGTATATTGTACTCTTAGAATCCACGTCCAGTCGATGTGTGGATCTATAGTTTGATAGATATTACGAAGATGATTTGAGGTCTCGCTAGGAGAACGTGTATATGCGGCAGCTTCCATGTAAAGTTTGCGTCAACCATCACGGGGTGAAAACAGTACATTTCCAGTCTCAAAGTTTTCATAATAAAACCGGAAGTATTCCCCTCACTGTCAAATGATTACAAAGTGATATATGCATTACTCATCCACTAAAAAACATCAGTTTATCCTTGTTAATTGCACAATATTGATTGGTTTAAATTGTGTACAATGCTTTTGTGTTTTTAACATTCGATTCGGAGAAACAAATGGTTTTTTCGGAGTTTAGACACTACAGAGTTTCCGAAGACACTACACTACCCAGAATCCCCAGCTATCGTTTGGGACTACAACATCCGACTTGCTTTACAAACCCCGTGGTTAGTTCTCAAGCCCTGTGATTGGATGTTGGAGTGGCAGTGCGACAAGGTTATGCCAAGCGTCAAACAGCTCTTTGAAATGGAATGGAACCATGGCAGAATTTCCAAAACTGGATTTAGGGGATACGAAACACATTGGTGTTATCAAATTTAAAACATATAATTAATAAATGGGTGACAATTGCTTGTGTCCATAATGGGCAGCATTAATATTACCCATGTGAAAGTTAAGGTCAGAATAGCTTTATTTAACAGCTGGTCTTTACATTACATGGTAGATGCTTTTATCCAAAGCAACTTACATACTCAATACAGTGGACAATCCCCACAGGAGCAATTTGGGGTGAAGTGTCTTGCGCGGGGACACAACAACATGCTGCCTGCAATGGGGTTTGAACCTGTGACCCCCTGATCCCAACACCAAGGCTCTCTCCACTGCGCCACACACCTCCAGGTCTTATGTCTGTGACCCCTCCTGTTGTTCATTGATAAGCCTGAAACATGCACTTGTCAAGGTTCAGAGGCACATTTTGCAAATAGGGCAATAGCCATCGATCATCTTAAGATAAGATAAGATAAGATATACTTTATTGATCCCGAGGTGGGAAATGTTTTTGTTACAGCAGCATACTACTTTGTTCTACTCCACTACAATTCAGAGCTTAACCTGGTATTTTTACTCCACTACATTTATTTTAGTTACTTTGCAGATTCTGATTAATGATGTGAAATATAAACAACCCTTAAATCAGACTTTAGTTACACCTGAGTCAAATTCAGGGAAGGTGATTGTCAAGAGCCAAAGTAAACTATGCAATACATTGGACGTTAAGTACTTTGTCAGACTTCATATTTATCTGTGGATAACCCCAACGTTTTTTTCTTATTCAAAAGAAGACCTTAACTTAAAGTATTCTTTAATGTTTAAATAAAGCCTTATTAGTTTGTCTGTTTTGTACATCCTCCTGTTAATATCTGTGGACGTCCTGCACTAAACCGTTTTATTGTAGAGATCACTACAGTATCTTCTTGATATTTTCTATTCTATATTTCTAGCATGCCTTCTACTTTCCCCCTATTTTGTATGTAGGCTACTCTTAATATTTAAATGTTTTCATCAAATATAACATATTTAACAACTAAATGCAATAACGTGCTTTAACCACTAGGTGGCGCGGGTTAAAAAACCAGTGGTGTAGTTAATAAAACATAATAATATCAAACATAATATGACTATTAACTTTATTGTGAAATTAAAACGGAACGGTAAAGGAAAATAAAGTTTCAGTCTCTCGATTTGAAGCTTATGCATTGTACCATGAACCTGTATAGACCTCTAACAGTCAACTGCATGAGGAGTTGGAAAGGTAGTTCAGTAAATCAGTAATATCTTTGAAAACTACAAATCCCTTTCTATCAGCTGTGCACCGTTATGCTGTAAATACAGCCTATCTACTAATTGGATCAAATATAAAAGTCAGCCGAATTAGTGTTGATACTGCGAGGAGACGTATTGTGTGAAAAGAAATGGAAGATGTTTAATTGCTGATATATTTATGATCCACATCACGTATTCAGTTTCGGCGGCATTCCTTCCAGTTTGTCAAAAAGTCTTCTCACCAGGGCTCTATAAATAAATATCTACGGCAGATATGCAGGGGCGGCGGGTACTGTAGGCTAGGGAACGCTAAGCCTTCCCAAATATGTGTGTCACTGCATCCTGGTAAATAAAAATATAATGTATAATGTTTGTGTCTTTGACATTAGTGCTGTTATGCAGCCACCTGTGCCCTGTACTACGAAGCCAGTTCAATAGACCCTGGATATGTTTGAGTTATCTAAACTAACCCTAACAAACAAGATCTCGCTAAGCGGTCCTACGTCGCTGGTTATCAAGTCGGTAAATCAAGCCAGGGTTTCTCTCTCCAGCTGAGAGCGCGTTCACGTGAAAGGGGCGGGGTTAGCACATTTTGAACAATCACAAATAGGGACAGTGCAGCGTCATATGAATGAAAAGTAAACTAATATTAGATAAATATGAACTTTAAACCTCCATGATTTAAACATATAATCCACCTGCAAGGTGAATATAGAACAACTGGTTAAAAGATAACTACCGAGTGTTTGAAAGCGTACAACAGTTTTATGATATCAATGCCCCATCTAAGACACGAGTGGATCTGACTTTGATTACATTTGAGTTGAGTGTTTACGTGTTGCTTAAAATAATACTTCTGCATACAGTATGTGACAATGTAGGTGATGCACGGCCAGATACGGCTCGAGAAGCTGACTCAGATAAGATTCTCTGCATACGGCAGTTTAAACTGTATTTCCTTTATCCTGTGATATGACTTGATAGATTTAAACTCCGCACACTGAGCTCTGATTGGTCAGCAGGCGGTGCTTTCACTGAGTTGATCTCTTTTCTATAGACGCGCAGGAGGCGGGCAGCGTCAGGTAAAAAAAGTTATTTAGCCTTCCCAAACCTGAGCCTCACGCACCGCCTATGCAGATATGTAATATGTAATGCAGCCGAACCGTGTATTACAATACCGTTATGTGTTGACTTCCAAAGAGAAAAGCAAGAACCCTCGGAATTAATCATTTCATTTTTTTTAAATGTTTTCCGATTTCATATCGCATAAACATCCAGGATTATGGGTGTAGTTCGATGTTTTAGCCTATCAAAACCTCTGAAAAAAGAAAGGTGTCTCTCAGAATCGAAAGAGAAAAACCTATGGGAAAAACACATAAGCATTGTACACAATTTAAACCAATACATGTCGTGTAATTAACAAGGATAAACTGATGTTTTTTAGTTGATGAGTACTGCAGATATCACTGTTAAATCATTTGATCATTGGTTTTTATGAAAACGCAGAGACCGGAAATACTGTTTTCAACCCGTAACTTTACATGGAGGCTGCCGCATACCTCAAATCATCTTCGTAATATCTATCAAACTATATATCCTACATATCAACTGGATGTGGATTCTAAAAGTACAATATAAACTTCTCGCTAGAAATCTAATCAAAAAGCGTTTTAATGGCCAAACTATCCTACAATTTAGGATTTTACAGAGAGGGTTATTTGTGAATATACGACCATCTGTAAAGTTAGCATTCAACGGGAGCACTAGAGGTTGAAAACTTTAAAACGTGATTATAGGTTCTATTAAGCGTTGAACAAACAACCTATTTGGTCGTATGAGTTGTTTAGTTGTTGAAAAATCTCTGTATATGTGCACATTTTGGCGGGAAAAGTATATAAGACGTGTTGAGTGTAAGCCTCTGAGGGAGACTGGCCTATGGCTGACAGCTGAAACAGTTTGTTGAGAGAGTACTGAGCCGAATACACACACATAAGCACACACAAATGTGTTTTAACTGACACACTCAGTGACACCTGCACTGTTTTGCAAACAAACAAATGCAGCGACAGATAGGGATGGGTGAGGTCATGTGCATGCACACACAAACAAACACAAACACACACACACACCTATACTTCCTCAGCTCCTGAGTTGATCAGAAGCCGCTACAGTGTCACCTCGCTCCCCAGCTCAAACCCCCCAGGAGATCACTCTCTGTCACTGATGCCAATCTGTAGACAGCCTCACACAGCCCCTGTCTGCTACCTGTGTGTGTGTGTGTGTGTGTGTGTGTGTGTGTGTGTGTGTGTGTGTGTGTGTGTGTGTGTGTGTGTGTGTGTGTGTGTGTGTGTGTGTGTGTGTGTGTGTGTGTGTGTGTGTGTGTGTGTGTGTGTGTGTGTGTGTGTGTGTGTGTGTGTGTGTGTGTGTGTGTGTGTGTGTGTGTGTGTGTGTGTGTGTGTGTGTGTGTGTGTGTGTGTGTCTAGGGAAGTAAAATAAATGTTTCCTCCCTGTGGAGAATTTCTACTTATCTATCAACCTTTTTTCCTGTGAGAATTTTAGAAGTGTTTGCGCTATGAATCCAACAAGCAACACAGCATTAATCACATCAATACCAGTTGAAATGCCTATGAAGTAAAAAAAAAAGTAAACAGTTCAAATATAGAAAGCCTTAATTCTTTCTTCTAAAAAAGCTGATGCAGTGAACTTTAAATGAAGAAACAACATGTTTCCCCGAGCTGCAGTTCAAAGTGTCTAAATTTACATCTTCTTTTACAGTTTTGTGGCGACATAAACCAAAGAAATAGCAAAGAAGGTTATTTGCTGTTAATATCACATTGTTTCCCAGTTGAGAAGGACAATATTCTTTTCATCTCTCACAAGGCCCAGGGAAATGTGGATTTTGTGGGCACAGAGCAACAAAGAAATAGCACAGACTCTTGTAGTCCCTCTGTTTTGACATCTCCAGGCAGAATGCCACAGCTGAGCTAATGGTGTGGTAAGCGATAAAATGTAGGTTTATGAGGGATTAGTTGACAGTGTGTGTGCAACATACACACACACACACACACACACACACACACACACACACACACACACACACACACACACACACACACACACACACACACACACACACACACACACACACACACACACACACACACACACAGACATGAGCGCACACTGAGGCGCACGAGATTCCCCAAGTTTAGCGATGCATTAGTGGTGTTTACGACAGCTTTGAGTGGAGCTTACCCCGTGCTCCAGCACACGGCCCGCCCTCCCCCCGCCCTCACCCTCACCACAAGCAACAGCAGCATCACTACTACACACACTCTCAACAGAAGCCGCAGAGACCAGTATGACGCAGGGTTTAGTTAAAGGGCGGAATTTTAAGTCACAGATGGTCAGGTCACTGAGATTGCGAGGGGTGGTGGTGGTGCTTAGCTATGTTTCAATACAATTCCAAGGGAGAGGACACAGAGAGAGGATATACTTTGCTAAGATACAGGGAGAGGGGAAGATGTTGTTTGTGGAAGACAAAAGTGGGCCGGGGGAGGGGGAGAAAGATGATGAAGTGGGGCAAACATAAGGATTCCTGAAGAGAAGAACAGCTAAGAAACTAGAGCCAGGTCCCCACCTTGGAATCTTGGACTTACCAGAGTCAGAGGTTTTTTGATAGTCAAATACTATAATTGAGATGGTCACTGGCCCCTGGACAAGAGCCTCTGGTATGAAGTTACTCTTATATTTCTTGCTGGGAGGTTAACCAAACCACTTCAAAAAGACACAGGTGATTAAAAAGAAACACAAAAATGACTGCTGAGATGCTAGATCACCTCAAAGAGACATAAAGCAAGCCATTTGCAACATTTAACAACTTCAAAATAACCCCACAGACATACATTACAAACTATCAGGTCTGCGGTGACCTCCATCGACAGCCAAATTAACCAAAAGAGATGCAAAATGGCCCAAAATATCAGAATCAGAATCAGAATACCTTTATTAGTCCCACGGAGGGGACATTTGCAGCGTTACAGCAGGAAAGAGCCACAGACAGCTTATGCGTTAAAAAAATTACTAAGTTATAATATAATAAACAATATGCTAAAAAAAGATAAAAACTAAAAAAGTTACATAATTATCAAAAACAAATAAAATCTACAAATCAAATCCTGTAGCAGTTCTTAGGATTTAGCAGCCCGGTATATACTACAGTTATTAAAGATGGCATATGTATATCAAGTATATATTGCACATAAAGCACATATTGCACATAGTTTGACAGTATTTAACAGCAGCAAGTTACACAATCTACAAAATACAAGATAGATACCTTGTAACAGTAACAAGGGTTTAGCAGCCAGGCATAAATTACAGTTATTAACGGCACATATATATATATTGATTTAGTGGCCAGGTATAAATTACACAGTTATTAATGGCATGATATTGCACATATAGCACATATTGCACAAAGTTGGTTTGTATTTAGCAGCAAGGGGTGTTATAGTCTGTGTTGTGGTGTGTGTAGGAGGGTCTACTAGGGGCAGTGCTGGTTGTAAAGTCTGACCACTGCAGGAAGGAAGGACCTGCGGTATCTCTCCGTGAGACAGGTGGGGTGCAGCATCCTGTCGCTGAAGGTGCTGCACAGTGAGGACAGGGTGGCAATACATTAGCTCTAAGGGTGGCTAAATAAATAATACATCAAAAAACTAACTAAAAGAGACAATAAACAACCTCAAATACACACAGTATTACTTTCAAGACACGCCAAATGACCCCGAAGGCGCTCAAAATGTACATTAGGGATGCAACGTGGTGAGACGCACAACAATCTCAAACAGTGGCACAATTTATTAAGAAAGAGAAAGTAAAAGAGGAAAAAGACATGCAGTACAACTTTGAAGACATGAAAAAATGACCCTAAAGACACACTAAAAGGGGTGCCAAAACTTGCCGAAAAGATACGTGGAAGAATCTTGATGAGAGCTGTGAAAAGGCTGCAAAAAGGGATGCAAAAACATTACTTAAAGGGCAGAACATGTATTAAAATAAATGAGGCAGTGGCTCAGTCAGTAGGGGCGTGGACTGTGCTAGGGTCGCCGGTTCAAGTCCCCGACCAGACCTAAATATGGAATGTGGACTGCTACTTGGAGAGGTCCTAGTTCACCTCCTGGGCCCTGCAAGGCACCGGACAACCCCCCCCCCCCCTCACTCCCCATTGCTCCACAATAGCTGCCCAATAGCTGCTCTGCATGTGTGACCATTAAAGAGGGTTTCATCCCTCCGATTCTATAAAAACAACAAAGTGAAAGAATCACAGAGCGAGATGCACATGGGGAAAGAAATTATCTAAAGTAGAACTTAATTGGCTTTTCCAGTTTGACTACAGCAATCTTTTCTACATGCATTATTGATTTATTATTAAAATCCCAAACAGCTTGCATTTAGCGGGGGGCACACACACATGCAATCTGACAGTCCACGGCTGGGATTCACAAGCGCTCGCAGCCCAGAGCGCCTCAAAGCAGTCCGTGCCAAACGCCACAAAACGTCTTATTTACTCCAACACATTTTGTGTTGGAGAGAGATCTAAAAGAAAAAAAGGTGATTTATTTCTGAGTTTAGAAGGAATTTTGTACTGCAAAGTACATTTAGATTTGTTTTCATGCTGAGCCACAGTGACTCAATTGTTGTGAATGTGTTGTTATGACGCCTTTGTGTTTTTTGGAGGTGTGAGTTGGTTTATTTTTGCCATTCATTTCTTGTTACTATGAGAAAGGTTCGTAGCAAATTGTACATTACAGTTATTTCTCTACAGCAATCACAAAAGAAGCCCCTCCCTCCTCCCACCTCAAGTGACAGATTAAACGTGGTGTCTTTATGATGCAAATGTTATGTTTGGATTGTATCTAAAAGACGAGCTGTGCTTGATATAGGACACACACACACACACACACACACACACACACACACACACACACACACACACACACACTTACTTAACAAATAAATCTTCTTAAATCTATACTAATCCATTATCCTCTGGGTGCGCTGCTTCCTACTCCTAGCAGTGGGAGGAACCTGCGTGTGTGTGTGTGTGTGTGTGTGTGTGTGTGTGTGTGTGTGTGTGTGTGTGTGTGTGTGTGTGTGTGTGTGTGTGTGTGTGTGTGTGTGTGTGTGTGTGTGTGTGTGTGTGTGTGTGTGTGTGTGTGTGTGTGTGTGTGTGTGTGTGTGTGTGTGTGTGTGTGTGTGTGTGTGTGTGTGTGTGTGTGTGTGTGTGTGTGTGTGTGTGTGTGTGTGTGTGTGTGTGTGTTTGCGTTTGCGCGTGTGTGTGTGTGCTGGACTGATGTTAGCGTGAATGTGAGCCATAGTTTGTATGCAGCATTATGGCAGTAGAACTACATATATATTGAGAATAATTATAAGAAATGTATATTAATTTAATGTCCATTCTAGGCCCCATTATACAGTAATACACAACACATTCTATAACAAAATCTCATTTGAAATCCAAAGCAACACTTTTTCCATCACGCCCCCTTCCTGTACATGTGTGTGCGCATGTGGATTCAGACAAGACTTGGTATGGGTAATGAGGCAGCATCTGTTGTGTTCTCTACCGCCCCGAAACCCCAATCAAAGATGATTATGATGTTGACAAAGTTACCCAGCAGATAGCACTTATTCAGCCTCCGCAGGAGCCGACTGTTTTAAATGGAGCCACGGAAAAAACATTTTTGTTGGGTAGCTTTCGGTGGAGTTGGTATGTTTGGTGTTGCAAGTAATATAAAAGGATTTCTCAGCAACAATAAAAAAGATCATTCTGGATTTGATGCTTTGTGTCTAAATCAAGACACGTTTTCTGAAAATATGTTCATACATCATTCAATGTTGTTGTGTTAATTAGAAGAACACTCAGAGAGTTGACTTACCTTTCCATTAGTCAAACATGAAGTATACTTCATTGCTCTGATCAGCGACACATTTGTATATTTTCTTCTTGGACAATGCTACGTCCTTCCAAGTTTTATGTAAATCAAGACAATATTTAATTGTTCTGTTATTTTGCTGACAAACGGATGAACAAACCAAATAAACACTGGAAGAACGCATAGCCAAGACCCTTCCCTATTTCACGATGCTAATGAAATTAAAACGTTCTTTTTATGTCCATCCTGTGATTCAGATTAAGTTAAACAATGTCATGGTTTCTTACTAGGCCTGTGATTCACCCTTCCACTAAAATCCATTCATTTGTTAATTTACGTCAGTGGTGACCAACCTTTTTATGCCCAAGATCACCGACCTCGGCTTAGGTCAGGGGTCTGCAACCTTTTTGACCAAAAGAGCCATTTTGCTCCTTTTTCCCAAAACATTTTTTGTCTGGAGCCGCAAAACATATTTCATAGCTTGAGAGCTAAGTTGTATTTATTGTTATATCAGACAAAAACTACAGTTTTTTTTCATTTATTAGGCTATTTATTACATTATATAAAACTGTTAACCTCTAATAAGAAACAAAGAACTCCTATAAGGAGAATTACAAATAATACACAGGCCTACTTTAAAATAAATTAAACACAGCACTTGGGGAGTCTTCTGCACATTTGAAGGGAAAAAGAATATTATTAAAATGGGCCCACTTTGAAATAAATAAAACATATAGCTGCACCCTAAAAAGAGTTAAAGGTAGGGTAGGTAAGAATGGAGAAACCAGCTCGTGTGCGCTAGAATTTGAAAATACACGACCGGAAAAAATAGGCCTCTTCCTTCAGACTTTCTTACAGATTCCCTCCTCCAACACACACGAACGCGCATCATCAATGAGGCCACGAGATAAGTTTGTGCACAGATGGAAGGCTGACAGGCAGGCAGGCCATCCAGTTATTTTAGCCGGGTCGGCTAAAATGATTGGTCGTGCTTTTTACAGCGCTACGGCTTCCAGAGATTATTTTTTGTATGTATTTATTGTCAAAGCATTTAATATATTCATTGCTATCGGGACGTTAAGGGCATTCCATGGAATATAACAAAAAGTGTTTTCTGAAATAAATTACATACCCCATTGAATTATGACTGAAGATTTTCAGCTGTCTTCCTCTCCCTTGTTGTTCCTCGATACGTAAAGGCTGCAGCACCGTTGACAACTTCTCTCTACATATCAAACATCCCGGTAAACCAGCATCGTTTGCTGTGAAAGCATATAACTCTGTCCACACAGAATTCAATTCCTGTGTTCCTCCGGTACTTTTCTTTGATTTATCCATTGTTCGCTCATCGAGCCGGGGGTACCCGCGCGAGTGCCTCCAAGAAAAGGCGCTCGCGCGGGACCGTAGCAGTATGTGACGCATATTTTAGTTGACCTAATTAAAACCGTTTTGTTTTTTATTTATGTGTCACAGTATCACCTCAAAATACAAGATACGAAACATTTTCAACCGTGCAACAAAATATAAATAGTCCTACAAATACTTTTATTTTATTTCCTTCTTATTTTTGTCTAAACTCAAGGGAGCCAGAGCAGAGGGCTTAAAGGGCCGCATGCGGCCCGTGGGCCGCGGGTTGCCGACCCCTGGCCTAGATGAAAGGCGAGATTTACCTATTGCAGAATTGAGTGAAAAAGACGGCCCAGACAATGCTTCCAATTTGAGGCCTTTTATATAGGCTAATTGCATCTGAATTACTGTTACAATGAAGGCTGTTCATGACTGTTACATAATCAGCTCACGGCATATAGGCAGGGGTAAAGTGCTATTGGGGGGCGGACCTCACCTCCTCTAGGGGGGTCCTCACCTCCTCTCGGGGGGTCCGGGGGGATGCTCCCCTGGGAAGATTTTTTTTTTTAAATATTGAAGTTCAAAGCATCAATCTGATGGACTTTGAGAGCAACATGAAGAGATCTATGGATACCTCTCTCAGCACCCATATGAAACAGAACTGTAAACAGATTTTCTTTTTCTTTTTGGATATTTTACAAATCACTCCCCTTTTAAACTGTATTCTTGTTTTACTGACATACTGTATAGTAGGCTATTTCATACCTGTTTTTCATTTATTCTGTTATTGTTTGTACAACTATAATGATCATATGAAGGTGTGCCGCGGAAATAATCTTTTGAATAATTTGTGACAAAACCGTTCTAAACACTCAAGAGAGTCCTTTAGCTCACCTGAGCCCCTCAGTCTGTCAGGGGAGGACTCTCCTCCAGCTTGTTGTGGAAACAGCTCCTTATGTCCGTTGGTTAGTTAGTGCAGCTAGCTAACCAGATGCTAACATCACGGTCCCCGCTAGCACCAGTCCCTCTCTCTCCCTCCCTCTCTCCATCTCTCTATCACACTAAATGCGCTATTGCCACACACACACAGAGCCGAGCTTGAATGACACAAGCACACGTGTATTTCCATGCAACTCTCTGATTGGTGTGGTGTCTTGCCTCTGTTGCGTTCAGTGAACACGGGAAATTACAGTCCTGCCGTTGTCTCTTGTGTCATGATGAGGTTCACGTAAAGCACGGTTAATGTATTATATTATTGAGGTGTCTCAAATATACGTCAATCAAGTGGCACCTGCTAACGGGGTGGTGGATGATAGGTTTACATCTAAAAACGTATTTTTCAAACATTATTATTTTAATTTCATTTTTCTTTTGTTACTTTTTTTTTTAACGGTCCGCGATCTACCCGCACCACACTCGATCGCGATCGACTGGTTGGCGACCACTGATCTACGTCATTGTACATTGAACATATTTGGCTCATGGGCTGTTAATCAGATAAAATCAATCAATCAGTAGTCTATTTGAAGTCATCATTTTGGGTTCTGGGACCTTTTAATGGCCATTATTGTGCTATATTTCAACAATATGTTGATGAATATGAGACAAATTAAGAAAATAATGGACAGATTAAGAAAATAATGGACAGTTTAATCAACAATGGATCAATACATTGTTTGCAGTCCACTCTAAACTCAGTTCCCAAATCGATTACCTTTTGCTTTCTCACAGTGCTGAGCATGCACAAGTGTTCCTGATTCAAAGACAGTTTGATGCAGGTGTTTTACACCTGTGGTTTCTTAAATATATACAAAAATGGTCTGGTAACAACACCAAGCAAAGACTATCATAGGTACTGTAGACCCTCATGTGTAAGAAATGTAAATAAATACCCTTGTCTTGCCTAAGTCATACTGTATCAAAATGCTCTGTATTGGGATTTAGGGACATACAGGACCCTCAGTGTTAGTTTACAAGATCAATCTTAAAGTGTTGTTGTTCTGAAACAGATTTATGTCCAAATGCATGAATATCCTCCCGACTAATGGTCTGATTCCATGAGCTTTAGGGGGATACATGGTAGGCTTTTTCCAGGAACACATGTTGTTGAAGGATTTCAGCTTTTTAATACCAATGGGTCATCTAGGGATGATGTGAGCCTCTTGTATTTATGACAAACTCTTATCCATGGCAGCTCTTGCAGTGAAATTCATTATCCTGACCTTTAGGCTGAAGGCAGTCGGAAGTATTCATAGGATAATATTATAGGGAAAAACACTTGAATTCATGTATTTTATAGCATACCTGCTCAGTAGGCCTACTTCCTTTTTTCCATTCCCTCACTTTTTGATTGTGTGTTATCCATTAATGTTAACCATCATGCACTCAGCATGCAGGACTTCATTGATGAATATCAGCTCACGCTGGGTGTATTTAAGGTCATTTAAATACAAAATATAAACAAAGTTTTCCTCGGGATGAAACATTTCATCATTTGAGAAGTATCTAATATTTTGCTTTTTTTTCATTCCGATGTACTCTGAAAAAGCATTAATCCGTCTTTCCATCCTGCATCTATCTGTTCTTCAACCCCTGCCTCATCCATTATTCATACCCCTTTCTACTTTATCTGTCTCTAACATAAACTCACTCCACTTGAGCTGTAAACAGATACATGTTACCTCCCCGTACATCTGTTTACCCATATCTTCATCATCATGAGCTTTCGAAAATAATCACATTTGTTCTTCACAATGTAAATCATCTTTTTATGTCCCTTCACTCCATTATTAAACTAGATAAGATGACTGTCATATCCATTTACACAGCAATTACAAGCCTCTTGAGCCAGAATTATTTTGCTGCTTATGCTATTACCTGCTTTCTTACACTTATCATTGCATCTGATTTTAAGGAAAACCAATATAAAATAAGCCTGTATCACAGTGCCAACACGGGGAAAGCCAGATCTGTGAAAGGTTGGATAGCTAGTGAAAAATTAATTCTGAATACATTGTATGCATAGATGAGAACAACCCTAATCTTTCACTCAGGAAATTGAACAAGAATGCACTTGAACCTGCTGAACACACTTTTCCTGCTCTTGTGTCACATGCAAAATACTCAATGTGCACTTACATTTGAAAAATCAATAGGAGGGTTAGTTGGATAATCTGCTTCATCCAATTTTGTACAATTTGTAGGAATTATGTAGGAGTTCTATTAACAATTAGGTTGGTCAAATGATTTTCTATGTCATAGCCTGTTATATTTAACTTGATTTAGAATTGTGGAATTGTAATGTCTTTGCAATTAGTAAATGATTAAAGTTTCACATTGAACATCGGATGTGCTGATTTGACCGGTTTCTTGAAAAAGAAAAGCTCATGTTAGAAGTTGCATATTGTTGCTCGCAGAGGCAATTAGCGTTACGCTAACTCAGCTGACCCTTAATTTGAAGTAGTCCGAGTTTTCTCTCTCCCTCTGCTTCAAGTATGTGTACAAAGCTAAACGCTACATATTCAGCACAAAGACACAGAATTGTATCAGTCAATGTTTTCATCAGTTTTTAACTAATGTTTTGTGTAAAGGCTGATCATTTAAAAAAGGCAGCAAGATCCTATTTCAACCACTTTGCTTGAATTTTCTGTTTCTTTACTCCATATTTTATAAAAGAAAGTCGTTTTGGCATCCTCACATAACCTTTACAGTGAGTCATTGAGCAGTTATATTACCGCACGTGAGTCACACAGCAGTTATAAGAGCGCAGAAGAAGACAATGAAGAGCAGCGTGGAGGAGGTGCTTTAGAAAGTGTGGCATCTTCCAGCGTTTTGATGTTGGCCTCTTTAAACTTGTTGGCTGCTCAAAGATGCTACCTGTGCCAATGCTACGTTATTGTCAGACAATGCCAGTTTCACGAGTCAGAGTTTCACTAGAAGTTAATCATGTTGTTCCAGGCCTCATTACCAACTTGTTTTTCCATTTTTTTCGATACTGGGACATGATAAATTCCCTTTCATGGCTTATCTACACACAACACTTTGCAACAACACGCTAAATTCTTTATTTAAAAATAGAGCTGACCTTGTACTACTGCTCCTACTACTTTTAAAAGCTAACCTTGGAGTAAGCGTCACCTTGGTTCCCTCGACATTGCATTACATTTTATTTGTCCCAAAAAACTCAGGATCCTTTTTCTTGCTTCTGTTAACCTGATGCAAATAAAAAGAAATCCACTAAACAAATGCATTACTATTGGACGAAGCTACAGCTCTTTGTTTTGCAACCCTGTCTTGCATATTAACAATAAGTGTTTATTCAAACCATGAATGTACAGCAGTACAGCCTAGCAAAGTTGCCCATTTCGGCCTGCTGAAGTTTAATGTCTTCATCAACCTTTATATTCTGATTTTGTCACTTGTTGGCTTCTACATTGTATGTAACATTAAAGCTTTGAAATTAACGACAAGCAGGACATTTGCTAATTCATTTCAGGTAGTTATTACAATGTATCTTTTGATGACCACAGAAACAAAAAGTCAAATGTTGTGAATCGAGTGGCCTGTGTTCATCGTCCGTAACATACGCCTGCTCATACCATAACCCCACCACCACCATGGGCCACTCGATTCACAACATTACCCTAACCCTAACCCTAACCCTAACCCTACCCCTCACACCAGATACTGACTGGTTTTCGGACCCCCCCAGACCCCCCCAATAAAGCAAAAATGCACGTTTCAGAGTGGCCTTTTATTGTGGCCAGCCTAAGGCACACCTGTGCAATAATCATGCTGTCTAATCAGCATCTTGATATGCCACACCTGTGAGGTGGGATGGATTATCTCGGCAAAGGAGAAGGGCTCACTATCACAGATTTTTTCAGATTTGTGAACAATATTTGAGAGAAATGGTTATTTTGTGTACAGAGAAAATGTTTTAGATCTTTGAGTTCATCTCATGAAAAATGGGAGCAAAAACAAAAGTGTTGCGTTTATATTTTTGTTCAGTGTAAGAACAAATCCACAGTGAATAACTGTCAGGGTCAGCGAACGCAACACTTTCTGTTGACTGAATCTTAGCAATAACTGTGTTAAACCTACAGTAACCCCACGAGTGATGTCAGCTACTGTTTTGCATCATCCGTTGGAGGTAGAAACACCTGCTGTGAGATCAGCGGTGGGGTATTGACAGCAAATCTACATCCACAGAGAGCAGTGCAGCAGCTGGTATGATTCAGAGCGGATTAAGGGAAACAAATATGTGACCGTGGAGGGGACATGATTTCCTCGCCTCCAAGAGAGGGAAGATACTGTTCAGAGTGTACCCTATAGACAATTACAGAGGTTATTAAATATACCCACTACCTCCCATGCAGCAGCTGGAGATGTGCTGCACAGTAATATGTTTACTGTAATTACATGTATTGTATTTGTTAGAATTGTACCGCTGTGGTGTCCGAAATAACTCCCCCAGTTCACTTCTCCTTTTATAATAGAACACATTATCTATAGAGGGCATTTTGAATAAGGCACTGAATAGCCATCATTTTTAATCATCACTGACAGGGGGATGAGATGGTCGGCTGTAATTTTCACACCTATCAATGTAATACATTGCACTGTTGGTTTGGTAGCATGCATATAGTAGAATCAATGCCTAATTGTTTTAAACAAACAGGTAATGATGTAAATGAAAACCAAACCAAACAAACAAGGCCACAAAACAACTCTGTTAGGTTACAGTAAGTACAAGAACATGGTTTGGGGTTGTATGTTAGACCATTGAATTTACGCACTTAAATTAAATGTATACAGTGTAAAAAAAGTTTTTAGAGAGTACATGTCCATGGACAAGTGAGTTTGGCAATTTACTTGTCCGAATAAATGTGTCACTTGTCCATAGCTATACTTTGTGCATGCTGCACTTATTTTAAATATTATTAAATATCAACATAATGTTGTGCACCGACAGAAATGTTGAGATAGTCACATTTTATGTTGGTTTTTGGTTGTATTGTCTTCCACTTCCTGTTTCGTTTTGTCACTCACCGTTTACCGTAGCCTCATCCCAATACCCCTCATCGACTCCTCTCTTCCCCTCCTCCGGGACTTGACCCGGAAATCGATCAAGACACGCCATTTTGAAGGACAATTTCAGAATCAAACAGAGCACTCTCATAATAACGCAACACTATCATGCAGGTCTCCCTTGAAAAAGAGATCGTTGATCTCAATGGGATTTTCACCTGGTTAAATAAAGGCTACAAACAAACATAGACTGGATATATCCCCCTCTCTGTTCGCTACAATGAGGAAAATAAATTACGGGCCAAAAGTTGTATTTACAAGTATTACAAGTAAGCAAAGGACACCAAACCAACTGAGACCCGTCTGTCCGCCGCATCTACGCACTGTACCACACACACACCTACACACTGTACAACACACACACCTACAGCTCCTAAAGCATAATCAGGCTACAGCCGTTGTGTATTTTATTATGTGAAGCACTAAATGGTTTTAGAAAAATATTGACTCTTTGTTTGTAGATATCTACTAAACTACAGCAAATAAAGAGAGTATGCCTGTTATACTGAGTGATATATATTATATACACTGCTCTGCTTTCTGCACGGACTTCACAGCTGTTCTCACTGTAAACATCGCGTCGCGATTAAAGCAGCTAATAAAATAATATCCAGGGGATGCATGCAGAGCTGTCATTGGCTGAGATAAGTCCGGCCGTGCTTCACGACTCTTTGAAACATCTCTGTTCCCGGAAATACATCCGTGGAGGAGCTGTGGAGGAGCCGTGGAGGACCCATCAGTGTCTCCTCGGTTAGACCTCCCCCAGAGAGACTCCTCGATGCTCGATGCTCGGTCCTCGAAGTGCATTTAGAGAAATTAGATGTCCTTCAAAATGGCGTGCTGAAATTCATTTCCGGGTCACTACCGGAGGACCGAGGATTCGAAGAGTCAAGGAGGGGGAATTAGTGAAATGAGAAAGGGCCCTCGTGTCTCTCGCTTGCATCTTACGGAGGCGGAGCTAAGACGCAAGGAAGGGACGCGAGTGAGGGAAAGGAGGAGTCGAGGAGGGGTATTGAGATGAGGCTCCTGTCATTCCAGGCTCCCTGATTGTCTACCTTTTGTTTGTCTCCCAAGCTCATCAGCACCCGCCCCTGATTGTTTCCATCTGTGTCTTGTTGTTGTGTGTTTAAATTCCCCAGTCTCCCAGTGTTCCTTGTCAGTTTGTCTTGTCTCATGCCTAGGTCAGATCTATGCTCTCCTTGTTGTCAAAGATATTTTGTTCCTCACTACGTGAGCGATTTTCTTTTGTTCTCTTTTGTCATCTCGTCCAGAGATTTGAAAGTGATTATTTTTGTTCATCTATTGAAAATAAAGTATTTTACAAATACTTTACCTCTGTCTCCTGGGTCGTGCAATTGGGTCCTATACTCTGAGGTTCTGAGTTTGTAACACATAAAGCATACAAGAATATGGGTTATTGTAACTAATGTAAAATGTTATTGTTTATTTGTTCATATTTTGCAAGAACTCTTGGGGACAACTATTGGGGCCACTGGAATCTTCTTCTTCGGCATCATGTTTTACATTTTCCCAACGTCTCTCTCTGTTTTCATGTTGTAGCCTACGGGCCGGTCATAACTGTGTGTGTGTGTGTGTGTGTGTGTGTGTGTGTGTGTGTGTGTGTGTGTGTGTGTGTGTGTGTGTGTGTGTGTGTGTGTGTGTACAGAGACAAAACGGTCATTCATCTTGTGGAGCAGATGCGCGCATTCCAAGTCAAGCTGGACCTTTTCGCGACCGACTTGAGTACGGGTCGGATGCTGCATTTTCCGACGCTCCTCAAACACATCACATCCCCGGCATAAATCACGGATGTGATTACAGATTTCATCGCGAGGTTGAAAGAGAACTTTGCCGGTTGATTGGACTTGCTCTGCACACAGAGGTGATGGGCTTTGCCAGAGACCCCTTCACTGTTGCAATAGAGGGGGACATATCAACCTGAGCAAAGGAAGTGGTCCCCTGCATCGACGAGGGGAACATGCATTCATCCGTAATGGCACAAGAGCAGCACACTAACGGGCCAGCGAAGTTTTGGAGTGATGTCAAAAAACAGCAGTTCCCTAACGTTCAGAAAGTAGCGATCTGTGTGCTCAGAATGTTTGGATCAACATACAAATGTTAATCAAGCTTTTCACACATTAACTCAATAAAAAGTATCACTCGCTGCTCCCTGACTGACAGCACTCTTCCCCAATGTCTTCGGATTGCATGAGCCAAAAATCACTGCTCTTGTTCAAAACAACAAATGTCATGTCTCCCATTGAGAAAGTCAGCGATGAAAAATCACAAATGAGGTGATAGTAAGCACCTAGTTTACTCTATTAGATGTGTAGTGTAGTATTCATTCATATGTAGTTACCCTTATCCCGTGTTATGGGTTTGTGCACTGAAGGGTTTGACAGTTCTCATTCATAACACTCCGTTCGATGTCTCACTATGGGATGCGCCTCAACGCGTATGCAAACAGAAGCATCAATCTCATTACGCCAATCCCGATTGGCTGGTGATCTTGACGTCTACGTCAGGGAATCTACCCACCCTTTAAGTAGCTTGCGCCACGTTGCAGCGTCATTCAAACACCTCTTCTCGCTTCAGAGCACATCTCGAATATCAGTAGCCGGGCTATCTTAACGGTCCACAGACTGAACCCAAGCTAACATTCGGTCGAGGGGCACTTGACGGTTACTTTTTTGCAGAAGAATTGAGCAAATATTAGCACACCAGTTAATATTGTAATCTGCCCCGCCGTTTTTTCTTTCGAAATAACGGTAAGGTTTGATTTTTTTCTTCAAAAAGTAACATACCTGTTGCTAGTGTATCCCTCTGCGCCGACACCACAGCGAGCGAAAACGGACTCTTCTCTCCCTCACACCAGAGCAGACGAAGATAAGAAAGATATTAACACAACAGTTAATATTTTTTAAAGAAAAATCTACCCCGTCGTTTTTTGTCAGGCTGGGGCCCGGTGGCGGCAAGAGCCGCGAGAGCGTAGCCCCGCGCTGTGTCAAGCTGGGGCTCCCAACTGGACCTCACCGTGGTTCCACCCGCGGAGGATGTCCTAGAGCTGGATTATATGGAGGAGGATGAAGAGGTTGCCTCTGAGTTCCTCTTATCCGACTCGGATGAGCATGAAGATGACCTCTTTGTTTCATCTGCCCAGGCTGCCAAGCCGGAGGCGATGTCCGCTCCCCCGGGCGAAAGCACACCAGCTTCTCCCTGCCTCAGTATGGACTTGCAGGCCGTGTGCCAACGCGCTGCGTCCAGGCTGGACATCCCCTGGCCTGAAGTGGCCAAGGAGACCTCCAGATCTCGCTATGAGGGGAAGAAGTTGCCCCAAGCAACGAGGATGAAGAGGCAGCTTCTCCCAGTCTTTCCAGAGATGCTGGACGAGGTGTCGGTCTCGTGGAGAGACCGCCCTTTCAGAAACAAGGCCCCAATCCAGGTTGCCTCCTCTTTGGACTGTGACCGCATGGAGAAGCTCGGCCTGCTCCGCATGCCGCCCATGGAGCCTCTGGTGGCAGCCCACCTCCAACCGCGGCTGGCTTCGGCACCGAGCAGGAACCCCACGCTACCGGCAAAGGCAGACCGCTTCCAGTCAGCAATGACCGAACGAGCCTATAAAGCTGCAGCTTTGTGCGCCAGGGCGCTCAACGTCTCCTTGCTACTGACCGCCTACCAGGCGGAGCTCTGCGAGGACATGACGAACAAACCTGAGCCTGCCGTGTGGGACGGAATTGCAGCGATCACGGACATTTGCCTCCGTGTGCAGCGCTGTGCAGTCTAAGCCACGGGCAAAGCACTGGGGATAATGGTGGTACAGGAGAGAGCCAGGTGGCTTAACCTGACGAACCTTCCAGACCGGGAAAAAGAGGACGTCTTGGACATGCCTATTGTTCCCGAGGGCATATTTGGCTCCGCTCTAGCTTCGATGTAGCAGCGGTGTGAATCCAAAAAGAAGGAGGATGAGGCTCTCCAGTTTTGTCTTCCCCGAAGGGTCCAGCCGCCACCTTCAACGGCCCCGCGGCAGTCCTTCGCTCAAGCTGCCTCACGTCCTGCCCGTTTCAAGATCCCGAAACAGCAGAGGCCATAGCCTGCCCCGGGTCTCCAGCCCAGACACGAGGCTCTGAACAAATATCTCAAAAGATACAAATTCAGAATGCTCACTCACACATCTCTGCTGCGTCTCGTGCGACAAAACGACTGCTTTACATCAGTCGACCTGAAAGACGCGTATTTCCACATAAGACAACAGGGTATTCGCCTGGGAACTTATCTGGACAATTGGCTCCTTCTCGCACAGTCGGAGCAAGAGGCTATTACGCAGACGAATGTCCTCGTAAAACACCTGCTCGACGTGGGTTTCGTAATAAACACAGAAAAGAGCATGTTGTCCCCAGCCCAGACTGTACTCTTTCTGGGCCTACACCTGAATTCGGTGCCCTTTACAGCCCGCCTGTCAGCAGAGAGAGTGAAAGCCTTCAGGGCTTGCCTCGCTCATTTCCAGCCACGCAAATATGTGACCTGCTCTATCATTTTCAGTCACATTGACCCTGAAACACATTTTGAGTTTGATACACTGTTGGAAAGATGAGATTCTTAGCTTTCTAATGATATCAATATTGTTTTTGTCCTCCAAATATTAAGCAAAATACGTCACTTTACATAATGAATGTCATCGAACCATGATTTTGAGAAAAAGGCCTTCAAAGTTTGCAGTACTTTCTTAGGTATTTATTCAAATGAACCATACCATAAAACGAATTCATCTAGAGCTGTTTGCACAAAACACACACACACACACACACACACACACACACACACACACACACACACACACACACACACACACACACACACACACACAATATACTGTTCTCTTGTTGTCACTTTCATACATCAATACATGGAACAAAGGCACTCACATACACATGCACGCCGTACCAACGTGCACTCCCGTACACTCCCGAACTCACGTGCACGTTCATCAATTTATGTATGTATTTTGGTCATGTTTGAGCACATGCTTATGCGCACACATCTATTCCCATGTACCATGGCCATGTGCACACCCAGACCACATGCACACCCGTACTCACGTGCACGCCCGTACTCACGTGCACACCCATACCCACGTGCAGAATCATCAATATACAATTTTTATGAAAAACACTATGAATAAATACTTAAATGAACTGATTGCATGTTAACCTCTAACAACATTAGAATCATTTGGCACAAAAGCTAATTTAGAGAAAGAAGCAAGCAACAGAACAGATAAATATACTACACAATATAAAAATAGCAAACAATCAACAGAGTAGCTAACAGTACTTAAAACCAATTTGAAATATATATTTACAGCATTTATAGAAGAATTACATAGTGTTGATGTATTATGCACTCTCACTCATTAAGGATGAGGTGTTAAGGGTTTGGGGCAGGTGATGTCTTTGGTTTCCTCAGTGCAGAACTCTCTGATCTTCTCAAAAAGATACCACTGCCGTTTTTCATCAAGCCCAGGGGGAGTCAGTTCAGTGGGACGTGCCTCCTGGTCAGTAAAGCACCCTGTGCGTAGCAGCATGAAGGATTCTTCTTCTTTACCTTCAAACTCCTTGGCGTAGACCACTCCAGGCTCGGCACTGGTGAAGCGTAGGTGATGGTACCTCTTGATACCTGGAAGCGGTCTGAAGCTGGGGGCAAGGAAGTTGTGCCAGTCGTCTGTTTTGACGAAGGTCTCCCCTGACTCATTGCCAACCAGCTGGGGGATGTTGACTCCAGTGACGGTACTGGACCTGACAGCCTGGCTGATGTCCTTCAGGCAGGACACTGGTGTGCGGCGGAACTGCTGCTTAAACAGGCCAAAGCACCAGTCAGGTGCAAATTTGGTGTGGCCAGCAATAAGAAAGTTGAGGGAGATATCTTCATGGAGTCCCACCATGCACCGCCAAGCAAGGTACCAGAGGAGGTATCTGTTTTTGTTCTGACCAGAGCAGTTGTCACAGTGCAGGTGAACATGTTTCTCCCCAAGCCCATACTGAGAGAAGAAGTGGTGGAGGTAGGCAATGACAGCATTGGAACCCTTGCTGCTGCAATGAGCCTCATCTATGAGGTAGTTTACCTGCTGAGGAACACCTTCACAGCAGACACCAAACAGTCCACACTTCCTGGGAACCATAAAGTAAATGGGCCCGGGCTGGAGAGGGTCACTGGGGTAGTGAACCTGTAACACCAGACCAACAGATGAATTAACTAATGAGTGATCTATACTCTAATTCTAAAAATGTGTGAATATTCATATTGTTACATTCCAAACATTCTGGATTATCACAGCATTCATCACATTCACACACCTCACCTGCTGTGCATAGTCAAAGCTGTAGTGGATGGTGATGTCTCTGCTACAGGGTTGGTTGGGTCCTAATTTGACACCCAGCTCTCTAGCTGTTTCTTTACAGCTGGCGACCATCTCCTGGTAAGCCTGACGCTCCACCCCCACGGTGCGGAGGTGTTCTTCCTGCTTCCTGAGCTTCGCTGACTTGACACAGTCGGGAAAGTTGGAGCTGCGGTAGATGGCAATGTTGTTTTTCTGACAGAACCAACATAGGTCTGTCATCGGCCTCCCAATAATGACACTGGGAGTCAGCTCCTTCCACAGCTTCCTAAATGTGCTGTTGCCAGCAGCACGGTGACCTGGAAAGGTGATTAAAGACAAAGATAGCATTGTTAGATTACTCATCATTAGTTTTCCATTGAGGTTTCCTCGTGTAAAAAAACCCCAAAAAAACAAGATTAAAATATAAGAAAATACCCACCCTTCTCCTGCATCTGAACCTTGTATTTCCGCCACACAGAGGACTTGGTCTCAGTTGTTGGTAGAACACTGATGTCCGTCCTCTTAAACCCTGGAATCCGTCCAGGAAGTGGCATGGCAAAGACATCTGCAAAGTTGGTAATGAACCGTACAATTCGCTGGATGTCTTCAAAGGACAACACCCTTTTGGTCACCACACGACCACCACGTCTTATCCTTGGGGCCAAGCCATGTTCCTTGTAGAACTTGATGATGCCTGTCAGCTTGTCTTGAGAAATTCTGGAATGGTTTAAAACATCAGTCTTTGATTGTTTTTTATGGCTTTATTTAATGTATGCATTGTAGTATATACATTGTCGTTGTATTTTTTCATTATGTAAAAGCATGTATATATATATATATTTATTTATTTATGTATTACTATTGCTGTAAATTCTGCTTCTATTCAGTTATTGTCAAACTCAGTTCAACTCATGCATGGCTTATTACCACTTCATTTGAAAATAGTAACACTACCAAAAGTGAAGTAGCCTTTTCAAAATCAAACTCACCCATGTAGAAACTTGAAAGTCTCCCGGCAGATTTTGTGCCCATCTAAGAAATAGGACGTTCTCTGCTGTTTCCGCTCCTTTTGGTGTCCTCTCTTTGCACAAGCGGTCTCTTTGGAGAGGTTTATGTTGGAGCTTATCTTTCCAAGTAGCACCAAATGCTTTTCACCTGGAAAATCATATAACATTACATAATGTGTTGTGTCAATCACTCATCACACACAACTTAAATCTTTAACGTGTAACAGAACACACAGGCCCACCCCCCACACATTGCCTATAGTATTATGTTAAACACACTCCCATACACACATATTCTATCTATTATAAAGGGTAATAATAAGTACAGGCTAGTCTGGCAGTGACTCCAGAGTAAACTGCTCTCACATGAGATAATACATTTGTAGCTGCCTATCTCTGCACATCTTTAGATAATTAGGCTGGGGCCACATGTGATTTAAGGGGTAGCCAAAAAAATATGTCTCCCCATGTGGATAAAATGTAGGGTTGAAACATTTATGAAAATGTTCACCACAATAATTTTTCAATGAGTATTAGCCAACTTTAAGTTGTAGGTGGTCATGTGAGCATTATTTTAATTGTTGTTATGTTTTTAACACTAACCCATACTCACACACACATCGTTACCACAGTCAAAGGTATTTAAATAATATAACGTTATAACGTTACTTACCATTAGTCATTTCATTCATTTGGTCTCGTCTCTTGACCATCTCCTCAGGGGTGTAACGGGTGTAACAGGGAACTCCATCATTAAATGTACAGCTACACCTGTAGTCATGGGCCCTCTCAATCTCTTGAGCGCTGTCCTCGCTCACATAATGCCGTACGGACTGAAGTGTCTCAGCCACCGGGTCGTTCAGCAGTGGTTGTTCCTCTGTGGTGTCCTCATCCTCTTCAGCATCCGTGGTCTGAGGGCTGCTGTCAGTGTCAGGGCTGTCTGACTCTAAATCGGAGCCGGATAACGGGGAAACTTCAACCGGTGCCGTCAAAAAGTAATCAGTGATCAGCTGAACCCATTGCTCATCAGAGGCTGTCCCTCTCACAATGTTGGAGTTCAACAGTCTTGCGATTTGATCTTCTCTGGAATCCATCGATCTGATTAGCGGCTAATAAATTGTCAAAGTACGGAGGAAAAATATTTTCGTTTTACTGGGTGAAGGTCGCGATGAATAATGTTGGTTTATATAGTGTGTGTGTGTGTGTGTTTGTGTATTTTGCGTTTGTGTGTATTGTGTTGGTTTCCCGGGGAAAACCCTCACAAGAAACACCGGCTGTTGTTATGCCAGCTGTGACGTTACGTTACTCCGTTCTCCGCTCGTAATGATGCCTTTACAAGCTTCAAAGTTGTATTTATCATCTGAATTTGGCAAAACAAGTTTAATATTCTGAAAGCCAAGACTTTGTTTATTTGAAATCAGATGAAAATAAACTATCACGGACTCTGCCGTGTTATTTATGATTACTATACGCTTTTCATTCATAATGTCAGCCGGAGGGAGGGGGGGCAGCGCTGCGGAAGAGCAGCGTGAGAGCTGTCATCTTCCCATTACAAGCTTCAAACATGTATTTATCGTTTGATTTTGGAAATAAAAGTTTCAGATTCTGAAAGCCAAGACGTTGTTTATTTGAAATCAAACAAAACACCAAAACCCCGAAAAACTAGTTTTTTACTCAAATCCACGTTTATTTTGAAATGAGCCGTTGCGACTTCCGACTGATTTCGATAGAGCGGGTCACATATGTTCTCTTCAGATCATGTCTGCGGTTACTGGAGCTCATGGCGTCAGCCATCCTGGTGGTATGACTGGGACACTTACACATGAGGGAGTTTCAGCGCTGGGTAGCTGCCCTCAGACTGGAACCCGCACGTCAAGGCGCGCGGAGAGTGATGGTCACTATGAAATGCGTAATGGCACTGCGCCACTGGCTGCACCCGACTTTTCTAGTACGGGGCGTGCCTATGGGTGCTGTCCTATCGCGGAAGGTGGTCACCACAGACGCATGTATGACGGACCGGGGGGGTATATACGAAGGTCGACCTGTGAGGGGTCTCTGGAGCAGAGACCTCCAACGGTCACACATAAATTATCTGGAGCTTTTAGAGGTGTTCCTCACCCTGAAACACTTTGTCCTCGTGAGGACAGACAACACGACCACAATATCGTATATAAACCGCCAAGGGGGTTTGCGTTCTCTCCAGTTACACATGCTAGCACGCAAACTGATCTTATGGAGCTGCGGATGTCTCCTCTCTCTGAGAGCGACGCACGTACCAGGAGTGATGAACCTCGGGGCAGATCTGCTGTCCAGAGGTGCACCACTATATGCAGACTGGACTCTACATCCAATAATTGTGTGTCAGCTGTGGGTGCGTTACGGCCGGGCCGCGGTGGATCTGTTCGCATCAAAAGAAAACGCTCAATTTCAGATGTTCTTTTCAATGCGCGATTTAAACGCACCGTTAGGCGTGGACGCGCTCGCGCACGTTTGGCCTCCGGTCCTTCTGTACGCGTTCCCACCCCTGGCTCTGATACCCCCAACTCTGGCCAGAGTGAGAGAACAACGCCACACACTGATCCTAATTGCTCGACACTGGCCTGCAATGTACTGGCTGGCGGAGATATATCAGCTGCTGTGCGGGCAGCCATGGCAGCTCCCGCTACGCAGGGACATACTGTCTCAGGCGGAGGGGACGATTTTTCACCCAAACCCAGAGCGCTTGGCACTATGGGCCTGGCCCGTGAGCGGTACAATCTGAATACAGTGGGACTCCCTCAGAAGGTGATAAACACTATTCAGAGTGCAAGAGCTTCCTCCACCAGGTCTCTCTATGACTAGAGGAGACCTGGAGGGTGGAGGGTGTTTGAGGAGTGGTGCCTTCAACACATCTCTTTTCAATGTCCTGTCGGGGTGATTCTATCATTTCTACAGGACCTTATTGATAAACACAGAGCTTTCTCTACGATCAAAGTGTACCTGGCTGCTATTGCTGCATGCCATGTGGGCTTTGAGGGAAAGACGGCTAGCCACTATCCCTTGGTCTGCCGTTTTATGAAAGGGGCTCGCAGGCTCCTCCCTGTTTCCAGGTCACTGGTGCCCTTCTGGGACTTGGCAGTGGTTTTAGATGGGCTCACTCGACCTCCATTTGAACCCCTGGAAGAAGCTAACATGAAACACCTGTCACTGAAGACAGTGTTGTTACTGGCTCTGGCATCTGCCAAGCGAGTCAGTGACATTCATGCACTCTCTGTACATCCTTCATGCACTCAGTTTGCCCCGGGGCAAACGAGAGTGTTGCTGAAGCCCAACCCTGCCTTTGTACCTAAGGTGGTTGGCTCACGTACCCCCATTGACATTGAGGCATTTCCTCCGCCACTGTGTTCCTCTGAGGAACAGCGGCCAAATTTGCTGTGCCCAGTTCGTGCTTTACGCACCTATATGGACAGGTCAAAAGAGTTTCGATGCAATGACCAACTCTTTGTATCCTGGGCTAACCCTCATAAGGGCAAGCCCGTTACCAGGCAACGGCTCTCCCACTGGATTGTGGAAGCGATTGCTCTGGCTTATACGAGTCAGGGTTTGCAGGCACCAACGGGCCTGCGTGCTCATTCTACTCGTGGACTGGCTACATCCTGGGCTTTGTTCAAGGGTGTTTCCATCCAAGACATTTGTGCAGCAGCGAGCTGGTCCTCACCGCTCACTTTTGTCCGCTTTTACAGGCTAGATGTCTCTGCTCCAAGTGTAGCCCGCGCAGTGCTGGGCCCCGTGTTGAGACAGGGTCTTACCTGTTAAGTTCTGGTTGTTTTGGTGATTTTCGAGATAAGCATGTCTAGCAATACGGGAGTTTCAATATCCCATAGTGAGACATTGAACGGAGTGTTATGAATGAGAACTATAGGTTACTTACGTAACCCCAGTTCTCAGAGTAACATGAAGTGAGATGTCTCACCAGAAGGCCCTTCTTGCTAAGGCGAAGCGAGAAGAGGTGCTTATTTTGAATGACGCTGCGACGTAGCGCAAGCTACTTAAAGGGTGGGTGGATTCCCTGACGTAGACGTCAAGATCACCAGCCAATCAGGATTGGCGTAATGAGATTGAGGCTTCTGTTTGCATACGCGTTGAGGCGCATCCCATAGTGAGACATCTCACTTCATGTTACTCTGAGAACTGGGGTTACGTAAGTAACCTATAGTTCTTTTTGTATTCATTTAAATGCACTTTGTAATGTGTCTGGGTAAAATCTGACCAAACGTATGATTTGTTTTGCTCTAGTACTACTACCTCTTTTTGTTACATTGGAGCTCTTTAACTGTTTGTTAATGCACTTTTTGATGTGCGTGTGTCATATGTATCCAATTTTATTTTGTATGTGAGGACATTTATTAAGACTGCTATTATTGTATTCAGTTAAATGCACTTTGTGATGTGCCTGGTTCAAAAAAAATAACCTGAATGTTTGACTTCTAAAGCAAACAAATGTAATGCTACAACTGTGCACTTTTTTTTATGCACTTTGAGATGCCTCAGATTCTGTTAAATTAATGCTAATTTGTTGTGTTTTTATGCACTTTTTGACGTACCTTTGTTAGATGAACAATGAATACAAATTACATGTTTTTCATCGCAGTAATATGTGTTGGTTTAAAATGTGTCATTACCCGCTTTTTACAGGCCGCTGAATGTCTGGCCCAGCTGAATTTTTTTGTTATAAAATCTGGCCCAACTGAATGTGTAATTGAATAGCCCTGGTTTAGGACTACACCATGTGCTCTGTTTGACAAGCCCCGTGATTCATTCTCAAGCTCTGTGATTGGTTGACCTCCAACTGAATTCCATTCATTCCAATGGCTGGCGTCTATGTGACGTGATCTTCAAATTTCTCCCTGCAGAAAAAAAAACATGGCCGAACTTCGTTTTATTCTCGGTGGAAAATGCCTATTTTAAAGTTAGTTTGGCGATTAAAATGCGTTTTGATGTCATTTGATGTGAGAAATATGAGTTGTTATTTCAGATTATGTTTGCAGTGGATGTAAATGATCTATAGTTTGCTAGTTATTATGAAGATTATTTTAGGAAATTGTGTCCATACAACGTTTTCATTGTTACGAAGGTGGTTGCTCGGGACGAAACAAAGTTTGGCCATGTTTTTTTAAATTTGAAGATCACGTGACATAGACGCCAGCCATTGGAATGAATGGAATGCAGTTGGAGGTCAACCAATCACAGAGCTTGAGAACTAATCACGTGGCCTGTCAAACAGAGCACATGGTGTAGTCCTAAACAATAGCTGGGGACTCTGGGTAGTGTAGTGTCTTTTGCCATCATTGACTCAGAAAAAATATTTGTTTCTCCGAATCGAAGGGGAAAAATACAAAAGCATTGCACACAATTTAAACCAATGAATGTTGTGTAATTAACAAGGATAATCTGGTGTTTTTTAGTCGATGAGTATTGCAGATATCACTGTAAAATCAATCAATCAAAGTAAGGGGAATACTTACTTCCGGGTGTACAATTCTCCGTTATCCAATGGGAATGGACGCTCACATTGCCTTTAAGGGCAGCCGACACAAACGAATGCCGTGCTTCCATGAGCGTCAAATCCCGCCGCAGATGGGAATACATTGCAATCAGTTGAAAGCTATTTGCATCCCTTTATGAAGCTGAAGGAGGCTAGGAGCGTCACAACTGCACGCCACGGGACCCTGACCAAGCATCGCTCCAGGACGATTATGGAGTGAGAGTGTGTTGCCCAGGGGCCCGTTTAATACGGGGGCTCGGTACCCATCCCTAATCACACATGACAAAGAAGGAAACGTAAAGTGGTCGCAAACAACAATGGCGGACAAGGACAATTTGTGAATGAATTCTGCCTTTTGTAAGCTGAATTTATCAATAAATAACACGTCAAGGACGATCGGACGTGTACTTTTTCGCACACTGGTATATTATTATTTGGTTTTGCATGGGATACAAACAGCCTTCTTTTTGGTGAAATTCCAGTGTTGTGTGACCCATCCATTTAATCCCACCCCCTCACTAGACATAGTAACCCTAACCCTAACTCCCACTGGCTACATTTAGAAACATATTTGGAGACTTATTATACCCCTGTTTTACTTTTTAGTGTGTTTCCTTTCCCAGTGTGTTTTATACAGTAGGTTGTTGTGCATTCAATAGTTCCTTCCAGAGGGACTTTTTTCTCCCACAAACTACCCCTCTGCCTGAAACCTCTCCATTGGTATCCTTTGTTTAATTCCGTTTCATGGTGACATCCCTATGTAACACTTCAATTGCCTCCAACAGCTCTTCAATATATTGTTCGTGATATGCTAAGGGTCTCTAAAAAGCTGTCATATGAACTTACTAGAGGTATGTGACATTATTGAATACTTTGAAATCTAGTACAGAAGCCTTAAAAAAATCAAATGATGGATTTAAACAACAATAAAATGTGCTCCCCTTTTTATAATGGCCCCTTCAAAATCAATTACAATTTTCACCAGATTTCGCCCTAGAAAGCACTGTATGCACAGTCACCTGTGGCACATTATCCTAGTCACCTGGCCATTTGCTGGCACTAGTGCATTATCACTTTTATTTATGGCTCTCTCTTTGCAATAAGATGAAAGTTCCCAGTAAACGGAAAAGAGAAAAATCCAAAGAAACTCGGCCAATACGAGCACAGTGTGTGTGTCCGTGTGTGTGTATGTGTGTATGTGTGTGAGAGAGGCAGACCAATTTAAAGGTCACTGTCACAATGAGGCCTACTAAGGAGTGTGTACCGCACACAGCCTGACCCAGCATAAAACCAAGGCAATTAAAGCCCGGCCACGGACAGGGGAATCGACACGGCGCAGCAGTGGAGCGATCCAACATGGCCCCGCTCGCGCACAGTAAACAGAGTCTGAGGCGACTGGCAGTGAGAGAGGGGAATAGGTTATGCAAATGACCCTGGCCTCCGACAGAAGGGAGTCAATGGAGTTCCTCCACGCTGACGGGTGCAGAAAGTTAACTACACAAACAAGTCACTGGAGCTCTGAACCAATTCTCTCCTTCCCTCCCTGTCTCTTTCTACAGCCTGACTTTTCTTAACTGAGTGCGCTCTCTGCATATCTCTCCCTACTGATGGTAGAGTTTTGACCTGGATAAAAAAGACGTTTGGCAAGCATATAATTGCACCTTTGATTTTGGATTCCACAAAGCATTTCACATGTTCAAGTGCACGTTCACCCTAAGATTCCACATCTCATGTCTCTGGTGACCGAATCAAATCCCTCTGTATTCCATTCAACCCAAACCACCTTGTTATCTTCGCTTGTAGTCTGTGGATGACTTAAGACGGAGCGACAGGGCGGCTGGGTATATGTGGGTATATTTTCATGCCATTCTGGTGGGAGAGACTTGGCCTGGTTTTCAAAGCCTGCTTCCAGATGGTGGGAGCAACTTGCAAGGCACAGGAGGAGAGAGAAAAAAAAAAAAAAAAAGCTTGACTCCATAATGCCAAGACCAGATGAGAAGATGTAACCCAAATCACACACACTCGTTGACACACACACAGAAACCAATCTTGCATCCTGATCACAACTTCAAAGACCTCTTAAAAAGATGTTCTTCTCCAGGAGCCGACGATACGCTGAGGCATGCTATTGTTGAAATCCGAACAAGACCTTCTGTTCATCCCACTTAGAGCATACATTACAGTTGGAACACAAATGCATTAGTAGGAACAACACAGTACATTTTCTCTTTACATGTATGGTAAATATCATCTGTTCATAACTACCCAAGTGCTTTTTCCTTTTTAGATAAGGTTCTATTAAAGGAACGGTATGTTTTAGAACCAGGTTATGTAAGTATTCCTCTGTGGGAATGCGTGTATACAGTGAGCTGTATATATTCAGTATAGCCTCTCCTTCCTGAATGTGTTTTATTTGTGAAGCTTAGTCTATCCACACTGGAAGGATAGGTTGTAAATGTTTCTATAATGCATTGAATCCAATTGAGGGGAATTTCCCTGCAGTTTTTCTGTTGGAAAAAGTTACAGGTAGCAAGTGCCAAACATCAGCTATCCTGTACACATACGCAGATTGTCCATACACATTAAGGACCAGGGCTTGGATTTGAGGATTATTTTAGTTTGGCTTCGTAATCCTAACTGTCTTGAAGTTTCAGAAAAGTAGTCATTGACAAAAGGCCCTTTCATACACAATGCAAAGTCCCCACTGTGCTCTGAAACGCATTATTTTCATTGGCTTCTGCAGCGCCATTGTCTTTGTGTCAAAAAAGCTTAGTGTAAAGTTTGGGCGGCATACTCTTACAAATACCCTCGTGGCCAATAGATACAGCGTAGCTATCCCGAGCCACCAGGAAGTCAGCCCGGTTTTGATGCAAATGTTTCGTAGTGGTCACACGTTGGTAATATAACTTTCCTGTCAGTTTGTGATGTCATTGGGCCTCATCCTTAGCTCATTACATTTGTTTAATGTGTTGAAAGACACATCTGGAGTTATTATGCCTATCCATTCATTTGAATGAGCCAAGACCAACCGCCCGTGACACAATAGGTTGGAGGTTGGGCTTAAGGAAAACACAAATATGCATGCTCTTTAGGCCCGGATCCCGAGATAATCCGGGGTTTTTGTACCCTAGGGTCAGGCCATTTTGGTTTTATGCGCCACTGAGCAATTTCTATGGGAATTAATAGAGGTAAGGGTCCCACCTCCAATGACATACTAATTTCCCTTGATATATATGTAAGCCAAGCATGGGAGGGAAATTGACAAATGACTCAACACAAGTTTGAGCTTGTATTGAGATCTCATGGGGAAGGACTGCTATGGAAACTTAGGCATAGTAGTAGGTAGCGTGTTGTGAAAACTTTACTTTGTAGCACTTTAGTATTAATGGTACAAAAATACATCCACTTTCTGTGTTACCTGTTCAGAAAACAGAATAACAGTCCTGCTATAATATTTAATAACTAAAACAGATTGATGACAAATGACAGGAACATTTTTGTTACTGATTAGAGTAACATAAGTAAAACTTTACCAAAGCAGATCACAAGAGGCCAATCAATTTAATGAGTAACAATGATGGGAATCACATGCTGTGGTCTGCACAGTCACCAGATCCTAACCCAGCTAAACCACAGTATGTTTTTTTGGTCATATTTGTAATTCTTTAACAACTTCCCCCTTCAGATATTGTTTCTAATTCAAAATATAATTTAGCTTTTTTTCAATGCCAAAATTACATTTGGCAACTTGTTTGTAGAAATAATTGAACACAGGGGAACTTTGACTTTTGCTAAATTAGGTAATGGCTTGTAGGAGGAACACAATCATTAACGTTTTTCTCAGTTGCACAATCGTTGAGAGTAAAAATCTGTATCCTAAGCGCTGTGCAATCCACAGCTCAACTGTATTGCAGCCAACATAAGATGTAGAAAAAGAGCTAGCAAGTGCTCGTATAGAGGATGTAAGGCTGGATGGATGTGTACAATAATAATACTAAGTTAGCCCAGGACCACTGCTTTTATCCCCTGTGAAACCAAATAGTCAACCATGGACTTATTTCTATTTATCTACTTTAAAATTCTTTATTTGAAACAAAATCATGATATTTTTCTAAATAATTGTGTTGCCTTTAATATAACCAAAAAGCTTTGTTAAAATTCACAGCACGCTAATTATATTTCTCCGTCCATATGTGCCGAATTTATAGATAAAATGTAATAAATTAATTTAGCTTTTTTGTATTATTCAAGCCTTTACTGCTACATGTCAAGCTCTGAGAAATCCTGATAATTGAACATTGCCAAAAAATGTGACTATTAAAACTGGTTTTCAGTTTTGGAGGATATTTAACTTCATTATTCCATTATTCCATTAGTCTCAATAGGAATGACATGCATACGCGTAATGTAAACATTTTATCTCATGCTCACACAGTTTCTTTCATCAGACTGGAATGTATCCAGCAACAAGAAAGGCACAGTTGGGGAAGTGATACACTTGTTAATGGAGTTATATACGTTTGACAGAAACCTTTATGGCACTAAAAGGCCACATACTGTGATCATGAGAATGCTCATTGTGAAGGAAAACTGCCTGTCAAAAGCCTGTGTACATTTTCTTATCAAAAAACACTTTAATAATCCTCTACTTTTCGTCCAACTGCCACTTACTGCCACTCCCAAAAAAGACTGACATGTGGAATGTTTTCTCCCCACTTCAACAGATCTCATGCACTCATTTAAAACTCATGACTTTGCTGACTGCTGGTTAAGCGGGCCTTTGTTGGCGGAGTTAGCCAGCATATGGTGAGCCAGACAGCTTAGACCCTAGTTTGTCCAGTACAGGAGTACAAGTCAGGTCAAGCAGCCCAAACACAAAGATTGTGCTAATATGACCTCAGGAACAGATGATCTGAACTTGCGTGCACCCCTTACACCCCCCTCCCGTCACACACTCTCACACTCACACACACACAATGCACAAGATGAGGTGTTGTCTTCAGCATTGTGTACTTAAACCAAACACAGGTTTTGTCAAATGTAAGATTCTGAGTCCTGAAGTGAACCTTTGTTTCCACAGATCAGACAAATCGGATGAGGCGGGCAATTTGGTTTAAAGTCGTCTTAATGCTGGTTTAGGATAAAACACCTTTAAATGTATGTGTGTCTACAAGTGTCTCTCTTTAAGGAATTGATTATATTAACTAATTGCATTAGTTAATTGCGGTCTATTGCTAAGGTAATTAAAGATTACATTGCAATTGGATGACTTTATTTTAATATGCCTTTGTGAATTACAAATTAATCTACATTATTATGTTTGCACGTGCACTCCCACACTGGAGCAATGGAAATGTGTTCATTGCTCTCCAGTACAGAGACAATAGAGAACAGTTCCAATCAAAGGAGCTCATTGCCATTGGATTTCCTCTATTTGTTCAGTAATTGGATTAGAACAAACAGATGATTACTGAATCCAGTCAATGGACTGTCTGCCACTTACAGTAACACTGTGTACGCTGTCCGTTCACCACACACAGGCCTATTAACGACCAATGGATGGCAGAAGACTTCTGAGTTGTCAATCAACTCAAGGCTGCGGCTGATAGCTAAGACTTTAAGGACCTTTGGAATGGAAGTGAAGCCAGGTTGCAATCTTCTGAACGTAAAGCGATCAGGGAGAGCGGATGACAGCATGATTGCAGATTATATGATGTGACATCAGGTGAAGGTTGTGTCTGGCCGAAGTCTCACTGACCTACATGGTGCTGTTAAGGCCTTATCAAGATGATGTGATAATTATTTTCCAATAATATTTGATTTGATTTGTCTGGTGCCGGTGACTGATTGGACAATCACTAGGGTGTTGCACCATTGGGCAAATTGCTTTCAGATCATACACTCTTAAGTTTGGCTGGCTGAAAATCTTTTAGTCACTTTCAGAATGATGAATTAAAGGGGGGATATTCTGCTAATTTTCAGATTCATATTTGTATTTTTCGCCATTTAAATGCACAAATATATATAAAACACTACAGGAAAGGGAAAACACCAAAAAGCTTAAAATGGCCGCTTTAATATATGTAAGACTGCTAGATCTCGCAATAACTTTTTTTATGAGAAAAATAACCTACCATACACAGTTTAATTGAAACAAGTGAATACACAGACATATATTTCTATCTTTGGTATCTACTACATAGCCTGATCAGAAGTTAAGTTGGCTTCAGAAATTGTAAGATTCAAACACATCTGCGACTTGAAAGTGACTGAAACTAATATCAAACTCAGCTGTACTTGATTTGAGGAAGTCTCGTACATTACAACCTCTTACTATTATGTCTGTTGTCAAAGCATTCACGTAATTTATTATCAATTCATAGCTCTGCTGTGAGAGGGCTTTGTCTTCATTTCTATTCAAAGTTGGCTTCTGTGTTCAGCAAGGCAAATACAGCTGAGCCGAGAGACTCCAGCCTCTCCTCATTTAGCTCTGTATGACAAAGGGAGATGAGTTGCATTTTCATTTGCATTCATTATTCCTCCTCCGTCCCTCTCCCCCTCTCTTCCTCTCACACTCCGTCCTTGCTATTAAAATCTGTGGGTATTTTTGTTCCCATTAAATGAATTATACCCATTACTCTCCCTGACATCTCTGCATTGAGTGTGTGCGCCCCGATTTAACATTGTTCTAATTCCTCTCACTATTATTGCAATAAAACATTCATCATAATAATTAACCATTTTGACATCTAATTTAAGCTAATTAATTTGAGAGAAAGAATGCTTGTGTTATATGGAGCTCCGTGAATTGCCATGAAACTTTTGCTAATCACAGAGACAGAGATGAGCTTTGATGAGTTTCAGTGTTGTCTGAAAGAAACATACACATATGCTCACACATATTACACGAGCAGTGTTGGGCAAGTTACTTCCAAAATGTAATACATTAAATATTACTTATTAGGCCTACTGTCTTTTTTAAATAATAAGTTATATTACAATATTACTGTCTCTGAAATGTAATGAGTTACACTACTTTTATATTACTGTTGAGTTACTTTCACCAAAATAACCGCAAAATAATGGCTAGGTATTTTAACCCTCCTGTTGTCCTGGCGTCAAAAATGACCCCAGGACAACAGGAGGGTTAAATGCTAGAATGTAGTTTAGTGCAGCAACTGCCCTTAAGGCTACTAACAACTTTTATTACAATGCTTAGTTGAATACTCGATTCTGATTGGTCAATTCCATTGCTAAGGAGGATCAAGAAAGAGAAAGTAAAAGAGGGTAAAAGATGAAGTGCTGGACGTCAGATAAATGAACAGAAGAAGACACACAAGAAGTAAACACTAACAGGAACACGGTATGGGCTCTGCAGTGTGTAAGGACTTGTTAGTGGATCCGAAACTGTGAACAGAGTTCACAAAAAAAGTTGTCGTTGTCGCAGTTCCAGCCGTTTTCTTTTCTTCTTTTTTCTTTTTCATAGCGGAAGAAATACGATAATTTTACGTCAATAAAATGATTTCAATTAATATTGGGAGTCGATTCCTTAGTTTGTTTAGTATCTGGCCATGTAATAAGTGGGATAATGTGCAGCGACTTGGTCATAATGGGGAAAAGAACACCCTTCAGGCTCATTAAGATCAGCCTGACTGATTACGTAAAAACCAGGTTTACTAATCTACCGGCACCATTTTTCTCTGTCTCGTGATGTTATTGAATTCTTAAAAAATAAAACACCATATAATTTCGGGTTAGAATGAGTTACTGCGAACTGTAACGGGTAGTATATTACCCAAATTGCATTAGTAACTTTGCTGTAACAAAGTAATGTAATACATTACTGTAACTCCGTTACTTTTGTAACGTGTTTCACCCAACACTGTTCACGATTCACCTGTCCATTAAAAGACAATGACAGTTATCTATCTTGATAATGGCAGTAATGGCCAATGCTAGCGAGGATAGCCAGGGGTGGCCATTCTTCTGTATGCCAACATAATAATAGACACTTTACTGAAATGCTCTATTTTTAGATTATTAGCACTTTAAACTATCTTCATGGAGGCAATCTAACATCTCTTTCCAAAATCAGGCTATTGGTTTTCTTCGTATTGCTCTTCGGTTATGAATCCCTTTAGGCGGCACATTGATATACTACAATTTGCGTGTCTTTGCTCTTTGAATTTGACCAAAAGCTTTTTTTGTTCCGAAAAAGACACGAATATTGATATTGGCACATTGTTTTCTTTATGATGAGGCAAACTCTTTTGGATTCATGTATTGCATCTCATCTCTAGCCCAGTCAATATATCATTATTTTTGCTAGGTTGTTGGCACTGAAAGGGGTACCCGGTGCAAAAATGATTTAGTAGGGCTTTCAAATCGATTCATCTGGAAAACGCGTTCAAAAGTGAACGCAAACTCTACCAGATTTGACCCTAACTTTCTCCCGTAATTCCAGCCTGAATGTTTACAACGAATAGCATTGCAGTGAAAAGGCAAAGAGAATGGAATATGTTACGTTACGCTATGTATTGCACTGACTGGAGACTACTGCACATCAGTAAGCAACAGTAACTACCTTGGTGTAATGGCGTCCCTAATCCATGACAAATGTCAATTGACTTTGTTCACCTTTGTGTGGCGAAAACAGAAGGAAGACATTTCGCTGAACCATGCGCTAACTCATTTTACTTGTAGTTGTACAGGAGTGTGAGACAATGGACAAAGTCACCACTGTAGGAAGACTCAGGTTCACGTTGAAGACATGATGAAGACTCAAGTTTATGGTGCAGACTCAGGCTCATGGTGAAGACTCGAGTCATGATGAAGACATGATGAAGACTCAGGCTCATGATGAAGACATGGTGAAGACTCTGGCTCATGGTGAAGACATGGTGAAGACTCAGGCTCATGGTGAAGACTCAGGCTCATGGTGAAGACATGGTGAAGACTCAGGCTCATGATGAAGACATGGTGAAGAATCATGCTCATGGTGAAGACTCAGGCTCATGATGAAGACATGGTGAAGACTCAGGCTCATGATGAAGACATGGTGAAGACTCATGCTCATGGTGAAGACGGATAGAATGTCGTCCTCACATGTTTCTGTAAAGAACATTAATCTACACTCCAGATATTCCGTCAGGGTCCTTGCTTACGCCTACCTACTTACACAAAGGAATTACATCCAGATAGCAACTTGCAAAGAACCATGATTATTGCCATCAACTAAACTAACAGTCATGTTGCATTATATGCGTGAACAAGCCGGTGATTACACCACTGTGCGTTTTTCCATTATGAACCCCACCCTGAATGCTCATCTTCCGCCACACTGATTGCTGATATTTAATGTAAAAAAATGTCAGCTGTGCTCCGGCAGGTATATTTATCATACATACTAATAGAGTGTGGAAACACTAATTTTGTCACACGCAGTACAAGTAATTAATCAAACCCGCTTTCAAAGTGATTTGTTGGCATGCTCTATGGAAGCGAACCTGTGATAAATACTTATGTCCCAATTATAACAGATTGTCAGACTGCAGAAATAAATTCCAATAGCATGTGGCGCAGTGGACTAGTATGTTGGTGTTCGGATCAGGGGCGCACAGGTTCAAACCCCACTGCAGTCAGCATGTCATTGTGTCCCTGGGCAAGACAATTCACCCCAAATTGCTCCTGTGGGTATTGTGCACAGTATTGAGTATGTAAGTCGCTTTGGATAAAAGCCTCTAACAAGTGACATGTAATGAAGCAGAGTGTTAGCTTGGGTAGCTTTTTTTGTGAAACCACAACAAATTGATTAAGTTGTTGGAGTCCAATAGGAAACACTTTTTTTTAGCCATGCTGGCTGCATCTCTTTGCATTCTCAGTAATCATGTTTGCTTTCCATCCAATATGCCCATACTTATATTGTAAAAAGGGCAGTTGGGGTACCTGTACATCAAATATTTTGCAGATAAGGACTTGAAATCCAATCAATGAATCTCGTATAACTTATTTGAAGCCAAAAGAAAATAAATAGAGGCAGATAATGTACGTTTGCTTTTATTTTATGTTCTCTGAATTGAGCTTTCCTTTTCTGCGTTTATATTTATGCTGCTGCCGGTCTGGCTAGGTCTTCCTTGAAAAATAGAATCTTAATCTTAATAGGACTCTTCTAATTGAATAAAGGTTTATAAAAAAGCGCTTTTAAAATGGCAATTTCGGTCAGATATGAAAAAAACAGTTGGATGGACAGTTTGTATTCATTTTCAGGATCCCCTCAATCCTACCTGAATAACTATTTGATGCTACACTGTTTGTGTGCTTGAAATCTTGTTGTATGGATGATTAAAAAAAGTGCTTATTTTGTTTACATCGGATACAGATGTCCCAGAGTCACGTTCACCCTGTGCATCCCACAGTTCAAGTTCACATCAGATATTTAAGGTTTTGCATTGCATTTTCTAAACTCCATTAATGGTATAACATCAGAAAAGTAATCAGAATCTCAGGAATGTATATGTTTTTCTTTGCATCATATATCTTAATGGTATTTCTTAATTTCTAGTGGTGCTCATTGTTTATCGAGAAGCACTGCAAGCAAGGGTACATTAATTGACTTGAAGAACATGCAGATATATATAACCTAGAATATAAATATATACTAACCAGAAACATTTCAAATACATAAATAAAGAATATAAATAAGACAAACATAATGGTGCTTGGGCTTTGTTTCTTCTGTGTTGTTCTTCTCCATCGGGTGAACTGGTACTATAGGATTGTTTTGACACCCTCCTCCTTTCCAGTTCTCACCTCCAGTTCTATTATTGGTTTGATCTTCTCCTGAGCATTGAAGTATTTGTAGAAACTTTTTTCTCTTGTGTTTTTCATTCGACGCAGGTCTCTTTGGACCAAATTATTGGGTTTTCTAATATGGTTAACAACTAAAGCATGTTTTTTTTTTTTTTCCTTTGGGGTTTTATTGTTTGTCATCTTTTATCCATATTCCACATGCAAAGGTCAACGTATGCGCCATTTCGAGCCTGTGAAATCCATTGCATAATGTGGTCTTCGACTGCGGATGAAGCTGTCTAAAGTCCGGGTGAATAACACTAATGATGTCATTGTGATATCTTCAGAGTTATCTCAGCTCAGGCTTGGAGAATTCAAACAAATCAGACTGTTTTACACTGGGTGGATGTAATTCAAAAATACTTGGATATTTTCCAAACAGGAAAGGTCTTGTAAAGAGATTCTGTTTTTCGCATGGTGTTTAAGGGTTGTTCATGTCCGCAGTTTGTTTGTATGTCCCGTCTGTCCAATTAAACTCAAGGATGAACTGCATTTTCAGTGGATCAAAAATAAATGTCATTTTGACCTTAAGTTATTCCCATTCTGGTGAATGCCATATCTTAGGCTTGGGGAACATTTCTGAAATTTAGGCTGACACTTTCTCTTGGACTTGACGGTACATTCACTAGATGATTTGCCAAAAATGTAAATGAGCACTTCAATAGGATAAAATAGTCAAGTGATTCCCTTTTGGACTTTCATAGATGTTCACTGAAACTTGAATGTTTATTGTAGCCATCCTTGAAGTCCCCATCTTTCTACAACTTCAACTCAAATTATTGAAAAACCCTTTTGGCGGAACCCTTCTTATGCTTTTAACTTTTCTTGTTGGCGATAGTTTGCATATCGATGGAGGATTCCCACCACTAGCAACCCAAAACCATGATGTTTAATGATGTGTGTGTCCTCGTGTGACACTTTTGTGCCTTGCCTCATGTCACATTAGGTGAGGAGCTCCTGGCGTACAGGTTAAGTAAGTATAAGGGTTATATTTGTTGGCTCAGTTCTGTTCTTGTGACAGAAAAAAATGCTCTTTTCCTGCACAGATAAGAGGTGAACTAAAGAGAGTCTGTGTACACCACCGTCACATAGTTCACGGCCTGATTTCATGCATTTTCAAATTAGTTTGAAAAATCTCTCATCAAGTTTGTCTCAATGCAGTGTCCTGTTGCCATCTCCAGACATGCTTAGCGATTGGTGGCAGGAAAATTGATGGGATGCACAAAGAAGACACACACACACACACACACACACACACACACACACACACACACACACACACACACACACACATACACACACACACACACACACACACACACACACACACGCACACACACACACAAAAACACACACAGGTACGGAAAAGCATGGCGTTCATGGCTCTGTCTGCCAGACTTCCTCGGCTAACTGCATTAGTTCAGCTTCAGTGACAGTTTGAGACCCCATGAGGAATAGACTTCGCTGCATTGCGCCGCCCAGGAGAGAGCTAGAGAGTAACAACGTTTTTTACGCGTTTGGAAAGGAATCTGTGTGTGTTCTGAATCATCGTCATGTACATTACCATCAATGTCTGTTTGGGTCCGCGCAGGTGTATTATTGGTAGGCTGTTAAGAATGGGGACAGTTGGGATTTGAGTATTTCTAGAATGGCTTGGGATGGACTTGAGTTTCTTGCTGTGAATGTTTTTCAAGCAGATGATTAAGGTTTATTAGCATGGCACCATACATCCTTTCTACCTGATAGTCAGATGACGCGGTGGCTGTTGCATGAAATTCATTGACTTTACAAGCAGGACATGCTGGGTTTTGGCTGGCAGGGGTGCTCCGACAGCTTTGCAAATGTTTGGGAGATAAAAGGGCTGTGTGTCTTCGGCTTGTGTCTCTGACTGTGTGAAGAAATCTGCGTGTCTGGCCGGGGTGTAAACAATGGCTAAAGGATTCTCCATGAAATGTCACCAGGGCGTTTGACCTTGTTTGACAAATTAAGCAGCAAATAAATAAATCAGCTTAGATTGCATCACAGCAGGGGAGTAATACATAAGCACACACACAGAGGCAAAGGTAAATTCAAAATGTAGGCAACTAGAATTTCAGGTTATCGTGTATGGGATTAGTTTAGAGATATCCTTTGATGATAACATATCAAGAAAAGGCTAATAATTTAGTATTTTTGATTTAACAAAGAAACATTTAGAACAATAAGACTTCTCATTATCTCCAACAATTAATTTGGCTGGTTTAAAAAAGACATCACCAGTGGCAGATGATATTAGCAGCTGCAAATTAACTTCATGAACAACTGGATGAAAGGCCAAGATTAAATTATTGGCTAGTGTCCAGTTAATGTGCTCTCTGAAACACAGTTTTTCTTCCTTCCCAAAGTATTTTGAATAGAATAACACCAATCTACAGTCACAACTCGACTGCTTATGCAAATCAACAAGAGCAAGGATTGCGTTTTCTTACTTAATTAAATGTTCTTAATCATGATAATCAGATTGTGTCACATCAATTTCGCTCGTTTGAATCTCCCAGTTCCTCCATTATTGTATTCACTAAGAGTGGAGGACTGCCAAGAAACTGGTGACACAAATGCAACAGAGCGTGAAATATTCTGTATTTCGATTGCTAGTATGGAGTTGGCTAAAGAAACCTTGATCCAGAACATCTCATAATGCAGCCTGATAGCATAATTTGTTAGAACATCCCCGCCCAGACTATAAGTCTAGTAGTGTAGTGCAATTTCGTCACTTGTTGGCAACCACTGTTTTGAGACATAGAATAATTGGAGAAAACCACAAACATGTTAAAAAATAACATTGAATTTCAGACGAGGGAACCTGGAGTGATGCAATTCTAAGTCATTTTCGGGATTTAGGACTCATTACTGCACCACTCCATACCATCAGGACAATTCAACTTTATTTGACATCTTAATAATTGGTGGACTGCCCCTTTTATGTAATTTAAAATGTTGAAAGGTCACCAAAACTTGATTTGATAAGGTATTTGCGTCTCTTATGCGCCAACCAAACCCAACCCTAGTTGCGTTCTAGCTTAGTTGTTGAATCAGGTACAAATTATGAAGACATATTTCAAATAAACCAACACTGTCAAGCAATTAAGTGTTGGTAATGATTTCATTAGTAGATATGAAGCTCATGTCATTTTGAGCACTGCATTTATCTGCCTACCTTTTGCTTTATTCTTCCCTCTTTTGCACTAAGGACTCTCTTTAATATAACATCTCTCTTTGTGAATTTATTCCTTGTCTCTAACCGTTCCTGTCAAAGCTCAAACCGTCCTTCCCTTTCTTTTCTATCTTAAACCAAATACTTTTTTTCTCTCTCTCAAGAATCTTTTTTTATTACTTAACCTTGACTTCAACACAGATAACAAGGCTGAGGTGGGAGGCTTTACTTTCTCTCGGAAGAATATTAATTGATATCCACTTGTATGCATAATATTTAAGCTGACATATGGCACAGATATATTAAGTTTGAATGCGAAGTTACAAAAAGTTTGAGGGGATTAATAACATGAAAGCTGATTTCTAAATAAGTTGCTACCTCTGCCAAGGAGCTTATATTCTGTTCAATTATGTTTGTCTGTTTATCACTAGGATTAAGGAAAAACTATATCACCAATTGTCATAACCCATTGACACACAATACATTTTTTTGTGTTACACGGCTTGATTGAATACTTGATTCTGATTAGTCACTTGGAAACTCAGAGGTCTGCTCTTTTTCTCGATGGCACACCTTTGCTTAGGACGCTTTGAACTTAAGACCATGTCATAAGTGTCATATCAATCGAAAAAAAACAGATATTTTTTCCGTCTGATACTCTTTTGAGAAAACATGATGGAATACTTTTTTAATATTAATTTGATATATTGGGGTGCATGAAGCTTTGGATTTATGATAGTTGAACTCTCCCGAATAAAGATAAGAATAATGATTGACCAGCTTGCTGCACATTATGCCTTCCTCAGCCTATGGCAAAAGCCTTGGCTAAGGTATTCCCTCTCCATATGCCCTTGTGGTGTCTTAGTTGATTTTTCTGTTTGCCCGCATGAGGATTCTGTTTGCCCAAATTTGCTGTGAGATGTGCAGGACTGATTTACAATAAGATAAAATTGTTTATTTTTACTGGTTGGATTCAGAAAAACTTGATGATGTTCAGTTCCAAAGTGCCCAACTTGATGTGCAGCTTTAATGTGTAACCAGAAACTCAATAGCACTCTGCTATCTAGCTATATCCAGTCTGTCAGTATTGGCCCATTAGCAGCAACAGTTCTTTAGCAGCACAGTTCCACATGTGGGACTTCACTATTTCAGTGGAACCGTGATTTTCATTGACAAAATTATCCTCTGTTTCGCGTAAACTAGAAACTACAGTCTGTTTTGTGACAGTTGAAAAAAAAAACTGTCACAAATGAACATGATCAAATTGCTTACTTTAAAATTCTGAACACAAGGGCATATATCAACATTGAATAATGAGCTGTGCTGCACTGTTGCTCTCAAATGAAAACTTCAACGTTTTGCTGCTCCATTAAAACCATGTATCACCACCAGGACTGAGAAAATGTGCTTTCAGTTCTGTGGCAACATTTTATTTAATCAAACTGTTTTTTAATGTTATTTGTGAAAAAGTGGATTTTTTTTCAACCTCAAAAAGACTAGGTGATTCTTCATCCAGTGCCATACTCAGGAAAGGCAAGGATGGAAAACATGAAATATGCACGAGCAAGGCGTGATTCATTCATGGGAAACAGTTTCAAATCATGGTTAAAATAAAAAATTTAAAAAATCACTTTTCTGCGATGGACTCATTGTCAACTTGAGGAGCACATTTATTTTCTGGCAAGTAGGGCGGGCTATGGCACTGCATTACGTTTTTTCTACATTTTAAGAAAAAGCCAATAGTGCATTGCATCCTTGAGGTCAAATTTTTGTAAGGGGCATTAAGAATGAAACGGATGATAACATGTGTTATGCTTAAAGGTGTGGCAACCCGATGATTGACAAGGCACTTCAAAATGTTGTTTACTATTTAGTTGCACCAGATGACAACTAGCAGTCAGCTCTTAAAGGAGCCCTTTTCTTGTTTTCCCTTTGTTGTAGTGTGTTATAGTTTTTTTTGCATCTAAATGGTCTGCTAAGGCTAAAATCCCGAAGTTCATGCTGAAGGGAGTTTCTCTGCGACACAGTGCAGTATGAGAAAAATAAAGCACTTTTTAACATTAGAGCATATCATAATGCAATATATAAAAATAACAATATTAACCTGAAAGTTAACATTATAGGCCCATTCTATTTAAGGCTTTGTTAAGCTGGCCAAAATTCGCATTGCAGTTGATATCACAGTTATTGAATAGAATAGAATATAATTGGGAGGGATGAAACCCTCTTTAATGGTCACACATGCAGAGCACACAGCACACACAGTGAAATTTGGCCTCTGCATTTTACCCATTCTAATGTAGGAGTCTAGTACTATCATCCGGGGAGTGAGGGTGGAAGGGGGGTGTCCGGTGCCTTGCTCAAGGGCACCACGGCAGGGCAGGGCAGGGCAGGAGTTGAACTGGGACCTCTCCAAGTAGCAGTCCACACTCCATATTGTAGGTCTGGTCGGGGACTTGAACCGGCGATCCTACAGCTCCCAGTACAAGCCCCTACTGACTGAACCACTGCCTGACTTTGCTAACCAGGTTAGCGTTAGCTGGAGACTCAGCATTTATAATGCCAACAGTACCTCGTCCCACCTGGCATCGCTCCTGCCCAGCTCCAAAAGACTTGACTCTGACAACCAAAACACCAAACTCAAGGCTTCAAAGTGGGAGTGAACTAACCCGTTGGTGTTTTGACCGTGGCTACGTAAACCTCTTTTACACAGTCTTTATTTTTTTAAACCTTTCTCACCCGACCACTACTGTCAATATATGGAGATAAATTGATGGGAGGTTCCAACCTCATGTCGCAGAAAGCAAAAATTATTCCACTATTTACTAATGTGCAATTAGTTGAGAAAATGTACAATTTGTTACATGATTTTATATATAGTGCAAACAATAAACAGATACTTTGTCAAACCAATACAAAACAACAGATTGATTAATACTTCAATTAAAACAGAATTTGCCAACAACTGTTTTTTATAGATTCATCGTTTATATCATCTATCAAGCAAACATACAAAACACTTTCGTTTCAGAGACTAAATGATTAATCAAACTAAATCTAGACAGGTTAATTAGTATTAAAAGTAATCATTAGCTGTCACGCTTGAAGGAATAGTGAGTTAAAGCTGCATTGCTTTATTTTTCTTCTTCCTACCTATCGCCTTAGCCATCACGCCTCCATGCAAAGCTTTATCCACCTCTCTCAGCTGTCAGCACTAAGAGGAAACATTGTCCGTCAACAAGTAAGAAAACTCCTGAATACCAAACAGTCATTTCAGCCAAGCACAAAACAACATGCTATGTTCTTACCCATTCAAGCAGAATGAAGGAAGACATGTTTTTACGGTATATGAGCATGTTTAAGGACTTGTAGCATCCAAAATGTGTTATATACCAACAAACTTCTTCAGTGCATGGTAATTAACTGTGATAAGGAAACTATTTTAACAAATGCAAATACCACATTTCTTCAGGAAACATTATTCAGTGTCTTATCGAATTCCAGGATTTTTGCATTGCTAGAGAAGTGCAACATTTATCTGTCAAAGATTCTGTTAAAGTCATCACCGGCTGCTTCTGCACCAACTCGTTCTCACTCCCAACCCGTCAAATGTTGACAGTCGGTCAGGGCCCCTCCCCGTCACTCTATTACGGACAGGGTACCCCTTGAGAGTCAGTTTTCAACGGGCAGGGCATCCCATTGACTTGCATAGAGCTCCCTGAACGTTGGTGATAGACGAGTTGGGATTGGGGCGAAATGCTCTCCGCAGATCCATTCTCACAGCGTTTATCAACCTTTTTCTGACTCAATATCAAGCCACACTTATTGTTTTTACTTCTTTATTTTAATTGAATAATGTAGGACTTTTGTTGCCATCAGTTATGGGGAGAGTAGGGGCTCAGAATACTGAAATCTGTATTGTTTCATCGTTTTTTCCTTCTAATTTTGTAGTCTTTTCTAAACCACACACTGTTATTTACTCAACAATAACACATCATTATCCTTGTGTTTATTTATTTGTTTGATTAATAAACACAAGTTGGAGTCCGTCAGCACCGAAGGTCGGAGCAGCTCAGTTGCAACTTGCTTTAAAGAATTTTACACCCGGAAGTAAATATTCTCTCCGCTTTGCTTGACAAACCCTGTGATAGCCCTCAAGCTCTATGATTGGATGTTTGAGTGTGCGCCGAGGGTTACGCCAAGCATCGAACAGCACTTTGAAATTGGATGGAACCACGGCAGACTGTCCAAAACTGGATTTGAACTGGTCCACCCCGTCCCCCCCTCCCCCACCCCGTCCCCAGAACTCCACATGCTGGCTATTGTTTGTTTCGCAACATGTTATATGGCACGTCTCTACTGGGAATTGTAGTTTTAAAAGACGTTTTCGGAATAAAGTATATCTTATCTTAAGATGATCGATGGCTACTGCCATATTTGCAAAATTTGCCTCCGAACCGGCCCCAAAGTTGTTCTGGAAAACTGTCCAATACCTCAGGAGGGGGAAGCAGGGAACCATCCAAGCTGTGTACAGTAAGGATGGGACGTTGTTGACCTCAACTGATGGACTGTTGGGGCGTTGGAAGGAACACTTTGAGGAACTCCTGAACCCGACAACTCCGCCCTCTATGTTAGAGGCAGAGCTGGAGTATAACGGGGGATCGACACCAATCTCCCGGGGGGAGGTCACTGAGGTCGTCAAACAACTTCACTGTGGCAAAGCCCCGGGGGTGGATGAGATCCGCCCAGAAATGCTGAAGGCTTTGGGTGTTGAGGGACTTTCATGGTTGACACGTCTCATCAACGTTGCGTGGAAGTCGGAAACAGTACCGAAGTAGTGGCAGACCGGGGTGGTGGTTCCCCTTTTTAAAAAGGGGGATCAGAGGGTGTGTGCCAATTACAGAGGCATCACACTACTCAGCCTCCCCGGGAAAGTTTACTCTAAGGTACTCGAAAGGAGGTTCAGGCCGATTGTCGAACCTCAGATTGAAGAGGAACAATGTGGATTCCATCCTGGTCGTGGAACGACAGATCAGCTTTTTACTCTCGCAAGGATCCTGGAGGGGGGCTGGGAGTACGCTTATCCAGTCTACATGTGTTTTGTAGACTTGGAGAAGGCGTATGACCGGGTTCCCAGGGAGTCACTGTGGGAGGTGCTGCGGGAGTATGGGGTGAGGGGGTCTCTACTCAGGGCCATCCAGTCTCTGTACTCCCAAAGCGAAAGCTGTGTCCGGGTCCTCGGCAGTAAGTCGGACCCATTTCAGGTGAGGGTTGGCCTCCGCCAAGGCTGCGGTTTGTCACCAATCCTGTTTGTAATATACATGGATCGGATTTCGAGGCGTAGTCGTGGGGGAGGGGATCTGCAGTTCGGTGGACTAAGGATTGCACCACTGCTTTTTGCAGATGATGTGGTTCTGATGGCTTCATCGGTCTGCGACCTTCAGCACTCACTGGATCGGTTCGCAACCGAGTGTGAAGCGGCTGGGATGAGGATCAGCATCTCCAAATCTGAGGCCATGGTTCTCAGCAGGAAACCGATGGACTGTCCACTCCAAGTAGGGAATGAGTCCTTACCCCAAGTGAAGGAGTTAAAGTATCTCAGGGTCTTGTTCTCGAGTGAGGCAACAATGGAGCGTGAGATGGGTCGAAGAATCGGAGCAGCCGGAGCGGTACTGCAGTCGCTTTACCGCACCGTTGTGATGAAACGGGAGATGAGCCAGAAAGCAAAGCTCTCTGTCTACCGGGCCGTTTTCGTTCCTACCCTCACCTATGGTCATGAAGGATGGGTCATGACTGAAAGAACGAGATCGCGGGTACAAGCAGGTACAAGCGGCCGAGATGGTTTTCTCCGCAGGGTGGCTGATGTCTCCCTTAGGGATAAGGTGAGAAGTTCGGTCATCCGGGAGGGACTAGGAGTTGAACCGCTCCTCCTTCGCGTCGAAAGGAGCCAGTTGAGGTGGTTCGGGCACCTAGTTAGGATGCCACCTGGGCGCCTCCCTAGGGAGGTTTTCCAGGCACGTCCAGCTGGGAAGAGACCAAGGGGTGGACCTAGGACCAGGTGGAGGGATTATATCTCTTTGCTGGCCTGGGAGCGCCTTGGGGTCCCCCAGTCAGAGCTGGTTGGTGTGGCCAGGGAAAAGAAAGTTTGGGGCTCTCTGCTGGAACTGCTACCTCCGCTACCCGACCACGGATAACCTTGACAAGTGCATGTTTCAGGCTTATCAATTAACAACAGGAGGGGTCACAGACATAAGACCAGCTGTTAAATAAAGCTCTTCTGACCTTAGCTGGCATGTGGGTATATATTAATGCTGCCCATTATGGGCACAAGCAATTTTCACCCATCGATCATCTTAAGATAAGATATACTTTATTGATCCCAAGTTGGAAACATTTGCGTTACATCAGCATGTGTAACAGTTGTAACAGGTTGGGTTGAGCAGATCTGAGATTTAAAATCTCTCAGAAATCGCAGTTTTAGCTACAATAACTACAGAACAATTATACAGAGTAGAATAAATGAAACAGAGAAGTCTATTTAAACAAGAATATAACTTACAGTGATTGCTGAGTCAGTAGGTAGTGTCCTCACCCGGACAAGATGCACACATATTGATAGATGTCTTGTAATGCAATGTTGAGGAACCTGCGACCCAAGTTTTTCATCTCCGACCTTGTCAGGTATTGCATATTCAATAAATAAAGAACAAAGAATTATTAAATATAAAACACAGAATTTGTGTGATTATATTAAATGGTTTACAAATAAACACCACTGCATATTTACACAGGTCTCAGTGGGTCACGCGCCTCAACCCTGCATTACAATAGGCAGGGACACTCTGCTGTCGCCCATCAGCTGAAGAGAGTTAACTAATTAGAGGGGCGTGCCCCCACAGCTGTGAGAACTCAGCAATCAGCTGTCCATCTTAGGTAGCTCTTTCCTGGAGCGTCAGCTTCAGACAGACGAAGACTGAAAAAGACATTAGAGTCCTGTTGGAGTAAGACTGACAAAGACATTGGAGTCCTGTGGGAGTCACGAGGGAGGCAAAGAGGAGGCAAATCCTATTTTGATTGAGCTAAGTATCGCTGGTGTTTTATTTTATTTTATTTAGTTTTCTAGCCCCTCATGCTATCATCATGTGTATTTTCTCCATTCCTGTTCATGTGTCTGCTCGCAATTATCACTGGCCCCGTGTATATCCTAATCGATATAACCGGCCTGCTCTCGTCTATCCCACATGCTCCACTGAGATCCAACATCTAGTTTCAGGGGGCCTGTGGAACTGCCAGTCAGCTGTTCCAAAGGCTGACTTCATCTCTGGCTACGCTTCCCTGCAGTCTCTGGATTTCCTTGCTCTCACTGAGACCTGGATTACTCCATCCAACACATCCACCCCAGCAGCTATCTCCACAGCATATTCCTTCTCCCACACACCCAGACCCACTGGCAGAGGAGGTGGCCCTGGTCTCCTGCTCTCTCCCAACTGGAGCTTTTCCCTCTTCAAGCTACCTAACTTCACTCCTTCCACCTTTGAATTCCATGCCGTCACAGTAACCCATCCTATACAATTAACCATTGTTTTTCTCTACCGTCCACCAGGCGCCTTGGGGGACTTCATGGAGGAATTAGATCATCTCCTCTCACACATCCCCGAAACTGGCCCTCCCGCTGTACTTCTCGGACACTTCAACCTCCAGACAGGGAAGATATCTGAACTAACATCTCTGTTAACCACCTTTGCTTTCTCACTTTCTCCATCCCCACCAACTCATAACGCTTGCAATGTTCTTGATCTCATATTCTCAAGGAACTGCACTACTTCTAACCTCTCTGTAAACCCGCTTCACACAGCCCTCCCTTCCTCTGACTCGTTCCAACTCGTTCCTCCAAACTCTTCTGCAGAAACTCTCCTCTCTACGCTTTCATCCTCTCTGGACTCTCTCTGTCCTCTCACATCTTGGAAGGCACGTCAGTCCCCTCCTGCTCCTTGGCTAAATGACACACTGCGTGCTAATAGAACCATCCTTCGGGCAGCAGAGCGGAAACGGTGGAAATCCAAACACCATGACGACCTCCTAACCTATCAGGCTCTCCTCTCCTCTTTCTCTGCTTCCATCTCTCAGGCAAAAAGCACTTTCTTTCAAGATAAGATCCAATCTTCCTATTCCAACCCCAAAAAACTATTTTCCATCTTCTCCACCCTCTTGGACCCCCCAAAGCCCCTACCCCCTCCTCCCTTCTGTCAAGCGACTTTGTTAACTACTTTGAAAAAAAGGTTGATGATATTCGCTCTTCTTTTTCGGACTCACCTTTACTCACCGCTGGGTCACCAGACCCTCCTTTCACCCACACACTGACCTCCTTCTCCCCTCTCTCTCCAAGTGAGGTTCTTATCCTCATTACCTCTGCCCGTCCTACCACCTGTCCTCTGGACCCTATCCCCTCAAACCTCCTTCAGACTATCGCTCCTGATATTCTACCGTTTTTCACTGTGTTTCTCACAGTGTTTTCAACACTTCTCTAACTTCTGGTCACTTTCAAAACAGTCTCAAGGAGGCAAGAGTAAACCCTCTCCTAAAGAAACCCTCTCTCAATCCGTCCGATGTTATAAACTACAGGCCTGTCTCTCTCCTCCCGTTCCTGTCTAAAACACTTGAACGCGCTGTCTTTAAACAACTCTCCTGTTATCTCCTTCAGAACAACCTTCTGGATCCGCACCAGTCTGGTTTCAAGGCAGGTCACTCAACAGAAACTGCTCTCCTTGCTGTCTCTGAGGAACTGCACACGGCTAAAGCAGCCTCCCTCTCCTCTGTCATCATCCTTCTGGACCTGTCTGCTGCATTCGACACAGTGAACCATCAGATCCTCCTTCGCATTCTCCAAAAACATGGAGTTTCAGGCACTGCACTTCCCCTCCTCACCTCATACCTCAAAGACCGCACCTACAGGGTTACTTGGAGAGGGTCGGAGTCCGATCCTTGTCAATTAACTACAGGGGTCCCTCAGGGCTCTGTTCTTGGTCCCCTCCTCTTCTCCTTGTACACAAACTCGCTCGGATCTGTCATTACCCCACATGGTTTTTCATACCACTGCTTCGCTGACGACACCCAATTAATTCTGTCCTTTCCCCGCTCAGAGACCCAGGTCGTCGCACGCATCTCTGCTTGTCTAGCTGACATCTCTCAGTGGATGTCTGCTCATCACCTCAAGCTCAACCTTGACAAGACTGAACTGCTTTTCCTTCCGGGAAAAGATTGTCCCACTCTTGACCTAACAATCAACATCGGCACCTCTGTTGTTTCCCCGACTCAGACTGCAAGGAATCTGGGTGTGATCCTAGATAACAAACTGTCCTTCACTGCAAACATCGCTGCTACAACCCGCTGCTGCAGATACACGCTTTACAACATCAGGAGGATACGTCCCCAGCTGACCCACAAAAAACAGCGCAGGTTCTGGTCCAGGCTTTCGTCATCTCACGCCTAGAGTACTGCAACTCCCTCCTGGCTCGTCTACCTGCATGTGCCATCCGACCTCTGCAGCTCATCCAGAATGCAGCGACTCGTCTGGTCTTCAACCTTCCTAAATTCTCCCACACCACGCCGCTCCTCCGCTCCCTTCACTGGCTTCCGGTAACTGCTAGAATCCACTTCAAGACACTGGTACTTGCGTACCATGCTGTGAATGGATCTGGCCCTTCACTAAACCAAGGACATGGTTAAACCGTACACCCCGGCACTTGCACTCTTCTCTGCATCGGCCAAACAGCTTGCTGCACCCGCACTGCGAGGGGGACCCAAGTTCCCATCAGCAAAAACACGTGGGTTTGCTATCCTGGCTCCAAAATCGTGGAATGAGTTCCCCATTGAAATCAGGACAGCAGATAGCTTGCACATCTTCCGGCGCACACTGAAAACTCATCTCTTTCGACTCCACTTCGAGCGATAGAACTACTAACAAAGAACTGCTAACAAAGCACTTGTATACTAATAAAGGACTGGCTTATCTAGAGCCAGTTGAGTAGCACTTGAAATGTTTGGTTCTATGAAACCTGATGTACTTATATGATTCTGTTTTCTTCAAGGCTGTATCTTCCTGGTCAAATGTACTTATTGTCAGTCGCTTTGGATAAAAGCGTCAGCTAAATGCAATGTAATGTAATGTAATGTAATGTTATACTTCCACCATTAAACTGTCGTATTCTGCACATTTCTTATACTATCTACATACATCTTATAAGAGTATAATACATATGTATAATATCAGTTCAAATAAGTGCTTAAAAATGCATTAGTTAACATTGCAGGAAAGCAATATATTAGTTTGTCAGGCTTAATACTTATACCCCCAAAGCTTTTTTCTTATTCAAAATAAGACCTTAAGCTAAATTATTCTTTAATGTTTAAATAAAGCCTTATTAGTTTGTCTGTCTGTGTCTCCTATTAATATCTAATAACCACAATAATACATTTCAATAACCTGCTTTAACCACCAGGTGTCGCTTTCTATCAGCTGTGCGCCGTTATGGTGTAAATATACCAATATACCGATGGATCAAATATAAAAATCAGCCGAATTAGTATTGATACTGTAAAGAGACGTATTGTGTGAAGAGAAATTGAAGATTTTGATTAATTTATATATTTATGATCCACGTAACATATTCAGTTTCGGCGGCAGTTGCTCCTGTTTGTCTAGAAGTCTTCTCATCAGGGCTCTATAAATAGCGAACTACGGCAGATATGTAATATTTAATGCAGCCGAACCGTGTATTACAATGCCATTATGTGATGACTTTCAAAGAGAAAAGCAAGCAAACCCGGAATAAAGTATTATTTAAAAAAAAAAAATCGGATTTCACATTAACAGGAAGTCCGGTTAACTAAAATGTCCGTGCGGAACAATACCCCAACCCATAGATCCGTGGGTGAATAATATCAATCACCACATTACACACATCCCTTCACATTTCAATTTTAATATACATTAAAGTATTTCGTGAGGCCTTCTAAAATGTTTTTAAATATAATTAGGGTTGTAGTTGAAGAGTTTGTAAATTATTGCGTTGCCTGGCAACGATCGCACAACGGCACGACCATTAATTCCACAACCAAACACATGGATTAACATTGATGTAATACATTAATGTAGCCTTTGTTTCTGCTAAAAGAGGTGTCAACCAGCTGGGGCAACAAGAAAATCGGCGAAATCGAGTGTGACTATTAAAAGATAAATAATTATTATATTAATATTGACAATAACAACCGACTGTCGGGGAGCGTTCTCATGGCGTTGATTATCAACGCTATGGGAGGTCTATGAAGGTTAATGGGAAGCCCTGCCCGTTGGAAACTGACTCTCAAGGGGTACCCTGTCCGTTATAGAGTGACGGGGAGAGGCCCTGACCGACCGTCAACATGTGACGGGTTGGGAGTGAGAACGTGTTGTTTGCACGGGTGTAAATAACTCACCTGCAGAATTAACCAAGTCACTAATAATGTACCGACAAGAGAGAGGGAGCTAACTGCCAAAGCCGGAATTAGTTTAAAATTGATTGGATCTTATAATTACTTCAGGTTCAGTACTTTAGAGGTACTTTAGATGCTTGAGTAGAACTGAGTGGAGGAGCTACCGTAATTTGTACCATCTGCGGAGTATCGGCCTCTTTGAAAACTACTGCGTAAATTATGCACAATCCTCCACTCATCTTTCAAGTTCATGGAGAAATATGCTCAAATGCGGGCACGCACGCACACGCACACGCACAAACCCTTTTTCCTCTTTCACAGAGCTTCTCTTCCTTTATCTAATCTGTGTTTTATTGAATATGGTAATTATGATGAAAGGCCTATCTTGCACTTGGTTTAATTTGTTTTTGTGCCTTTTTTCTGCTCTCTTGCTCTCTCCCTCTGGTGTGTCTGTGTGTGAGAGAGGCACATCATGTGTGCTAATGAGTGTGTGTGTGTGTGTGTGTGTGTGTGTGTGTGTGTGTGTGTGTGTGTGTGTGTGTGTGTGTGTGTGTGTGTGTGTGTGTGTGTGTGTGTGTGTGTGTGTGTGTGTGTGTGTGTGTGTGTGTGTGTGTGTGTGTGTGTGTGTGTGTGTGTGTGTGTGTGTGTGTCTGTGCTTGTGACAGTAGTCCCTGCTCTGACACACTCTGTTACAGTGGGACCTTTGTAATAGGGGAAATAAGACATGGCTGCTGATGTCACTGAGGTTTAACTGTGGCCCGAGGGAGGAAAATGCATGCACACTTACCCAAGCACAGACACAAACACAGCATGCAGACAACCAAAGACATCAACAACATTCTTCCAGCATCAGGCCTATGGAGGGTTCAGGGGATTAAATACAACATGTAACCTTGGAGACCTGCCTTTGGTTGGCTGAAACATTTTTTGCTCCCAGTGTCCCTGTGGGGTTGTTTGTTGTTTATGCTCTCGTGTTTTGTCGATAAAGCCTGGAATGCTTGATTATACTGAAAATGCAGAACCGTGCCGTTCGAATTCTGCCACCCAGGTAAGGCCGCTTTTGACATGCCTTGTTCTTTTATTCTCTCCCTCTTATTCACTCAACGGGACATCAACGGCGGAGTGGAAAGAGATAAAGAGGAAAGAGGGGAAAAGAATTTCAGTTTCCTTTTGACGAATTCTGTGCTCAGAGAAAAATAAACTGAAAAAAAAAAGATGCACCGTTTTCTCTCGCTTTAACACAAATATCAAGAGAATCAATTCCTCCTTTTGGGCCCTTATTGTTGTACTAAACCCTGATTCAGATAAGAGCACCCACCTTCAAAGACCTTCTTCGAGTTCTGGACGCTCCGAAGAAGCTGGCTTTCTCACCCTATTCCCAGTTATTATATATTTTAAGTGGTTTCACAGTGAGCAGGAGATGTATAGTTACTGCAAAGGTAGTGGTAATAGTCTTTTGATGCAATGACTCCATTTGACAAGGGTCTGGGGAGGCCTGTTGGAAAGAATTACCTTTAATGATGAGCTCCCCCCATTCACTCTATCACCTCTGATGCTAGTCAGTGTTAATAAGTAGCAGAAAGTCTTATCATCTTTCATTGTGTTTACCGTGGCCAAAAGTCACACTCAATGGCTGTGTATACAAAACCACCAAAGTGTGTGTGTGTGTGTGTGTGTGTGTGTGTGTGTGTGTGTGTGTGTGTGTGTGTGTGTGTGTGTGTGTGTGTGTGTGTGTGTGTGTGTGTGTGTGTGTGTGTGCACACGCGATGTAGTAAGAAAGGAAGCCGGAAATGTATTATAGAAATAAATGGCCGTAGCCTTCAATATGGAATTACTGGTTGTGCACTGTGGATGAAATACTGCACAATGCACTCTCTGAAGTAAACCAGGGAAGTATATGCCCCCTCCCCACGCCCATGCTCCCCTCACAGCTTCTTTTAGAATAAACACTCCATTTGAGACCTTTTACAAGATGAGACCTTGGAGATGTGTATTCCTTCATAGTGCATGTACTCTAGGTAAGTTGTGTGTGGCCTTGTTAATATAATAACCTGAGCATGTTTATTTTATTGTGTTAATTACTTTCAAAAAAGGTCATGGTGGGTGTCACCATTGATAAAACAGGGTCGGCCTTGTGTTCAAGTGTTTATGAGGCATAAAGAGTATTTTAACAGCCATACACATGCATGCAAATTAGTCGCTTTTCGGCGCCTCCCGCTTTTTTAACTCCGATTTGGGTGACTTGTGTAATTCGTGGAGAATCGAACAGAAAAAATGTTAAAGAAATCTAGACAAAAGAGTGCCTGTTTTCCTGACCAATGATAGGTTCCTTGAACACAGCACGAGCGTAATGTGTCAACACGTGGTGTAGTGCTGACGGAGAGCACCGGAACGCCGCTCCAGGACTTCAAATATTGCAGTACCCATAAGGAGCCGTACACATGCCGCAGTTTTTCGGTGGCTGTGTCTTTAGTTGTAAGCCCAGTGATCTGTTGTTATTAGCATCTGATTATCTAGCTATGCTAACGAATATAAAGAGCTTTTTCTACAACCAGGTGGAAGCGAGCTCTCTCCTGACAGACTGAGAGGTTCTGATAACCTCAGCTCAGTGAGGTTAAGGCACACCTTGAATGTTTAATCACGGCCGCGTTTAGTTGAGTTTCTGCTGGTAGATAGCCTTATCTTCTCAGAGCTCACTCCTTGCATGCGGACGCTCCGAAGGGGCGTGGCCAGCCGCAGCTTGGTTACATTTAAAGGGCCATACCCAGAATTAGCACTTTTGTAACAGGACTGAAATAGAGGGGTATGAGGAATGGCTACAATGGGTGATATGTTTGGTATTTTTAGCAAAACACTTGCTAAGTGTTTTGTATAGATATGGGCCTATAATATATTGTTCTAATACAGTGTAATAGGTGAGCTTTAAGTGTTTGTCCGGGCAAAAACATAATTATTCGCTTATATACATACTTCTCTTTCCGAATGTAAGTCAATAGGAAAAGGTTTTGATGATGTCACAGACTGATAAGGAAGTGTAGTAAAACCGTTTGGCCACTACGAACATGTGATAGAGATAGCTAGTGTCTCTAGACCAGGGGTCGGCAACCCCTGGCACGGCACCGTAACCAGTGGCACACTAGGAATAAGTGGAATAAGTGTGCAAAATATTTAAATTGTATTTTCGGATCCTGAACGAGACCGCCGCCAGAGCGCGTCTCCCCGTTACCTGCAGAAGGAAGCCATGTACGCAACGCAGCCCCGCTCTCTTTATGTCCAGGTGACTTTCTGCCGCTTTCCTCCGTGGCACAGTGCTGATCGTTTCACCACAGAGGAAAGCACTTCACAAATTGCAGTAGGCCTACCCATAAGGAGCTTTAAAGGCTGCAATTTTTGTGTGGCTGTGTGTGTCTTTAGTTGAAAGCACAGTGGCGATCTTCTCATCTATCATCGAAATAATATGCTACAAAGGGGCGGACTGGCCATCTGTGTGTTGAACGTTCCTGTCGGCTCCCAGACCGTAGTCGAAGAGGGCAGAAGCAACAAGCTTCAGGTTCAATAACCCACTTTAGCTTAAATGACTGGAGAGAGGCGAGCTCTTCTTGGGAGGCCGTTGCATTTATTTAGCTGTTCTTCTGTTTCACAAAATACATCACAGACCTCTGTTTTTCTGCTTCCTCATTTCACTTCCAGAAATATACACACGTTCCCTCACTGTCGCTCTACCATCCACAAACACACAGTATGCACAAGCCACACCCCTCTCTCTCTCTCTCTCTCTCTCTCTTAAAGGGACAGCGATCTCATCTCACTCTGCATGAGCCTAATATCATAACATGTGTGCTAGTCTGGAGAATCACAGAACGGACGATCGTCCTTATTATTATCCCGTTTAAACCAATTATTTAAATGTGTTTGTTAAATTCGGCATCATGTAAGTTGCAGGTCCACACACTGCTTCCCCGCAGCGAGACTCCCTCGCCCTCCTGCTGATAGTTGACGAGCATCAAGCTCCTCAACCCCCCCCCCGTTGATAATTCTCGATCGTTGGCACGCTGATAACTCTTTTTTTTTAAATGGCACTTCATATCAAAAAGGTTGCCGACCCCTGCTCTAGACCAAGGGAGGGCTCTTATCTGTCACTCATAGTGGCTATGGCCTTTATAATGGACAACTGTAATCCTTAAAGAGCAACTTGCAGGTTTTGTTTGTGTGTTTAGGTTGTGATTTAGTGTGCTGGTATTTTTCCGATAATTTTACATTGCATTTCACCATTTTTAATCATGGTGAGCTTGACTGTCAGGACATCGAGTCCACAGTTTCCCTAACAGGAAAAGGGCCGGAGCTAGCTCTCGTTCCTGGGTGCATTTTGCGAGGTGCATCCACCTCCCTGCAGCACATACTCTCCACAGCTGAAGCCTATCAAACAAAACGTTTATCAGGAAACCATATTACATCTCTCTCCCCCCCTTCACTACTCTCTCTCTCTCATCCATTCCTTCCTCTCTCTCTCTCCTCCGGTATACAGCACCGTAAGACGTAGTGTGGAGTTGCATTAGGTAACTTGAGATACGGCTGATATTTGCGCATTAGTTTCTGTTATGGATCAGTATTAACAGTCCTGCCAGTAACGTTACTATATTATCAATACTACTTTAGTTATAGCCTGATATACGATAGCTAACTTTACAATGTTGTGATGTGACTGACGTTAACTGTAGCTAACGCCGGTCACTCACCAAGACAGCTGCCCAGTTCTCCACTGATTCTCCAAAGACCACAGCTCAATTTCTCTCCGATGGCCGTTATTTCTTCTAATCCTTGGCTGCTCCTGGTCTCTTGGACGCCGGCTCATAAGCAGGCTCGTAATTATAAGGTTGTGGTCCGTCATATGCATTCGAATATACATTTTGATCGTCTTCTGTCTCAAAACTAGCATTGTGAACCATGTTTATTAATACGTTAGACCGGCCGCTCTCCCTCATGTGGCGCCACGCGGGTGGTCTTTTTTTATGTGAAAGTAAAAATGTCTTTCAAAAACGACGCCAGATGTCACTCTATACATATATACATATATACATAAATGTATATTTTTTCGAAAATCTAGTGTATACATCATTTTCCTACACATTTATTCACTGGGGTCTCTAACCTGCAAGTTGCTCTTTAAAGGAGTATTTTTTTCACGTAAAATAACCATTTCTATATCAATCACTCCCCATTGAATAAAATGCTTTTTTTTTCGCAAGCCTCCCCAATGAACAAAGAATTTGAAATGAGAGTAATCCTTTATGAGTTGAAGTAAATGGAAAACATTAACAACAGCGGAATAAAATATCGAAACATCCAATTACAAACTCTCACAGAGCCTGGCTGTGTAATCCAGTAGGTAATCAGTATAATCATTTATCCATGTGTTTGCTCACTAATATCCGAACCCATTTATTTTTCACAAAATTGTACTATTTGAAACACTTCAGACACCATTGTCTCAAAATTGCAGAGGCTCACTGTCCATGCATCATGATTGCCTTTGTCAACCTGGTTTCTTTGGTTTATCAAAACCCATTTTGTGACTTCCATTCATCTTGGAGGCATGTAAGAAAAACAAGCTTTGTTTAGAGTTCAAGGTGACAGTGGGCGAGTAATCGACAAACTGATGGTAATTTTAAGGTTGAGGTATTCCTTGAGTTGAATCAAAATGGATGAGCTATTTCAAATATCATGCCTCTTCTGTTGTCATGTATGGGGATTGACTAACTTTTGGAGCTAGCTTCAAGTGGCATTTAATGAACGTCAGTTTTTGCCAAACCACATTGGCTTACGGCCCCTACACACGGTGGCGTGCGTTGAAGCCTCAACGCTTCTGCCCATTCACTTTGAATGGGGTGACGTCACGCTTTGCCAAACTGCATTGTGGGAGCAAAGCGAAGCGTTGCTCGCTTCAAAAGTAGAGCAATGTTCTACTTTTGAAGCTTCGACGGAATCGTCAGCCAATCGAATCATATGCCAGTACAAGCTCTAGCCAATCAAACCACGTGCTTGTGTGTCCGGGGCGGGAGATTCATGTGATTGGTTGTTGGTCGAGCTTCATACACGCCCCCGGCAAGCTTCTACGCACGCCGCTAACGTCTCAGAACTGGAGGTTAAAGCATGAGATTGAATCATTTACAAAATTACCCTATTTTTCTCAAAGTATTCTGCTTCAATCCTAATTTATATCATTCATCTTTTCACAAAAAAACATTTAAACCACTGTCAAAAAACACAAATTGCTCTCCTAACACAAACACAAAAGACGGCCCACACTGTTATACATTAATGAAGGTTAATCTAGAAAAAAATAGGACAAACTAATTTAATCAAATGAATCACTAAACCAGAACCTGCCAAACACTGCCCTAAGACACACTGATGTTCCCCTTTTTTAAATGCATTCCAGATTGTAGACAATTATGTAATAGCATGCAACAATTGGAGTGTGCACTCTTATTATACTATTTATTTTCATGTGTTGTTTATTTCCTGTGTAATTTCCTGTTCACAGATGCGGCATCACTTCCCATCTGAGGGCCTTGCCTTTTCCCTCTGAGGGCAGATGTGGCGTGTTTTGTCTTGTCTTGATGGAAGTACCACACGGAGGTCACACAAGTGGTTTCCTATGTGACTGACAGTGTTAGATTCCAATTTCCCCCACCACTGCTACTGTCTCACTCTTCTTTCATGTATACATTTTCAGTGCCTTGCCTTTGTATAGAAATACATTACTTTTCTTTCAGACACAGTTGTCACAGACACATTTATTTCCTCCCCAACATAATCGGCAAGTAAACAAGACCTGAAAGAATGGTTCTCGGAACAAAGACCCGGCTTTGATCAACCATTTGTTAACATTACAATGCTCTTTGGAAATAAAAAAAGACATGCTTGTCTGTTCCCTCTCTATTACCCTTCTGCAATCGTTTTCCGTCAACAAGGAAATAAAGAGCCCAGAGAAAAGCCTGGGAGTCCATGAGGAAATGCAAAATACTGTTGCAAGGCCCTTCCTGAGGATTAACAGGGTTTCAAGAGTGGGATGCTATCCTCAAAAAGGAACACATGTGACATAAGAAAGAAACAATATGATTATGCCACAGTGAGATGTCTTTCATTTTTCCTTGGGTTTAAGATTTTGCTGAAATAATTGTAAAGAATAAACTGTTATAACAAGAACAGATTACTGGCTTCCAAAGAGATTTAATTGTTACTGTTTTACTTAGACTATGTAGGGTGAGTGCTGAGGGGGTTTAAAAAGGTTAACAGAACATACATTTTAGGAAAAGCTGTCTTGCCTATAGTTTGGCGAACATGTATCAGTATTGAGCCTGGAGCCAATTAGCTTAGTTTAAAACATGTGAGGTTGGATAATATTCACATTTGAATCAATAGCAGTTCCTTGAATTTGATATATTTACCCAACTCTAACATTTTTGCATTACAATTATTGCAGCAAAAGTGTCTGTTCACATGCTTTTGGGGGTGTCCTCTTGCTGACCCGCTCTCCCTGCTAGAGTGCTTATTCATAACTCAACTGAAGGTAACAGTCTCTCACCAAGATGCGCTATTAGGTATCTAAAGTTGGCACCAAAATATTTGACACAAAATAGTCCTCTGTAGTATCAAGGTTATATGGTTGTTACCCTTAAAAAGTACCGAATTTGGTACCAAAACCTCAAGAAGGCTTAAACAGCTTCTAAGAACAGTATAATCACATTATATATTGGTTGTTTAATCTCAACACAAACAGCAAAGAACATCTGGAAATGGTCACAGAGAAGGCTATCCAATTGCCTAACAAGCAACATTTTGTATGGAGTAAAACTCTTAATTGAAGGTGATTTTTAACAGAGTGGGTAGACATTTCCCTATAACAAGTTAACATAGGGGAGGTCCCATGCGACTTTGCCCAAAATATGACATGATCTGAAAAATGTGGAACAACATGACCATCAAATTAACAGCCAGTAGAGTAAGCATAAAACAACTCAGTCTTCCAGTTGTTTTGATTGTATCACTCTTAGTTTATTTAATACTGTCTATTGTGTGAGCTGTGCATACAAAGACTTTGATCAGCAATGAGGCGTGTATTTTGAGGTTACATCAATGTTGACGGGGCCATATCATCAGTAGTGCAGGTCTGTTTTTGATGAGGGAGTAACAAGTAAGAAGTCTGTTTAATGCATACTGACAGAACTTTCCACACACAAGAAAAAAAGTTGCAGAACAAAGTTCAGAGTCAGTGCATACGTTTTCTTTGATCTTGTCAGCACTTCACACTGATAATGAAGTGGCTGTGTCCCCCCTGGTTATATATTCCTACTTGATCTGATGAATCCCAGTCTATCACTTATCGGAAAAACACTAGTGTCACGAGTAGTTCATGTATGGCTTATAAACAGTGTTTTCATTTCTGTTGGATAATTGATAGTGTTCAACATAGTCGGAGATATGCATATTCCATTTATTGTTAGGGGCCACAATCAATGTCTGTGCAATTAATATAAAATATAATAAAAAAGATAGCAGGTGATTAGCTTAGCTTAGCACTAAGACAGGAAGCAGTGGGAAAAAGCTAGTCCGGAGTGAAAAATAAAAAAAATACTGCTGAAACTTCTTCACCAACTCAAAGTTACGATGCAGAAAGTGACTTCCCCCTGCCAAAACAATATTGCAGCATTATTGTTAAAGCATGATACCAGTTAATATATATAATATATTTATTTTACTAAATTAATAGAAAAGCTAAATGAGAAAATGTTTGCCCCAGCCGAACACGAGAGAAAAACGAGCACTGTATTTGTGTTGTGAAACTGATTTATTTAGTGTTTTTTCAAATTATCTGGTCATTTTTTTCAAGAGAGCTCAGTGGTCCTGATTCAAATCTTCTAAATATTCCTCTCTTGGTTAGGACGGATTGTAGTAAAGACAACAACTCCAATTATGGCATGCTACTTCATGACGTCACCAAACTCTATCTTTTTTTATTGTTTCGACTGATAAACCCCTGGAGGCAGAATTTGACATATTGTTTATTTTGAAGGATAGAGATGAGGGTGGTGTTGATCTTCTAAACTACCTCTTGCCATGATATAACTGAAAAGATACTCCTTAAATATAAAACGTTTCTCTTCAACCTGAAAGTTATGGCCCATGAAAATGCATCCAAAAATTACTATTATTATTTTTGTCATGTTTTCATATACATGTAAGTATATGAGCCCTGTAAGGAGCAATTGTACACCAAATTAAATAGTCCTGATTGGATTAAAAATCCACAAATGTCGCTCATCTTGGCTCCAATTCTCTGTTTAAAACCCTTTAACCGCCAGCGCCACCATTTGGTCGAGCACATTTTTTGTCTTGATATCTTGTTGAAAAAAAAAAAAAAAAGTGTAAGTCCATCAGATTCAGCCAGCTCTACCCTTTGGTTGACATGTTATGCACAAAACAACCTCTAGATGTCACTGTGGTTCAAACAGAATGCCCTTCAGCTAGCTTCAACTGAGAAAGTTGGCATTCTAAAAAATCACTGCTGAAGAAATCACTCTTTTTGGTCAACATTTGTAAGGTAACCATATCATTTTTGTGACATTTTAGTGTCAGAGCACTGAGTGAACATAATTAGATAACTTGATGCACACATTTTTCTTTAGCAAGGGTGTAATTATTTTTTGGAAAATATGGTCAACCAACCGGTAGATTTACACACAGATGAGCAAGTTAGGCCAACACAGGATATAGACATTTCCTGTTAGGCTAATCTTTTTTTTATTATGAAAAATACTTAACATTACTTTTTCCCCAAAAAATTGTTTACAATTATAATTTATTATAATACAAGCGGCCGAGATGGGTTTTCTCCGCAGGGTGGCTGGTGTCTCCCTTAGGGATAAGGTGAGAAGTTCGGTCATCCGGGAGGGACTCGGAGTTGAACCGCTCCTCCTTCGCGTCGAAAGGAGCCAGTTGAGGTGGTTCGGGCACCTAGTTAGGATGCCACCTGGGCACCTCCCTAGGGAGGTGTTCCAGGCACGTCCAGCTGGGAAGAGACCAAGGGGTAGACCTAGAACCAGATGGAGGGATTATATCTCTTCTCTGGCCTGGGAGTGCCTTGGGATCCCCCAGTCAGAGCTGGTTGATGTGGCCAGGGAAAAGAAAGTTTGGGGCTCTCTGCTGGAACTGCTACCTCCGCGACCCGACCACGGATAAGCGGGAGAAGATGGATGGATGGATGGATGGATTTATTATCTTTTATGAATATATCTGGTTGTATATATTACTAATTTTCCATAAAAGAAGCAAATGTATTTGAGTTTGTGTTTTATTTTTGTTTGATGCATACAAATACTGTACTGTATATGATGATTGTTGAAAATGCACTTTTACCATAAAAGACCAGCTCGACCAGTTGGTAGAGGCTCATAAAAACAAAACTGTGTGGTCAGTCGAAAACATAAAAATTGTTTGTCGTTATTTGTGGCCCATTTGATAAAAAATGCAAACAAATAATTTTTCCATAGCTTTTTTCTTGGTCTGGCAGTTAAAGTGTTAATTCAAGTCCTTTTTGGCCTGACAAGGTCAAAAACAGAGAGGTGTTACAAAGTTGTGCACAGGTTGGCAGGTGCGGACTAGTACACACACTTTTTTATGTGTGTGTGTGAGTGTCATCACACATGTTTGTCTGGAGGCCTCTGTCCTCTTTTGCCCATTTCCCCAGGCAGAGGACCCCTGTCTCGCCTGCCATTTCTCAGGCTGACAGCTGAGAGCTAGACAGCGGAACGAAAGAGCAATGAGGGAATGTGGGGAGAGGCAGGGCTTGAATTTGAGGAGAAGGAAAGAGGTAGAAATACAGGAGTGGCTATCGCTACATCATCCCCTTCACCCACCTTCCCCCCTCTTTGGGGACCAGGTGTTCTCCTTCTGAGGGGGCATGACTGGAAAGAGGAAATAAAGCCTAACCTCATGTTTCACTTGGCATCTCTGCACCTGCATCTGCGGGGTTGGGAGGTGAGGAGGGGGCAGGGCGTCAGAATAGGTTGGTCTCTGGAGGCTACAAGCTTTGTTGTGTCACCACCCTACAGCAGACTTCCATGTCCCCACCAACCCCCATCCCTCCGCCTGACACATCTTCTTGAAAATAATGCCAGGCTTTGAATCAGCAACTCAAGCGTTTCCCTGTCCTCAAACCAAACTCTTTATTTTGTTTCCATCGTGTCAGGTAGCTGCTTTTGTGACATTGGGGAAAAGGCAGACGTTATCGTATTTTTGTTGTGGTTTGTGTTTACCCCTTTTATCAGTCAAATGTTATTAAAGGGGCCTTTTTTGGGGATTCCCTTTCCTTACCAAAGTGGTTGACCAATCACAAGAGATCCGGCCTGCTAACCAATCAGAGCAGACTGGGTTCTTGTTTCAGATAGAGGATGAAAAGAGGTGCTGCATCACAGTCGATATAAGAAAAATAACTAGCTTTTTGAACATTAAAGCTTTGATTGAATAAACATTAGCATAATAGTGCCCCTTCAAGTCACTGTGTCCACGTTGTTTATCTTACATTCTGTTTTAACAGCCTTAAATTAAATGTAGCTTTCCACTGGATCCATGAAGACTGTTTTCTTGTTCCACTAGCATACCAGCCATACACTAGCCGTTTTGTTTTGCTTTGCGTGCGGGCATCTATTGCTCTCAGTGATGTTTGTTCTTTTATAGTAGTCATCCAGGCTTTGCTTTTGCTTGTTTGTCTCTGTCAGCCATGTTGTGTTAGCCTACCGCTGGAGGGTGAGGTCTGTCCTCCACTGGGTTGTTTCCCCCCTTAAGGTCAGGGCGTGAGTCAGAGGCCTGATTCCGTCACCCCAGGTTACCAACTCACTACTTCCTGTCCAGAATATAGAATGAGAGGGCATAGTGGCTGAGGGCAAGACGGTTCAGGCCCCGTGAGTGTGTGTGCGTGTGGTGTTATTGGAAAAGCAGTTATTGTTATCCAGGCTGAAAATTGTTTTGTTTTTTTGTCCTGGTTTCACTGAGCCCAGAGGATGGACATATCTAGTCTTTATATCATAATCACTATTTTAAACACAGTATGGGGTAATACCAGGGGCCATTGGCAGATATTATTAAGTTCAAAATAAAACTTACTTTTTCATTGCGGCAATAATGTTGTATTTTCACATAGAAATGGAGCGAAACTTCATTAGCAACATCTGCAAAGGAGGTAAGGTTTTGGGTTTGCTATAATAGTGTATATATTTTCTGTGTCATCAGGATTTAGGAGTTGTTCTCTCTCCAAAATGTTATTTTATTTTGCTCTTGTTTCCACATGATTGTGTGTCCAATAATCACTGTCTGTTTAGCTTTGGTTTATTTTCAACAATCTCTGGAGGGAAAAGCTATGCGGTTGCTATCACTTGGCAGATGAGATTGTGAGAGTAAACAAAATAGTAGCAGTACCAATAAATACATTATGTGGTAAGTGAGTTTACTTTCTGTTTATTGCACATCCATGGTGCTCACACTGGAGAAAGAGATTTATTAATGCATTTTTCAAATCAACCAATAATAAAGGTAAAATATGCCCTCCAAGACTTACTTAAGTTAGCCCTAAGATCATTAATGCTAGACACATATGCTATGTCTTACGAATATCAGACATTTTTGGATTAAATATGTGAAGACAGAAGTAACCGTGGCCTCAGTGGTTTGATGAAGGTCATATTGCGAAACTGAAAAAGAAGAACCTGACTCATTTCATACCTTGGAATAGATAAGAAAAAGCACAGATGAGGGTAATTTGGGTCTGTATGGGCTTTTTTGTGCAGCCTGTCCACGCTGTTCTGGAGATATCAGACGGTAAAATATGCTGTCGACAGCATCTTTAATAAGACCTGAGACAATAAAACGATGAACAATATGAACAAAAGAACAGTGATTCAGTATGTGACACTCTTTACTTTTTATCGAATCAAACCACAGATAAAACATATTTTGTTGAAACAAAAGCATAATTAAAAATGTTTTGTTCTGACTTTCACATTGGAGTGTCCTTTTTTAAAAGAGTTTCAATTAAAAAATTATCTTTGGACTAATGTGACCACGTTATTCAAATTGGTATTTAGCAACCCATACTCATTTGTAAGGTGTGATTATCATGCAGGATGTGTTTGTGAAGCTAATCGTGTAAAATGATTAATGCTTGAAAGCCATTGCTTTTCCATTTTGCAACATCATTCAGACAACCATTTGCACCATGGGGCGAAAATAATTTCAAAACATTTCTTACCTAAGGTGAAACGAATACAATTATCAGTTTGGATGGAGTTTGGCGCGGGGAAAGATAGCAGGCATTTCGTTAGACGTGCACGGGGTCAACAGGGCGGCGAGGCTACGTCTCAGGTCAATAGGTTGTTGCAGAAGTAGCAGGCCCGCAGATAAGGGAAGAGATGGGAGGAGAAATGGGCATTGGAGCGCGGACTGTAATAGCTGTCTGCTCTGGCCTGATGAGGTGGCTGGGGAATAGAGCCCAAAGATTCCTGCTTGTGTGTGTGGAATTGTGTGTGTGTGTTGATTGATGGGGTGGCGAGGGATAAGAGTGGGTCCAGTTGGTAGGTGTGTGTCTGCATGGGCGTGTCGTGTAGTGCAGGCGGTGTGTAGTGGATGTGGTGAAAGGTGATAGGGCCGGGCTGTGTAAATGATGGCTGATGGGGTCTCTTGAAAGTCTATTTAGCCAGAGTAATGAAGTGCGTCTGCCAGGGGAAGAATATGAGGGACAGGCTTGGAGGCTCAGACAGACAGCTAGGTCACCTCACTCAACCTCGTATGGAGAGAAAAGGAGAGATGGACAAGATGATTCAGTTGCAATGACTGTTATTCTTACTCTGTCTGCCATGGAGGCGCCTTGGAGGACAAACAGATCAGGTAAACTCACTGCCATTGATATAATGTCAGTCTTCACCTGTAGGTCATGCGGCCTGTACTTCCAAGCCAACATGTTTGCCTTGACTTTCTTTCTATCTGTCTCAGTGGCACTTGAGCTCAGTATAAAAGCTCTAAATTGTAACATTTCAAGCTGTTGACCTTGATTGTTAACTAAATCCCTTGATTCTCACTCCAAATGAAACTGGGAAGTAAACCTTGAGTTTCCAATGCTGTATTGTTCCATAAAGTGTTCCATAAATGGGTCTGTTGCATTGTTAACTATTAATTATGTTAAGTTGACATTGAATGCTTGGGCTGACTGCAACTTGTTTTCTGACCATGTGGACCAATATGTTACTCAGCTACATGTAGATCAGGAAACATTTCTAATTTCGGACCACATATTTGTAGTTTATCAGTAAAGAACATGTTCTATGTCTAATATCTTTATGTTCTAAAACCAAAAGTGTTAATATTATGTTGGAATCTATTCCTCAAGTATGACTGAACCCATTTAATACAATTGGGAAAGGTAGCCATGGGAGAGCAATACACCACAGCTCTTGAGGTATCAAGCTCATAACAGTGTAACGGGAGAAGAACAATAAAGTTATGATATGGTTATTTCACGTATCTCTATAAGGACATATTGGAAAATATGTTGATTGAGTAGTTCAGAATGTATGTAACACTCCGAAAACGACGATCAAACATGCAATTCTCAAAGCAATACACCAAGTTTCCAAATGACCCAGGCCAAGGCAAAGATTGAACTCTTCACACTCTCTTTTTTCTGATTTTACCAAAAAAACATTCTTATGCACAAACAACACTTTGAATGCCTTCTGAAAGAATCCCTATCAGCCCCCCTTGAATACCCCAAGGGGTTTCATGAGGATTTAAGGCATTTTTCAAGACTTCTCAATTAATGTTAAAAGGGTATTCAGAGAGTGTCATAATGGAAAATGTTGAGAACTGGCAATCAGATGGGCTCGAGGATCTAATGGGATATCCTGTTTACAATATATGGGTTCTCGGGCTAATTCTAATAATATAATGCTGGTCATTGAGTATGGCTTTGTTGGAGTAATAACTGTGAATACACATTTTAATACCACAGTATGACCATGCTGGTATGACGATATTTACACCCTATTACCCCGTATTCCTATACAATAACCAAACTGTTCTTTCTTTTTCTTATCCGCCCATTTTTCAGTCATAAACATATGCTGGGTTTTTCCTCTGTAAGATTTTAATCAGGACCCCAAAGGCCTCTAATTCAAGAAGGCAAACATTGCATCAGTCGCATGCCCTGGTCCCACGTATCCCTGCTCCTAAAAAAGAAGGCTATCTTGTGAAGGATACAAACAGATCATATCTGTTTCTAGGCTGTCAAGTGAGGGACTGTTGAATCCCCCTGATGACCCCAAGGCTTTTGCAGCAGTAGATTCAGACTCCAGCGTGCTTCTTCTTCGTCTTGTTTCTGTAAACTAGTGCCAGGCCATGTAAAGATCACACTGGAGTGAAGGGGTAGGATTGGGATGTAGGGGGATGGTGATTTTTGAAGAAAATGGACCGAAGGCTCAAGTGGCAGGCACCAGAAGTTTTTTTTCATGAGCTAATGAGGTCAGGGAATGAGAAAAGTAGAACAAAACCATAGTGATTACATCTTGACAGTCCATGAGATTCTTTTGGGATAACTAAATGTCTTTTCATGAAAATGTATGTGCTAAAAACAACAGGGAAATCAGTGGATGTGCTCCATGAGGATTTAAAAAAATACGTTGCTTCTTGCTTTGACTGAACAAATGGTTCACAGCTTTTGGCTGTTTTTACACTATGCCTCCTTTGTCTGTAATAAATAAACTGGCTTCAATCCAAGCTTACAACATTATTATGAACCACACTTTTAGCACATTTGGAATGGCAACACTATTGATAACATGAATTATCATCAAAGTTTGTACATTTTTGGATATGCATTGTCCCCAGAGGATTAATCATACTGACCTTGGTGATCACTTTCTAGTAGTAGGTAGTAGACTTTTTGTTATCTTCAAAAGACAAATACAGGATGTATTGCTATGGAAATTGATGAAAACCTTTGTTCCCGAGAGGATATATCCTAATCCCCCAACTTTTTCTCGAGCACTAGCATCAAACAATGCCCAACTTTTTACATTTGTTCAGCCTTTCTTGGTTTGAGAATAACTTTAATACCTTTATTTTGCTTTTTAAGGTCTTAGCCATTGGATAGATTCCCATGAAATTTGGTTCAACCATTCATGTCCACATGTTGTTCATATCTGACTTTCATCTAGCGTCACTATCATGGTCAAATTTGTAATATTTGAATACTTTGGTTTATGACCAAATAGCCGCAGAACTAACATCAGCCTCAGCTGAACTTGGTGTTTAGTGCTAATTAGCAAATGTTAGCATTCTAAACAATAACACCTGCTTTGTAATAACCTGTTAGTGATGTCCTTGTGAGCTTGTTTCCATGCTGACATTAGTATTTGGCTTAAGCACATGGATTTAAGCTTAGTGTTTTCTGATCAATACATGCTAATATTCTTAAGAAACCCAACAAAACACACATTAGATCATTTCAATGACACTGTTTATTAATCACCATTTGACCTGTGTGTGTGTGTGTGTGTTTGCTTGTGTGTGTGCATGTTTGTGTGTGCAATACTTTGCACCATGTATTGTCTGATTATGTCCATATTTATCCATGTATGCCTCTCTTGTATGATTGTAAAACCTTTGATATCTAGCTCGATTGTGATTGCCCCCCGTTCCTGTACATGAACACATAGTCTGCTAGTAAAAATACACAACAGGCCAAAACAACTCAACTGGTGTCTTTGTTACACACAACAAGGCCCAGCATCTGTCAACGGTGAAAAGTAACATCAAAAAAGAACATCAACTTAATCCTTGGTTGGTGCGAAGGAGTTTGCTTATTTAGGCAGAAGCACTACTCCTCAATTTTATCCATACATGTCTTGATTTTGTAGCACTTGGAATTATTAGATTGAATGACAGTATGAGGTGTAGAAACTAACCAATGGTTACACAGTTTTCAGAAAAAAGTATATTGTATATATATATATAGTTATATATAGATTTATATTCATTTATAAGCTTTTTAAAATAGCACAGTAAACACTTTGCACACATGATAAAAACCACTGAGTGTGTCTGATTGTTTATGTATAGGCCAATGGCATCAAGGGAACCATATCCTGGTAAAGGGTCATTTCACTTTATCTGCAGTCAGCTCAGGAAGGAACTGTTAGTCACTAGTTTAGACATGAGAACATTCATTTGTGATATTTTATTGATAAACTGAACATGTGGATTGTTTTTCTCTCCTTTTGTTCTACGCAGTGTTAAAATCTCCTTCCTGAAGTGGCTAAACTTGAAAGAGGACTGAACCCGGCTCCTGACAGCATGTTCCTGTCTGTAACAGTACGTTGGAATACTTTAGTCTGCACACTTTAACCACACAGAAAGAACAACAGAAACAAAAAAAGAGAAGTTATATAAAGACAGTCAAGTCAAAAAACCGGAGATACAGAATTTATAGTACTGCACATCATCTCTGCTCGTCCCCTTGTCCTTCTTTTTTATTTTCCCCGTGTTTTATACCTGTACAACACCTGATCTTTCTCACTCTATGTCTAACCTTCTGCTCAGTTTCTCACTTCCTCTCAATTTTTTTACCCCACACAGTCTCTGTACAGTTGGCTTAGTGGTGACCATAGAAATAGCTAAAGGGCTCCGTGTGACATTGGTTGAAGTTTGTACAGAAACATTATTTTTCTTCGTCATGTAAACAGGCACACACAGATCTCTAGAGGCTAACTCCTCAGTCCAAAAAAAACCAACCCACCTCTGTGGGCTAATGGGTCCCTCTTCAGGTTTTGTATTCCTATGTCCATTTCAGTTCCTCTAATCTGTCTGCTGATGACTTAATAATTTCACATGTTGAGTGTTTCGGCCCCAGTCTCAGTCCTGCTGAGAGGAATAAGGCCTTGGATTGCTCCTCAAAATATCTTGAGGTTTACAGCTACTCAGTATTTAGTTCTCCTCTTCTCCCCCGGCGACCACTGCCAAGGCTTTGTTACAGTTCGCGCCCAAGATAATGAAGCTTAACCAAGGTTGCTTTTGTCCAGGTTACTGTTTGTGTAGTTTTATGTTGCTGTCTCCGGTATCAGCGTTGGTGGTTTTAGCACAGAAATTCACGCTGTCTCCGACAGGTCTACGTGGAATGAGCTAGCAAATCCTTTTGCGGGCTGAAAACACAGAGAACACACTTGTTAAAGACAAATGGCACCCGATCCCTTGAGACTCTTTGGTGACACAATCGGCTCGAAATACCGTCTCTTGAAGGATACGTGCCACAAAGGACTCTCTGTGAAGTTATTTATATACCCTAAAGGCTGGTCCTCACAGTTTTAATGGCAAACTAATTTGGGAATTGGGTAAAAAACATGTCCATCAGTAAAGATAAACGTTTGAAATGTGGTGGCTACATAATGCATGCCAGAAAATAAACAGAGCACTAATTGCTTCATTAATTATCTATAAATGGCTCATTAAACATTCATAAACCCTTTATCAAGGCAACCCTGGTGATCAGAGCAACGCCAAAGCCAGTAGCATGCGGTGCTATTTTTAAAGTAGAACATGATGCCAATTGGTTAATAGAGCTGCAGCCTCTGGGACTATTCCCATCACTTTCACACTCTGATGAACAACAGAACCTTTCCAGTTTCAACGGGTGGTCAATTTATTTAAAAAAGACCTGGAAAGATGGATGATATCAAATGAGTAAAATATTAAACGATTAATAGAGTTGTGAGTTTTTTGGACAGAGCGAGTATGGAGTGCATTTATCCTAACCCCTTCGAGGCAGACGAGATGAGCAGACGCACAGGCAGCTATATTTGGAGCATAGCACGCTCTAGCACCTAAAGGCTAAATACAAATTATTTTTCCTGATGTGCGAGAGGAAGATTGCTTGGGTCTGTTTGCTAAGACGCAAACAAGGAGTGGGGGGGAAAGCAGGTTATAGAGCTTATTGTTTACCTGAGAGACAGTCCACAGCCAGCATGCAGTATCATGGAGGATGGTGGTTAACATGGTGGTGACTTGACTGGAAATGACTTCTCTACTGAATGTGTATATCGAATCCATTCCCTACTCTTAGAGCTAATAGAATATTCATGTAATGTGGGAGCTTGGAAAGCAATTGACATCTACAAGAAATGTCCTGCCAATGATTCCCTGTCTGCGTCTTTAGAATGCCATCTCAATTTATTCCAATGGATATCAATACCTCTTATTAGCCAAATGACGCCTTCCTCATATTGTTATAGTTTTCCTTCTTTCTTGCACACAAACTTGTGTTCGTGATATTACCAACTGAAGAATGTTGACCTCAGTCAGCCCAACCTCACCCACCATTCTTTATGTCAGGTATTGATTCACTAGCAAGCAAGTATAGATACTTGACACTTCCTTTTTAGAACAAATGGACTTCAATCCTTGTGAAAAATAAGTAGCGTGGGTTGTGTGTTTCACCTTTCGAAGCTATTCAGTAGGGAAGTCATCTTGATCGAGCTTGTTGTTGAGCAAATGGAAAAATATGTCCTTTACAATGAGATGAGCTACCTTTCATTTCCTCTCCATAATCTCACATGATGTTTTAAACAGTACTTGGCATTTTAATTGTGTGTGATGTGTGCTTGTGTTGCTAACCTTTACTTGTATGAGCATCAGATTAAAAAAAAGGCTTATTGGGGAGGATTTCATGGGGAATTTAAAGAAAGGTAAAAAAGAAAGAAAAGGGGCCACAACAGTTTATCATGAGTCTGTATTAAATTATTTTATTATAAATGACATGTTCACAGAAATGATTTAGGGTTACGATGGCGTTAAATTGAATTTATCAAAGTGGGTTTTTGGAGGATAGGGAGTTAGCAATAATATATTACATTTTACATTCAACAAAAAAATCATAAATTACAAAATAAAAAGCGTTACAACAAAACATAAAGCTGTGTTTAAAAAAGAAAAAAATATATAGATAGATAAGCAACATAAAAAAGTCCCGATCAGAATCAAAAAGGCAGATTCATGGTCCCCTGATTTAGTATCTGTTCTGGACCAGACCAAAGTCATAGGGTCCCAGGGAATTTTCATACTGATACTCACAGAGAAAGGTGGGTTTGTATGGTAGGGTCCCCCTATCATACTCTTTCCTCTCTAGCGTGCTGGAGCTGTACTGCGGCTGTTGCTGATGGAGGTGATGGTGAAGGCTTTGGTGTGACTGTGACCTTTGACCGTCCTTGCCAAAGGTGGAGAATGACCTATCGTTGGACGAGGCGGTGGACGAGGCCATGGTGAGTTGATCGGGCAGGTTGACCGAGGAGGGTACCTCAGTGTCGGGCAACGTGGCGTCCATGCCGGGGACGTGCAGGTTGCTGCGGTAGTCCGGCCCCTGGCGCCCATCGGATGGCACAAAGGAGGGCATCCAGCAGCGGTCCGAGTGACCCAGGGCCTTGCACTCCTCCGTGCAGTTGGAGAACAGGTCAGCGCCTGCAGTGAGGTCACAGATCAGGGTAGATGGAAAAATGTGAGAGGGTTGGGCGTCGGGAGAGGTGGAAATGTGAGATCACAGAGATGTAAGGGATGATAAGTAAGAGGGAAGAGAGGCAGAAGCAGATATTTGGAGTGGAAAAGGCGAGATGGAGGAGATGAATGAAAGAAACCAGAAGAGAGAAGACAAGTTAGTAATCATTTGCCAATGTTGCAAGCAGAATAAGTGCAGCAAAAGCTATTCATCAAAGAGACAAGGCCAACATTGATGAAGCGAATTGTTTGTTTTCCTCCTCACCTCATTCATTCCCAATGAAATGTGCAATCAAAATGATGTGAAAACATTTCAACCACCCCACTCTCAACATCAACATCCTCCGACTCACCATTGATTCTCAAACACCAAGAGATCAAAATGTGAATCCATATCCCATCATCTTCAAACACAGAAAAAATAAAAAACGCAAATTCTCGCAAGAAAAGTGCCTCAGATAAGCAACACAATATTTATTAATTGCTTAATCACACTCTTACAGTAATCATCTCTATACACACCGACAAAGTGTGTAATTGCCACGGAGCTAATGCAGATGACAAAACAAAGACAACACAAAAAAATTAAATTGACATCTTTAATCATATCATAGAATACCTCACACAGTCCTGCAATTGGAACAAAAGAGGTATCAGTTATGTAAATTAGTTGATTTTAGAGAGAATAGAGAGAGAAGAGAATACCAGAAAGATTATAAAAGGGAAGAGAAAGCACCAATAGATATAAACACTCATCTTAGTAAAGGGACTCTGCAGCCATTTGTTTACTCCTTCGCAGACCGGAATTTGTAGTTATTTCTCGGTGTTCCAGTTATTTCCCGGTTTTCCAGCAAAGCCATGTGGGAAAGCACGTCGGAATTGCAGGATCAAAGCCCAGACGAGCAGTTTAGGGTCCAAGGAGGAAAGCGATACATCAGTGAGACTGAAAAGGGAACGAGAGAACTCCAGAAACTAGACAATCTTTAATCTGTTATTCCCCAAGGGCTGAGAGGCCTTCAGATCAAAGGGTCCATTTACACAAATCTATCCGACTGATCCATTCCACTGATAATGCCTCTGTACCTCTATAACTAAAAGCAGACGGGCGCACACACAAACAATGTAATGCAAGCGTATACATATCAATAGATATTATACTACAGAGAAAGATAAGTAGAGTGTGTATCACTTTTAATAATCAGCATAAATCAATCCAGCCATCTCAATGAAGTAACAAGATATCTGAACCCTATGAACCCTTTCAGAGTCATTTCAGTGCATTTTTATTTCACCCATTGTTGCCTTTTTCCCCTCGAAGGAAATCACACAGTTATGGCTTCAAATGGGGGAAAGTGAAAAAAAATCAATTTTTATTGCAGATATACTGTCAATAATGATTAAAAAAAGAAAACAGATATCTGGCAATTATATATAATGTCATTTTGATGTTTTAATTTGACAAGAGTTTTATTAGGTTCACTTTTTACCATAGGACATGATATATAATATTATATTAAGCTTCACCTTAACTTGCAGCTTTAAGTAAATAAAGTATAGTAAAATCCCATCCACATTCTTCTTTGTGTATATTAAGACCTGATTTTAGAATAGGAACCAGATTACGGATTACACGAAGGGAGGGAGCCGAGTATAGAGAATGTGTCACTAGAAATGATCCCCCAAAAGATGAATAGGGCCCCTTTTTTGCGGCTACATCGTGTTTCTCAGGCCACATACATACCTGCAGATATACATAATTTGTCATGCTCAGTATGGGTTTCGGATAGAAAAATCTGTATCTTTAGTTAACACAGTTGACTGCTAAAACTTAAATCAAAATGAGGCTGTAAAACACATGCAAATGCAGCGTTACCTACTGTCTCTATCAGAGAAACTACACCTTATTTCAGGAAGGGTTAAAGTTTCAACAAAACAGCAAAAAAGTAAACGCATCTACTTACTTTTCTACTTTTGTAATTATATTGGGTTACAATCACTATGGAAACTGTGATGAACATTGTCATCATTATTTTGTAAATGTAGTTTTACAGTAAAGGGGACCTATTATACAAAATCCATTTTGTCATGTATTTTATACATCAACATGTGTCCCCTCTGTGGAAAGAGATTCTGAAGGTTTCAGGAACAAAGATTCTCTCTCTTTTTGGCCTGATCCATTTATATAAAAACCTCTCTGAAAATGAGCTGATCAGATTTTGGCCACTTTATGATGTCATAACGATGTTTTGTGTTGTGTAACCCTTAGCCCCCCCCCCCCCCCCCCCCCACACCTTATCACCTGACTCTCCTCCGAGAGCACCATTGTGTTCTTTTTAACCAAATATCTCTCAGAGGGGCGTGGGGAGTGGCTGCTTATTTTTCATCTAAAGTAACAGACAGAGAATCAGCACTTTGGAAACAGGGCTGAAACAGAGGGGATTATGGGATGCTGCAATGCATGATCTGTCAGGTATTTTAGCAAAAAACTTCAGAGACATGTTTTGTATATCTGAGACCTATAATAAAGAAATAAAAAACAGTATAATAGGGGACCTTTAATACAACTTGAATTAAATAAACAATGACTTTTATTTATGGGAAATAGATCATAGATGTATACATATATGCGTATTAGTTGTTATTTTTCATGTTCTAAAGCCAAAAGGAAATAAGTAATTAAGGAAATTGGAATAAAAGTTAAAAGGGTCGATTTGGTCCAAATAAAGACCTTTCTGATATAACTTAGTACCAGAACAGATACTGAATATAAAGGCAAAACTAACCTTGACTCAATCCGCTATTATAATAATGCAAGTTCTAACTGCCAATGTCATCTGGTCCAAATGTAAATACCATCTATTATTTACGGCAGCACTGTCAACACACTGTCTAAGGCCTACTGTTGTGTGCATGGTGTGGATCTAATCGTGTTGCTAATTCAGGCCTCACAGGGAGCGAGACGGGCAACAAAGACTGTGCCGTGGCCAAAGAGCCAGAGGAGACACGAGTCTCACAGACAAGGGAAAGCAAGGGCCAAACAGCCGGGGGCGGGGGGGGAGTCACAGATTTCACAGAGAGAGACAGCAGGCAGGAGAATCAGCAATACTGCAGGAACCATAAGGAAGGAGAGGGGAGACCCGGGCTATCGCAGATGGAAACAGCAATGGCCAGAAAAGACAGGGGGGGAGACCCATATTGGGCACGAGAGTAGGGTTACATAGAGGTGGGCTGGGAGGGAGATACATTTAAGTACTTGAAATAAAATAAAAACTCCAATTAAACATGATCTTTTATGTTTTCCATCATATGGATTTTTGACAGGGTTGGAGTACCCTCTTATCGAACTATGCAGGGTTATGTGTCGCTGGAGGTTTTTTTGGGGGGTAAAATAATGAATACGAATAGATGCAGAGACGGTTCATGTATGCTTAAACTTGGATTGAATTAATGAAGTCAACAGAGGATTAACAGCACAATCTTGTTTTCCTGTGGGAGACTACAATCTGGTCTATTTGTAAATAGCTGCATATAAGGGCCGAACATTTATAATAATAATAACACTTTATTTATATTGCGCTTTTCCTGGTGCTCAAATTGCTTTACAAGCAAATATAGAACAAATATTGTATTAATTACTTCTATTTTCTATATATTCAATTTTCATTTGTAATGATATTTGGGGTTGGTGAAGTGGGTTTGTATGAGGTGTACAAGTTTAGTTTTCTAAACTGGGGGTGTGCAGACACCATCTGTACACTAACTATGAATGATTACCTCATGCCATCCCATTTTCAAGATCCCAAACTATCCCTTGAACGTATTGTATTTGGTTTAGCAAGTTTTAGTGTGGCCCTAAAGTATCATGCTAATTTTCAGGTTTCATATTTGTTTTATGTCCGTGCTTTAATTTTCAAAAATAAAAATTAGAACCTCTTTTCACCCTCTGTCTGAAACCAGAGCCCAGTCTCCTCTGATTGGTTAGCTGGCTGGCTCTGTTGTGATTATTCAGACTAAGACAAAGGACTCCAATTGGGGGCGTTTCAGGCAGGGTGAGAGTGTGTGGGGAAGACACTCCCTCTGGAGGGAACTTTGGGATTTTAGCCTTTGCAGACCAATAACATGAAAAAAAAACATATAGCACACTACAGGAAACTGGAAACCCCATATGGCCTCTAACTATAACCCTTCGCTCTGTTTACCTGTTTGTTTTCTGCCAAATGGTTTGTCTTATCACCTCCTTGCATGTGCAGGTTGTGGGTCAATTGTAGCTCAGACTCAGAGAAATTATAAGGTTCAGAAAAAAAGAAAAACCTTTAAACTAGAACAATGCAGCACTCTGGGACTAAAGAACTTGAGTGGCGTTAACTTGCATTACCCTCCAACTCACCTCTTGAAACTAATGTATATTTATGGCTGTCTTTAAAGGTCTGGGGGCTTATAAATCATAGTATTTCTGTTAATTCCCACCTTACAGTTAGCCTTTGGCCTTTTAATGGACCTTCCGGCAAATTAATGTCCTCCACGGACACACAAGGGTGTTGAGCTCGGGCCCTCGCAATCATCTCTGTGCTGTTAAAGCGAAGATAAAGCGTTCCGTAGACACAGTGCTTACGCCTCAAAATGTGCAAACAAATAAGCTGAGACACCCAGAAAAAACCCAGACACCCAGGTGCAAAACTAAACGCACATGCAAGATAAAGGAACAGAGTTAATGCCGAAGGATTAAGAGAAAGCTCAGTTTGTTCCAAATGTCTCATCTCCTAGTATATTATTAAGCAGGCACAAGGAGCGTATTGTTCTCTGGAGATGATGTATAAATATATTCTGCAGAAAGCCCTGTTAAATCACGCTCTGAGAAACTTTTGGCTTTCAAACTACTCAATATTGTTTTGGCCTGTCGACTCAGTCTTAAAAAGACATCGATATCACCACATACATTTGCGGACACACTTAAAAACAGTCTCTTGACGCGGGGATATGTAAATATACACAAGCTAACAGACAGAAAGGCCATGTGCACATGACACCCGGTGGCTGTTGATTCCCTTGAAGCACCTTTTCTTCCTCTGGCAGAAAACCAAACAACAACTAAAAGCGGTGACTGGCAATGACAGGCCCTGCCAGCAGCACCGTCTCTCATTGTGACCTCATCAGGCAGGGAAAACAGACACACAAACGCACACACACGCACAAGGAGAGGTAAAGACGACGCCACACAATGCAAACACAATCTACTTGCTAATATGCAATCAGCACTTCTGTTCCTTTTTTCCCAATTACATCCCGGAGTGTTTCCGAAATCCCACGTTGGTGGGATTTGACTAATTGTGCTGCCTGACATACATCCAGCAACTGGGAGTAGGTAAAACAAATTATAGGGAAAACTGGTGAATTCACACCATGTGGGCACATTTCTGCTGCAATCAGGTCTGTCTCGGTTTTCGTAGCCCCCCCTCTGTATATCACCCTCACTGTCTCTGGTTATTTTCTCTCACTTTCAATCCTTTCTGCTTGGCTCTTCCTGTCTCTTTATCTCTTTTTCCCTCAAAAAAAAGAACATCTATCCCCCAGGTAAAGGGTGTCTTCTATCCATACGTCTGTTTTTCATCTTGTCCTCCACTGTTCCGGAGAGAATACAGACACACAACATCAATATTTGGACAGCAGCTCAGGCCAGCAGAGGAGTAGCATAGCTTTCTTGCACAGGTTGGCCTGTGAGACTGTGATGAACAAACCAGAGACCTCCCAGGGCCAAAACAGAGCAAGATGGCTCCCACCATATCCCGTGATGACAGTGAGAGATATTGTTCAGACTCTTGGAAAGGCAGCTACCATTTTCCATTTTTTTGTTATACAGCTCCTGAGTTGGGAGGGAGAGCCAAGATGGCCGCTTGCCCTAACAGTGTCTGTTTGATTAATACGGCCCTTTGTAATGTAGGAGCAAAGATTCTGGATGACCACTGATTATTGATCTGTAGTTTGTACGCTTTTCATCACTTAGGAAGTGGAAGTCAATGTCCAAGATATAATCTGATCATGACTTAGCTCCCCATTAATGGTAATAGTGGTATATTACAACGGGTATTGTTTCTTAGTTTTAGCAATCCATTTTAAAAGTCCTTGATCTGGTTCGTCTGTTTTTCAATAGGATTACAGAAACACTACTGGCCCGATTTTCATGAAACTTGGTGGAAGGGTCTAGCATGGGCCAAGGAAGAAGACATTCCATTTTCGATTGGATCCAATAATGAGTAAAACATACACATGTGTTTTCATACTTGTGGAAAGAGCACTGGCCAATGACTCTCCAAATGCCCTTCTAGTTATACCATTGTACTGGTCAGTAATGAGTAATTGTGACATTACAAGAACTAAATACAGATCAATAAAGAACAGTTCTAAGCCATATAATATCATACTATATATAAGCCATATAAGTCTTATACATGAACCAGTGGGGTGTTTCTATTAACCAAAGTATATCATAGCACATAATAGGCATTTTAAGTTCCATAACTTCTCTAAATAAGTTTTCTACTTTAGTTTATTTAACCTATGTTAGCAAACAAGTAACAACACACAGATCCCATATCTTATTCCTCATGGACAGGGTTGGTACCAAATGATCTAAATCACTTTATTTGGAAGTATAAGTGAGAGTAATTAGACCCAAAATGTTGGTAAAAATGATATCCTTTTTCTGAAAATAAAAGCCGATGCGAAGGTTTCTTTAATTACGAATCGCTCTAATATCAGGTTAGAAAAAAGCATCTTACTGTATAAAAGACTATGAGAGAATTACCGTACTCCTCACTTCATTTAAATACCTCACTAAACCTTTTCCTAATGATTTTATGGTATCAATTGCTAGTTTAAAATCTTCTCAAGTACAGTATGATGTTAGAATAGGGTATGCTTCAGGGTTAAAACCTCAAAATGTAGAGAAAATGTGTAATCAAGAGGAATTACTGTTGCCAGAATGCATGCATATATGTTCCATGCATGTAAGTTAAGCATTGCAGCATGTCTGGAGCAGATGTTCCCTGATGTCTGAGCAGATCAGTCATGGCCAAAGCGCGATTACTTTTGTCATGACTGAGATTTCCATGAACTGCCTCATGTTCAACTAAATATCCAAGGACCCATTGTAAGAATACAACTTGTTCTTTCTTCCTTTTGGATCTCATGTTTTCAGCATATTTTAGGCCCTATTCAAGAAGGATCATGACTTCCTTTTTTCTTCCATTTCATAGAAGAACACTTAATGTGCTATTCAGTTCCTTCAGAAAGCCCAGCCTATTCATACCATTCACACATTCACCGAGCCACTCGACGAGATGCGTCAGTGTTTTGCTAATCATTACATTAATGAGTTTGAGTTTTTGATTCATTTCCACACAGAACTCAGTAAGTCACAGTGAATCCACTCCTCCATCGACCTTAACCGCGTTATGAAAAGGTCATGTAATATTTCTTTTTTTTTGTACGTACTTTGTTTGAGGTAAGAAAGTAATCAAAGAAATCAAGGCAATTAGTTAATCAAATTGATCTTGTCCTTTGTCTACTGTGACTTTAATTGATATTCAACCAGCCAGTCAGTTTGGAAGAAGTGGTGACATCCTAACCTGTAACAGTCTAAATGCAAATTGATTTTTTTTTTTTTAATGAGGCTATGTTTTTTTATCCAATTTGCTGTCATAGATTTTCTCCTTTTCAAATAGAGATACTGTATTTCCTGTTTGCATCTGCTTATGGGCTTTTGAAGCCTTACGTTGGACCATTTACTTTCTCTAGCCTTTAGAAGTTGTACTTGTAAGATGTTCTGGTGTCATCTATCCTTATTGAAAGATTGTGACATCCTGTGAGTACATTTTCAAAACATTTTCCGGTTCTAGCCACTTGTATTCGAGGACTTTCTGCTGCTATTTCTCTTACATGATCCTAAACTGACTATCTTTGGGTCAGACACATATTGAACTTTGGGAAGCATTATGAACAATTTTCAATATTGATCAGGAAAATAATCAGACATTAAAATAAATAATAAAAATACATATTGTTGATTAAAATATTAGTTGGGTGCTATAATTCTTTTACACTGCCTTTTTTCAGTTTTTCGCAACTTTATTGTCTTTTGTAAGCATTCTGACTTTTCACAACTTATTGTCCTTTGCATTCAGCAAGGTCTCCATGCTTTCATTAAGTGAGCTTTTTATATTAAACAAAGACAGTATTTTCGGTGTAATTGATGATGGAGTCAGGGTTCACAGCCCACAGTTTTGTCAGTATCTCTGGCCTGAGAGGAGTGTGTTTCAGAACCATGTGTGCTAAATTCGTCTGACAACTGGCTGACATGGGGAAACTGCAACACGGTGCCCGCCACTAATTCATAATCAGCCATCTAATACACCGTTGCCACAGTGATTTAATTGTCCCATTTGTCAAGGCTGTTGTTCCCACCACAACAAACGTCAAGATAATGATCATTTCCAGTCTGCCACCCGTCACACAGCCTTCCACATCTGATCGAACGTTTCTTAGGTGCCAATATTATTTTCTTTTTTTGCCAATGAATATGTAATCCTCTCTTGTCTGTCACCTTTTTTATTTTTTTATTTTGCTTAATCATTCTTGCCGCCATCTCCTATTAGGTTCATGATGGGAATTAAAGAGGTAAACCAAGTCTTATTCGGATCTAACAATAAAAAAAAGGCTGGGAGGTCTTGCAGTCAATCAATAGTGCTTTGGCTCCTGACACAGCGGTACCTCACTCCAGACACGCTGCCTTCAGAAAAGCCATTTGCCAACTTTTTTTAAGGTATCTGCTGATATCCAATCCTCACAGGCAAGCGTCCCTTTGATTTAAAACCTAGTCAAGAGACTTATTTTCTAAAGTGTCAGACGAGCGGCCGAGCGGGAAGCCACGGCAGGTGTAGTTGATGATATGCCAACTGGAAATGGTTTTCCCCTTGATTTGAAATATTCCGAGGTGCACCAAAAGGGAGAGTGTGCCACGCTGGTCCTGTGAGGAAGCCTTCTCTCCAGCCCTCCTTTGATAATTGCTATGCAAAGGTTCTAGAAATGAATTACTGATCAGCCGAGTGTTGCAGAGAGCTAACGTGTGGGGGAGACAGAATGAGGGATGAGACCCTGCCACAAAACCCTGAAATAGAATATGTGTGTGTGACAAACACACATCCACAATAAGAGTGTACACACTGTTGGTGCATGCTCTGCATATGTGTGCATATGAATGTGCACATCTATATTTACTTATGCAAACGCTGCAGAAATTCATGGCAAATACACGTGCCATACTTAGCTTTTAGTCTTAGTCAACTAAGATGTATTTTTACCATCCTTTTTTTTATGGTGAAGAACCTTATCAGAACATCTTTAGTAAACACGAGATTTAAAATGGTGGACCATTTGGTAGAGCTGGCAGTTCCTTTATTCTTGTTATCACCCCTATCTCACACTTTCATATGGGAAGATCACTTATAAAGGCTAAACTGGTCCAAACAATTCGTAAAAGAAGAAGATTGTAGGTGGTGCTCTTGCATGATTCTTGGTGGAACAACTTCATTTTAGAAATGTTGTTGATTAAGTCACTTGATCCAAGCTTTTGTACAAACATTGGGCGAGTGGGACTGAGATAGTGCGGTCGTCTTTCAATCGGCATGGCCAACGGTGTGTGAATGTTAGTAAGTGGCACACTGCTCTCTATCAACGATGTGTGAATGTTAGCTTACTAAAGCAATTGGCACACTGCTCTGTATCAATGGGGTGTGAATGTTTGAATGATAACTTAAGCAGAGGGGGTTGAAAGGACTGGATACAATGCTGTATAAAATATGTTCAATTTGTCGTCAAAATTGCATGTTAGTTGACTTATCATTTATTTAATTGTGGACAGCTTGAAATGTAACCAGCATGAAACCCCTATACACACAAAACACACACACATGTCATACAACCCACAGTAGCCAAACATTAATGTTCTCATCCCTAAAAGGAGTCTCTTGTATGCCTATATAGAGGCAGTATGCAGTGCTCATGGCAGAGTGCCAGGCACTAGCTACCACTCTATCTCTCTTTAAACTGAATCTCATTTAAGCTTTCCATAGCCCCGCCTCAAAGGACTCAATACAGACATCATCACCTAGCCTCTCTTTCTCCTACACAAAACACACACAAGCGGATTACATACAGGTATTATACGCCTACATATTAATCCAGTCAATGGCATACCTTTTATAGACACACACACACTCACAAACACACACACACACACACACACACACACACACACACACACACACACACACACACACACACACACACACACACACACACACACACACACACACACACACACACACACACACACACACACACACACACACACACACACTCCATCTGGTTTTGCTGTTTACAGAAGTATGTGAAACTCAACTGTCCCTCTTTCCAAATACCACTCACTAGATATTACCTCCCATGGAGCGATAAGCTGTTCCCTTCTAAATCCAACATGATGAACAAATGTTGGTTTGCTCGTCGAGCGAACAGAGTACAGAATCAACTGGGTGCACTCCTCATTTTTGGCCAGTGCCAAATGAGCGCCCTTGTAGCCAAATAAACATGTTCTCAGTTCATTAATATGGTCCTTTTAAATATGCAAGCAAACCAGTCAGAAGGAGTTCACGGCAATTACTTAGCATAAGATATGTTTTAAAGGGGGCCTTAAGAAAAAAAAGAGTTTGTTAGAGCTTCGGTATGTATTTATATCATATATATTATATATTATTATTATATATTTGGGTACTTGTGAAATAAGACAACCCGTTCGATTATTTTCAGAAAACATTCGATATTTTTGCAATATTGATTGTATTATTGAAGTATTTAGTAAAAATGTTATTAGTTATTTTCTTCGCAATAAAGCCTATAAGTAATCAGAGAACACCAGCCTATATTTGAGTATCACCAATTACTGCTTAATAACAACCTTTGCAGTCTGTCTTAAAGAGACAGGCGCTAAAACGGATTGTTTATGTTAAAAGATAAATAAAGTATATTGAGACAGCCAGTCTGAGAAAGTCTAATGTTTTTTCTTCAAATTAAAGCATGTAAACACTTTTTGATAGAAACCCAAAACATAAGTATGAACCAAAAAGTGACCATACAGTAATTTGCCGCCTTTAAGGGCTAGCTTATCACTAAATGATGTTGACTGCTAGATAAAGAGTTTAAGATGCATCGCAAATTCATAAAATATATCTTCTTTGTTATACCTTCTCTACCTCTTGAAAATCTGTTTAAAAAATAACTTACATACAACTCAGAATGTATGATTAAACGCCCTTGTTAATATGTATTCCACAAAAACAATGTACTTTTCAGCGAAAAATAAGCAAGCCTTTTGGATTTCTTCCAATTCTGCATTTCAGTCTCGCACAGATTTGACCTTCCAAGCCTGCTTTATCAGTGAGGGCAGGCTGTGACACCACCGCTGCATATCGGCTCTCTATTTTGGCTCGGTTCATTAATAATGTCAAACATCATGGAGCCTGATGAGCACCATTCACTATCCTACAACACCTATCTAATCCAGTCTATTTGTATTCCCAGCACTGATATTATATTCGGCAGGCTCCGGTCTAGACAGGGGTCTTACTGCAGTCACGTGGAACAATTCCTCAGAAGGAAAAGGGCAATTCAATATGAAATGAGATTTTGTTTGCTCCACTTTTTTGTCTGACTCCACTTTGATCAATAAACAGGTACTAACCTAATCGAATTTGAGGGAGAACAGGACGAGGCTTATGATAAAACCGTGTCTAAAAGGGGGGGAAAAGTACTGCATTGTAAAATGTAGAAGAGAGTAAGTAAACAAAGCTGAAGTGCAGGAAATGTTCTCTAATTCCAACATGTTATGTTTGCCTTAACTTGTGCCAAATCTGCAAAGATTTTGCCAACAACACAAAGAACCCAAAAGCTGCTGATGTCCTTGCTCAGCTGAATCTATAACCAACAAAGGCCGTACAACACGCCGACTGCGTGGTTTATTGAAACACATCTCATTATATCAATTTAGATCCCAAGCCTTTTCCCTTTCACTTGAGAGAACCTATTGATTTGTGCCACTAAAGCACTGAGGGCCTCAAACGGCCTCTCTGCGAGTCGCTGTCCTTTCAGCACCACTCGGTGAGAAAGAGAGAAAGGCAAAGAGAAAAAAAAGGAAAAGTAGATCTCTCCCAAATATTCCTCCCTTTCATCCGGGTGTGAAAAACAATCAACACTTCTGGGGCTCGCTCATGCCAGGCAGGGGCCCCGGCATTCGCACTCTCAAATTAAGGAAATTAAAAACCACTGGTCCGCACCACAAAATCGGAATTATCCCATTCACAATTGCAAACACACTCTATGGAAACTGGAGGATTGGAGGGTGTATGTGTGGGTAATGACAGTGTAATTTGGTCTGCTTGGGCCGGGTTGGACTCACCGGCAGAATGACCCCGGTTGGTGGCATCATGGTCACTGTCGCCCTGTTCGCTGTCGCCATGCCCGCTGTCTTTGGAGCTGACTATGTCTGCCTCTTGGAATGCAGAGCTGTAGGAGGTGGGGGAGGGAGGTTGTGTCAGAAAAAACAGAGATGAGAATAATGGAAGGGTCAAAGACAGAGGTCAAGAGACAATATTAAGAAGGGAGGGGTGGAAGAGAGGAGAGGAGGATTAAATGAGGGGGCAGAGAGAAAGAGAACCAGAAATCAACACCGCGTTAATACAGTCACGGTGGCCGTCAAGAGGCGAAATTGGATGTTTCACATGGCATGTAATGAAATCCAGCATTAGAGGTGTAATAGGCCCTGCTCTGTTAGTTATGGGACGGATGCCAAATTGAAGATGAACGTTATGGAGACATTGGGAACCATGTAGCCTCTCAAAGCCACAATTAACGATGCAGAGTATACGGGACTCACACTGATGGATGTAATATTCAATTTTATAGATCTGTGAATAGCCTGAGCTCCATGAGGCCTATTGGATGTTACAGGTCCTGGTGTGAGGCTCATAGGCTCGGCACGTTGGCAATAATAATATGGCGTGTGTGTTTGTGTGTAAGTGCTGAGATGTAGCTTTTGAATACCTGTTGACACGTCTGGGCCGGTCCACCAAGTAGCTGAGTTCTGCTCGTTGGTGTTTCGTCTAGAAAAAAAAAACACATTTGATTAGAGTTAATGCTAAATACACACATGAACAAATAAGCAGGGTATATACAGCAGTATACTACAGCAATAGCAATACTACAATGTGAACATTCTCAGTACAAGTACAAATCCAAAAGTATACTCATCATGCATAAAATCCCATTTGCGCATTACATTATAATTATTGATAGATCAATTATCACTTTAATGATGCATCTAGTTAAAATGTGGCTAATTTGAATGTACTGCTTGGTAGCTTAACCCTCCATTATTCATCATTATGCATTAATTATTAATCATCCAAAACTGCAATGTAACTATAGCTGTCAAACTAAATGTAGTGGAGGATACTTGCTTAAAAATATAGTAGAGCACCTCCTATAAAGAAGATAAACTCAAGTACAAGTACCTAAACATGCTACCTTAGTAAATGTACTTAGTCAAATTCCACCACTGACTTTCATCCTCATACATTGGCTGTCAACGCGTTAACGGTGATGGAATGAGCTAGGAAGAGGAAGGAGGAGTGGGGTGGGGGCGTCAGTGCGCGCATCCACTCGGTGAGCGAGTGGGCGAGAGGAGACGGGAGCAGGGGAGAGTGGGTTAGGGGAGGCGACTGAATGCGTAAATGATTGAGCCGCGCGACGCTGAGACTGAACAACCTTTGTTCACGGTGCTGCCGTGCAGGCTCGTGCGCGGAATACTTAACGCGCAGCAAAGGCAATGCTGTGTGTGACTGGCTCTACTCCAGCCCTGCAGCGCAATCAACACAAAAGCTCCACAAAAAAAAATCCACAGCTCCCCCAAGCAGAATGCACACAAAACAGCGCTATCAAGTCCCCCTACTCTTCATGCTGATACGAGCAGCCCAAACTTTATAACCTAATAAGATTAAGAATATATCCGTTGCAAACGCCTGTTCTTTATGAGGGTAAGCTAATTAAGGCTGCTGATGTAATCTAACTGTCTTGCAAGCATCTTGGCAATTGTCTAAACTCAAATGAGGGTAACACTTTACAATAAGGTAAACAAAATGTGCTCATGGTCTGAAACACATTGCCATTCGGGTCAACCACATATTGAAAACCCAAGTCAGAGGTTTTAACTTTTTTTTGTTTATGGATTTGTTTCAACTGAACACAGAATAATCCCATCCAATTCTGGTTCGACAGTAAAATGATCAGCAGTGTATACCCAAAAGTCAAACTCCCTGTCACACTCAGCCTTTTGCGCACGACCCCAAAGGTTGATCTGATAGAACCACTACTGCGAATGAAGCCAAAAGGCCACGCAAGATTCGAACATTGACATGTCCAATCACCATTACGCATGACAATTATTAAAAGGCCACCGAGCATGACAGCCAAGTCAATAGCAGATACACCCCTCCCCACACACACACACACACACACACACACACACACACACACACACACACACACACACACACACACACACACACACACACACACACACACACACACACACACACACACACACACACACACACACACACACACACACATCCTCTCGGGACTTGTGTTGCGCGTGACCTGGGTGGATAACAGACTTTGACGTGAAGCAGACACAGAGCGTGAATCTCTGTAGATATGTATGATCTGGGTTGAATCATGGGTGTTTTTCCACTTTCAGTGATGGCTGATTCAAGCTGCTCTTACCTCATTAGAGAGAATGCTGCCGTTGGATATGATGTCCGGCTGCTGGTCACTGTAACCCGTCACTATGGCGCCGCAGGGGTTGGTGTGATCCGTATCCGTGCTGCGGGAGGGGCTGCACGGTTTCAGGAACATCAGATCCGTTTTGGCTGACTCCGGTGTCAGACACACCTGGTAGCAGTAGGAGTTCTGGTTCTGGTGGTGGGAGCCGAAGCCCCCTCCCACGCCGCCCACACCAGACTCCTCCACGGGCACCTGCCCCACGGGCCCGACCCCTGACGTCACGTTGGTGCTCTGGACCAACATGATGTCGGATTTGCTCAGCTTCTTCTGCTTCCGGCCGCGGGCCTGCCTGCTGCAGCACGAGCCACAGCACATGCAGCACTCTCCGGCTAGCAGGCACGTGTACAGGTCGATCTTCTTGTCCTTTTGGCAGCGCACGGCCAGCACGATCATGGCCAGGAGGAAGATGAATGACACAGAGCCCAGGGCAATGATGAGGATGAGGGTGAGGTCAAGGGAGGTCTCCTTCGCCTTGGAGGCCGAGCCGCGGTCCCCACTGCGGCCCTCCACTACGCTGTCCACTAATATTACACTCACGCTCGCAGAAGAGGAGAGAGGGGGCTGTCCGTGGTCTCTCACCTCGATCAGAAGGTCGTAGTAGCCCTGCGGGTCCCTCTTGGGGGAGATCCTGCGGGCTGTCCTCAGCTCCCCCGTCCTCCAGTCCATGCGGAACATCCCCATCTCGTTGCCCCGCAGAATGCTGTAGGACAGCCGTGCATTCTCGCCATCATCCGAATCCATAGCCATGATGCGCGTCACCAGGTACCCGGGCTCAGCAGAGCGCGGCAGGTGCTCTTTGGCTGTGCCGTTCTTACCGATGGGGGCTATGACAGTGGGTGCGTTGTCATTCTGGTCCACTATGATCACATTGACAGTGGCGTTAGAGAAGAGCTCGGCAGCTCCACCGTCTTTAGCATGCACCATGAAACTAAATTCCTTCAGCAGCTCGTAGTCAAAAGAGCGCAGCGCGTAAAGATAGCCGGTATCCTGGTTTATGGATACATACGTGTCCACGGACATGCCCTGTATTTCACACTCCAATATGGAGTAGGTAATGAGAGCGTTTTGTCCTATATCAGGGTCCATGGCACTCACAGCGTGGATGAAAGCCCCGGGCACGTTATTTTCAGTCACATAAACATCATAAACAGCCTGCGTAAAGCGGGGCGCGTTGTCGTTCTCATCGGAGACGTGCACTTTGATGGATTTGCTGGTGGCGAGCGACGGCTGACCCTTATCTTTGGCCACCACGGTGATGGTGTAGGAGTCTGTGTTCTCTCTGTCCAGCGGTCCGTCTGTCACGATAGTGTAGTAGTTCTTAAAGGAGGATTTGAGCTTGAAAGGAACGTCTCCCAAAACCTCGCAGCTCATGTGTCCATTTTCGCCGGAGTCCCGGTCTGAGACGCTAAAAAGTGCGATGACGGTGCCCGGGGCGTCCTGCTCGCTCACGGACTCGGTCACAGTGCTGAAACCAATCTCCGGTGTGTTGTCGTTCACGTCCACGAGTTTCACCAGCACTTTGCAGTGCGCGGGGACGGCGTTAGCCCCCATGTCTTTAGCCTGGACGTAAATTTGGTGCGTGCTGCTCTCCTCGTAGTCCACCTCTCCCGCCACCTCTATCCTACCTGTCCTGGCGTCAATGTTGAATAAGTCCTTTATCCGCGGGGCGTTGTGGCTGCTGAAAGAATAAACTATTTCCCCATTTTGTCCCTCGTCAACATCTGTGGCGTTGAGCTGGATGATCAGAGTACCCACGGGAGAATTTTCCCGCAGATTCACAGAGTACACTGACTGGTCAAAGGTGGGCGCGTTATCGTTCGAGTCCAGCACTTTAACGACCAGGAGAGCCGTCCCAGTGCGCTGAGGGATGCCCCCATCCACAGCCGTCAGCACGTAGCGGTGCACAGCCTGCTGCTCCCGGTCCAGAGACTTCTCTAGAACCAGCTCCGCGAACTTGTTCCCGTCACTCTGTGTCTGCACATCAAGGTAAAAATAGTTATTGTTCGTGATGGCATATGTGCTGAGAGCGTTCGTGCCCACGTCCGGGTCGAAGGCGTTCTCTACCGGGAAACGGGTCCCGGGGATGGCACTCTCCGATATTTCCACGGAAATGTCCGTCTCAGGGAAGCTGGGTGGATTGTCGTTGATATCCATCACTTCAATTTCAACGCGAAACAGCTCCAGCGGGTTCTCCAGAAACACTTCCAGGTGCAATAGGCACGGGGTGGTTTGCTTGCAGATTTCTTCTCGGTCGATTTTCTCCTTCACCACAAGCGCTCCGTTCTCTAAGTTCACCTCCAGATAAGGTGTCCGCGAACTGGGCACCGTCTGGAAACGGCGAGCGGAAAGTTTGGTAATGTCCAGCCCCAAATCCTCTGCAATATTCCCAACCACGGAGCCAGGCTCCTGCTCCTCTGGCACGGAGTAGTGTAGCTGAGAAACAGCTCCATGCAGGATGGAGAGAAGGAGTATTAACCAAATCATCTCCTCTCACAAAGTGCACTTCAAGATGAACAAAAAAAAGTGTTATTCCTTTTTCTTACAATAAATTAGCATTTCCCATGTCCTCTGTCCGCAAAAAGGCAGTGAAATAAACAGCAACAAGGCTGCACGATTGTGAAATTCCTCTCCTGTGCCTCGGGTCAGTGGAACATTGTGTCGTTTCAGCTGTGAGAAGCACGGCCATTTGATCCGAGCTCCTCTGTTTTAATCAATTCTGCACCGGTCTGTGAGTTTTGGCGTCAGCGCAAACATTGCAGGCTGCAGCCAGGACGCATAGCCAACACTCCCTGTGCTCAGAACAGACAGCCTCTTCTTCACACAAAGTCACAAAACAACATGGACATTCCACACGAGTAGGGAAAAAAGTCCTGCTTTTACGCACTGCAAATCTAGCATAAATGCAACTTCTAAATAAAGCCCCGCGAATCTCTCCCTCTATCTCTCTCTGAGAGCATGTAATCACTGCGCCTAAGCGCTCAAAGCGGATGATGTTTGCAGCTCGGCTTCTGTAAGGCGACTGTGAGCAGCGGGGTTGGTTTTGCGCACAGCTCCTTTCCCCACCAGCCAATGGTATGCTCAAACACCGGCTGTAATGGCACCTGATTGGGGCTGCGCGACGCCAGCCAGAGCACACACCGGGCCCCTCATAACAAAACCAGTTAAGTGCCACTGCGCTCCTCTCTCTTCTCCCCTCTCTCCTCCGGGTCCGGCCTCAGTTGTAGCAGGGAAATTAAATGTTTTACACATCCAGTGAATTAAGGAAGTCGAATAACTGGCTGACAGTTCGCAAAGCCTGTGCGGATAAAATTACAACGAGTGCTGGAATTTCTGAAATATCATACTATAAAAAATGCTTTTATTCATTTTAATCATAAAATAATGTTATTTTCTTCACCTCTAGTGTAACGAATGGATGTGAGATTGCTATAAAAAAGTACAATGACTGTCATGAATTTGCCCTTGACGCAATTCAATCTACCATCTACCCTTCTCTCTCTCTCACTCTTTCTCAGATAGAAACATAAATGCACAATAGGGGGGCAACAGAAAGCATTTTAAATGAAGTAATATCTCCTGTGTTGTTTGCTCGCGAGCATCAGTGCGATCCGAGGTTCCATCAGAGCAGCATCACACACGACTTCCTTTAATTCAGTGTAATGAAGCACCATGCTTTAGTCCCACCGTGTTGCTAATAGCCTGGAGTCTATTAGTTCCCCTATCTTCCCATTCTTATCATTAACCCCCCCACCGTACTGGCCTTAACTGTAGTGAAGTTGCATCACACCCTAATTTAATTCATAAGGCGTACATTAAAAATGCAAATGGGGAGTAGTAGCGGGGGTCTAACTACTTATTGGAGGATGATGTTAAAAATATGAAAAAGAGCGTAATTGAGGCTAATTAACATACGTCTCTGACTCCAAATGTAATGCAACAATGTCGGCCAGTTAATGCAAAGCGACGTGCCCATTGTGCGGCGGATTAAACAGCGCGAGATTCGCGATTCTGCATCTCGCCATAGAAGTCAGAAAGAAACAAAAGAGGAGACGTTAGATGAATTTCCAGCCATGTCTGAGCCGGAGCTGTGTGACTGAATCGAGCTGACACTGGAGTCGGATCTCGGAGCAGGAGCGCACAGCAGATCCTCTCTCTTCCTCCCTCTCTCTTTCTACCCCCTCCCTCCCTCTCCCCCTCACTGGATCCGACAGGGTGTTGCAGAGAGCGACGTCGCCCCCTCGCGTCTGCACACTTTTCCTTTTAAGCACATTACTGTATGAAAGGGGACCAGGGAACTTATTGGTTCTTACTAGGAATGGGAATTGAAAGCAAATGTATATTCGAATATTCGACCTCCAAAAAGACGGTGAACCGATTAACCGAAATGTACATATCCTATAAAAAAGAAAATGTGGGGGAAAAAATTGCAAACATCTTTTTTTGGGGGGTTTTTGGATTCAAATAAGTATAGAAACCAAGTCGAATTTGTCAAATGTATTGAACTGGTGATCATAGTTTGTACAGTTGACAGCTATAGGCCTAAAGCTTTCTTTCAATAATTGAACTTTTGTAACAGGATTATGTAATCAGGATAACAAGATACAAACCATTAAGGTGACTCTATTCCCTTACAGTTACATACAAAAAAAATCAGGTAATTGTTACATTACTTATAAACAGTATTACTAGCAGTTATTGTCTTTGTTGTAGATTTGAGTTATTCTATGTAATCTGTCTGTAGGCTCATACTTTAAGGGTTAATATATACGCCCACTGCCTGAATTTTTGTTTTTGTTTTTATTCAGTAGGTGAACGTAAATGTTAATAAAATGGTGTGCCTTAGCTTAACTCTGTATTCAACTAAAGCTAATTATCTTGTATGGACAGATTGGCATGCAATATAAATACATTTGTACGTTTACTTTAAATGTTGCAGTTTGTTCCTTTGAATATTGTATTAATAATAACATAATTAATTTACATGGCACTTTTCTAGATACTCATAAACATTATTTACAAGCATACAACAACATACAAAGTCCTAGGGAAAAAACAAGATGCAATGAATTTCATTTAAAAAACAAAAACAAACAGATAATTGAAAAAAAGCAGTGAGATTGGCAGACTAGCTTTAAAAGCCCAACTTTCCTGAGAGTGTCAACTCATCCGGTCATTAAAATCACCAATTCCTCAGATAAAATAAACACAGTATTTGGTTTACTCAACTAGCGTACAGACGTACATGACAGTGTTTAAGGTTCTGTTTGTATGCACAATCTCTGCCACTAAGGCAAGGCAAGGCAAGTTTATTTATATAGCACTTTTCAACACAAGGCAATTCAAAGTGCTTTACAAAAAATGAAAGACATTAAGAAAATGGCATTTAAAATCAGTCATTAAAAAGAAAAGCTAATAAAATAAACATTAAAAGAAAAAATACATGGATAAAAGTTACAGTGCAGTCTAAGATATTAATAGTTCAATTAAGAGCAGCGACAAAAAGAAAAGTCTTCAGCCTGGATTTAAAAGTAGTAAGAGTTGCAGAGGACCTGCAGGTTTCTGGGAGTTTGTTCCAGATATTTGGAGCATAATAACTGAACGCTGCTTTACCATGTTTAGTTCTGACTCTGGGGACAGAAAGCTGACCAGTCCCTGAAGACATAAGATATCTGGATGGTTCATGATTTAGCAGGAGGTCAGAAATGTATTTTGGGCCTAAACCATTCAGTGCTTTATAAACAGCAGCAGTATTTTGAAATCTATTCTTTGACACACAGGAAGCCAGTGTAAAGACTTCAGAACAGGAGTGATGTGATCCACTTTCTTAGTGTTAGTGAGGACTCGAGCAGCAGCGTTCTGAATCAGCTGCAGCTTTCTAATATATTTTTTAGTGAGACCTGTGAAGACACCATTGCAGTAGTCCAGTCTACTGAAGATAAAAGCATGGAAAGGTTTTTCCAAATCCTGCTGTGACATTAGTCTTTTAATCCTAGATATGCTCTTCAGGTGATAGTAAGCTGATTTAGTAACTGTTTTAATGTGACTGTTGAAACTCAGGTCAGAGTCCATTATTACACCTAGATTTCTGGCTTTATCTGTTGTTTTGAACATTGCAGACTGAAGCTCAGCGCTAACTTTTATACGTTCTGCCTTGGCTTCAAAAAACATTACCTCAGTTTTATCTTTGTTTAATTAACTATCTGCTAACTTGTGTCAGATTGGATCGAGCATGAATACTTTGAAAGGTGTAACCTTGAACATTTCTTCTTGTTATTCCTTCGCTTATGTAGGCTCAATATAACCTTTTGCATTGTGGTAAACGCCCACAGGTGGTCTGCATCACTGTGGCTGGCTTGCTCTCTAGTCAGATTGGCCTTAGGTGGAGCTACACTGGGAATTACTCCACCAAACTCTTTGCACAAACATCCCTTTGTAAGAGCAGTCATTATGAGTTATGACAGCCGTGGTAGTAAATGCAAAGGTGTTACTTTTAATGTTAACACAGTGGCAGAGTGACAGGGGAGCTGTGAAATGCAAAGCAGCTGAATGGAATTCAGTCATAGTTTATTATATTGCCTACTCTGGTGCGTTTCCTGTCATAATGGCTTCTGTGAAAAGGAGACTATAAGAATATTAAAGGTGCACAATTTCTCAGGTAGAATTAAGGACATGACATGTTAAGAACAAGCTTGTGAAAACAGACGATAATATTAGCAAAACTGTAGCTTAATCACAGTTGTAATTGAAACATGCTTAAAGGAGTTGTCATGAAATGTTTTCACTTACTTGCAGAGAGTAAGATAAGAATGATACCACTCTCATATCTCTTCATTTAAATTAAGCTACAGCCAGAAGCTAGTTAGTTTAGCTTAATTAGCATAAAGGAAGCAGAGGAGAAATATTGCCTTCCAGCACATGTTAATAGACCTTTTTTTTCAAAGCTGAATCTCTGACTTGTCCCACCAAGCCTTAACTGATGCAATAACTCACAAATTGAAGGTTGTTTTTAACCAATCTGTGCCCAAAAACTTTATTTCGTATAACAACAAAATGTTGTTCTGATTCGTGTTACAATCTGTTACAGGCATACTTTTCTGACTGTACAACTTTTTTTCACAATATATTTTCGAAAAAAGTCTTTACCTCAATTCAAGGTTTCAAAGGCTTTATTGTCATACTCACAAAAGCTACAGCGTTGTTGTTGTTGTTGACAAGGAACATTTTAAGTCCCTAGCTCTTCCAACAGTGCAACATACAATATGTTTTAGACATGAAAAGCGATAAGTAACAAAACGTGTGGTAAAATAGTGCAAGTTACACAATGATGGAAAAAGGAATAAATAGCTTAAACTGCATACTATACTATACTGTACTATAGTACACATGAGCCTTTCTGCTATGAAAGGCCCACATGTATGTGTTCCAGTCCTTATGCTAAGCCAGGATTACCATCTACTTGCTTTAGCTGTAGATATGAGACATGTGATCACAAAAAAAGAGATGAATAAGCATGTTTGCCAACATATTTAGTTATTCATGTACATACCTAATATGCTAATGTTAAGGTTCATATTTGTATTTGACATGTTTAGATGCTTTAATGTTAAAAAAGGTCTTTATTTTTCTAATACTGCCTGTGCTGCAGCACCTCTTTTCACCCTCCGTCTGAATCCTGAGCAGACTGCAGACAGTCTGCTCTGATTCTCTGATTGGTTAGCTGGCCAGCTCTCTCTACACTTAGATATGTCTTTCCCCTTAGCCTATCACATACAATGTGTTTGAGTGCTAGATAGAGAATCATAGATAGAATCAGAGGGATGAAACCCTCTTTAATGGTCACACATGCAGAGCACACAGCACACACAGTGAAATTGGTTCTCTGCTTTTAACCCATAACCTCCTAGTACCAGGGGCAGTGGGCAGCTAGTGTACAGTGCCTGGGGAGCAATGGGAGTGGGGGAAGGGGGATGCCCGGTGCCTTGCTCAAGGGCACCACGGCAGGGCAGGAGGTGAACTGGGACCTCTCCAAGTAGCAGTCCACACTCCATATTTAGGTCTAGTCAGGGACTTGAACCGGCGACCCTACAGTTCACAGTCCAACCACTACTGCCGGTGGCAGTGGCCAATAAAAGTGTGAATGTTACATAATGATGTCATCATGTTATGGAGGGGGTGTGGGAGAGAAACTCCCTCTGGAGGGAACATTGAGATTTTAGCATTTGAAGACCATATATGCCCCAAGACCTTTATATCACATTACAGGAGAGGGAATACCCATAAAGCCTAAGAAGGCCCCTTTGAGGGACCTTTACATTAGTGCAATACTACTTTCCCTGTTGATTAGACTGTCAAAGAATTAGCATAAGAAAAATATTCCACACATAAAGACTTTGGTTGGCTGCATTTGGTTAGGCGTTAGTCCTGGTTGTTTTTTCACAAGTATTAACAACATCAGCGGTCGTTCTCCTTTAACTGTTGCCCCATTTATAATTTAGTAGCTCCCAAATGACAAATGGGACATAATGTTTGACAAATGATGTCATAACCAGCCTTGATGTGAGGGGCTAACAGACTAAGGTAAAAGCTCAGAAGGCCATTAAAATTTCATAATATGAACAAAAAGGCAATTAAGATATCATTAAGAGGGTAAGCACCCAAAGGATATACGTGAGGCCTATTACTGTGCCCTTCCATGGGATTGTACCCAGCCGCTGCTTAAAAAACTGCACTTCAGAGACCACTATAGAAGTGAGTTGTGGCCCAATGACAAACTAGTAAACGGGAGCTATAGGCCCTCTCAATATGTCAACAGGAGTCTGTATTGTTTGGATTTAGGCACACAATAACTGCTCAGGAAAATGAGCCTGGTTTAAATGTACTCTGGGTACAGAAAGAAAACCTTGTTAATTATGTAATGTTAGCTCATTGGCTTACTGAAGCCCCAGGGTCATAAATGCTGGTGAAAACTGTAAAAGAGAATGGAATAGGTCAATAAACAAACAATGTAAATGTGGACACCCGAGTCAATCCCTGTTATTGTCGCAATAATCAAGGTTAGGAGAAAACGGATCAATACACAGCAAATACAATTTGCTGTTAATAACTGTTATACTCCATTCAGCCATTTTACAGAGTGAAATGCACAACAGTGGGAATACAGTTGTGCAATGTAAGCACAATGTATTCACCTTCTAACCCCAAATTGGTGGAATCAGCCTCATCTGGGCTCTTTTGATTGCTTTATCCTAGAAAGTACTATGGGGGCGGACCTGTGGAAAGGCGCTGCAACGGTCCAATAAACGTACATTGGGAGAAACACGCTGCACTTTCAAAACTATGCAATTATAAAAACACAAATGTGCTAAAACATGTGCAAATGAAGAAACATCTTCAACAACTTGAAAACACATCCACAGCATCTACAACACATTAACCTACTTGACCAAACATGCACAGCGCTGACTACAAACTATTTGAATCATTTCCTGAACTGCAGCACGTGTCTCCTAATCGAAGTGTTTAGGCAGTTGTAACGCATTGGCCCCTGTCGGCCAACGTAAAGCACAGTATGTGTGAGTACATGAGACCATGTATAAAATGAATGGCCGTGCCCTCAGCCCAAAGTGACTGTGTGTGTGATCAGTGTCTGTCCCAGACAGCTGCAGGGTGACTCCCTGCCCTGAAGGCCATTACTCAGTGTGATGGATAGCGGAGGGAGTGGTGGGGAGGAAAGGAAAGGGGTGTTAGAAAAGGAAGGAAGGAGGCAGAGATGGGGCTCAAATAAAGGAGTAGACAGTACATTAGGGAAGGATGAGCGAGAGAGCATGAGGGTACGGCTGGAGGAACAGGGGCCTCGGGAGTTTGAGGTGTTAAAGTGAGAAGAAGGGAGGTGGAGAGATGGAGAGATGGCAATCTGGGATCGGGGCTTGACAGCAGTGAATGGTGCTGATAAGAAATGGAAGAGGAGGAAGAGGGGGGAAGATGAAGCTGATGCTACTTTAGGTAATTGGTTTATTTTCACAGAGGGAGAGAATCCATCACCATTTCTGTAAATACATCAGTGATTGTCACCGAGATAATTTTTCAGCGCTTGCATCTTGGCATGATGCTAAAAACATTTTAAAAAACAGCCCATAATGAAAGCTGGTGTCATTTAAGGCAGTGCAGAAATGAAAACCTATGACTAAGTCAATCATTTATAAGCAAGCATGAAACAACGGAATCAAATTTAGATGACATGCGGAATGAAACAAGTGCAAGCAATTCAACGATAGCCTTGACAGGGACAAATAAATAAATTCAAGTGATCCACTTTATTAATCAGATTATATTTCTTTCCATTTTTGTGTTTGTAGTCTAAGAACAGGTGATAAGATAACTTATCTTTTCTGTAAGATTGTGAGAAGAAAGGATCCCTACTCATTGGCCTTTACTTGCATTGATATTCATTTGTATACATTACAATCTCAAGACTTTCAACAGGAAAAGCAAATATTTAAAATTGAAAATAACATTTGCCGGGATACATAAAAAAAAGAAAAATGGTAACGAAAAACTGAAAAGAAACGTGTTGGTTACGAAAGCAAAAATGCATCAATTTTAACAGAGGAAGTAAAGATGCTTCTGAAAAACTACTTATAAAGTTTTTTGTCACCTGCAAAAATATAACATAATGAAAACAAAATTCATAAAGGCCTATATAATTATAATAATAATAAATGACCTATATCTGATCTATATCTACAGTATATATATATATATATATATATATATATATATATATATATATATATATCTAAAATGGATCACCAATTTGTTTTCACTCTCAGGGACTTACAGTATAAGAACCAGAGAGTTATAAGAGACTTGCATCTATAACTTCTTCTTAGGCCTAATGTGGCAATAGGATTGAATGAGCTTGGAACTATGTATCATACCCTTGTATTCACCTAAACTTAAACCAATAACACAAATCAATGATGCTTTCTAATTTGTTTGTCTTCATTGTCACTACAACCACATGCTGTGTCACTGAAGGTCAAGGTCTCAAATACCTTCCCAGCAGTAGGAGTGCAAACCCGATAATGGACAATACTGTAAGCGTGTAACACAATTATCAAGGTATTGCAAGAGAATAGTATTTATTTCTGTCTAAATGCAGGCATGATATGGGATATTCTAGCAACAGACTGTCAAAGTCAAGCCACACATGAATCAATGAAGATAGAATCCCCAGTACAAAACAGAAAAAGTTCTAAACTAAACAAAACACTTAACATTACGAGAGCAGCCGATGACCTGTTTCAATTATAAATTATCGTTGCTATTCCCTTTATCTCCTCTGAATTGCAGAATGCTTAAAGCCCATGCGGGGGAGGAGGACTGGCCATTAGCCATTGCAGGAACAGACACAAACATTGCATTACAGGAAGGGTCCGCTCACACAAGTTATACACTAGAAAGCAGCACAACCCCATTAACTGTGGTCAAATGTTTAAGATTCAAAACCTTTTATGTAAAACACAAACACCCGTTGCATTATAGCATGCACAGATCGGATCATTATTGATTGAGCAATTTTCTTTCACTGGGCAAAAATGTTGAATCCAAGCTTTTAAATTAGATGCATCAGTATATCGTTTTTACCGATACCAGAAGAGAATAACTACTATAGCCAGTATATGGTCACAAACAAATTACTCTCCATAAATGCTGAGCTTTAGATACATTGCACTAGTGGACTCAAAGAAGTGTATGTTGGCGCCTAATATCCACCCACATACTAGGAAATAAATAACTTCCTTCCTTGTAAAAGGGTATTTGAAATTTGGCGTTGTCACCTATTCTGTGGACATGTTTGTTTCTCTGCATTTTTGTGGGCATTATTAGGGCCGAGTTGTGCCTTTGTGATTGACAGGTGGTAGGCATGCTTCTTCAGACACAGAGCTGTCCTGATGGGTTTCAAAATAAACAAACCTGGGGCAACTCTCTGTTTTTGTAATGCTCAATTGGAGAGTACCAGCACTGTGTGTGGTGCTGGATTTTCCTAACAGAGCCCCATTGGAATCATTATAACTCAGGATTTTTGGTCTATGGGTGTTGCAGACATCTGTCTTCCATCAACAAAGATAATGTCTTTTGTTCAGTTTTTTTTTGCACTTTAGTTGATGCTGAAATGCAATTTTCTGCTCAGCTGCTAATGTCATATTTAAGTATACGATTCTGGCTGGAGTACCTGTCAACATTTCTAAGTATGTTCCTAACATGAATGCAGGGTTTGATGTTCTGGGAACTCATTTCTTTCAGGCACTTTTGATGAAGCGATTTCCCTTTTAAAAATTATCTTACTGTAAATGGAGATGCTACATCCCCAATGTCCCTAAACAACCTTTGAGATAATTTAGCTTTCTCGTTTACATGTATCCAATTATAAAAGGAACACACCACCAGTGTTTTATAACTCTGTAACTGAAATAATTTATAATCAAGCAATGTTGACCACTCCTTGCTAGTCTAGTGCATCCATATGTTAGCCACGAAATGATCCGTTGTTGTTCTGGACACTTCATAGTCCAATCTCTATAATGCTCTTTGAACAAAGATGGAGGATAGGGCCGCTGGATGTTCTCTTAATGAGGAATTTAGGTATCACTGTTTTCAGTCTCTAGATCAGGGGTGGGGAACCTTTTTCCTCTCAAGGGAAAACAACCTCCGTACAAATTATTGAACTCAATCTCTGCTTAAAAATACTAAAATCACAGCCCATTCATTTTGCCTTTCTTTCATGCTGTGCAAAGATAAAGTAACCTCTTAATCCAGATATCTTTCTGTTTTATTTTCAAAGTTTTTATGTTGTGCTTTGGAGAGAGTGTGTAAAAGGCTAAAGGACCTAAATGCAGACACCCACTATGACTCGCGCATGCATGCACGTGCACAGTTGTGGCATGACCACCAAAATAGAAATACTGTATGAAGGCACAAGATGTGAGCAAATGTATTTAGTATACTATTCATGTGAACTTGATTTAAGTGGGGGGTGGACCTAACCTCCTCTAGAGGGGTCCGGGGAAATTCTCCCCCAGGAAGATTTTATTTTTTTTAATATCGAAGTTAAAAGCATCCATCTGGTGCACTTTGAGAGCAACATTAAGAGATCTGTGGATACATCTCTCAACATCCAAATGAAACATAACTGTAAACAGATTTATTTTTCTTTATGGATATTTTACAAATCGCTCCCCTTTTAAACTGTATTCTTGTTTATTAATAACTACTTTTTTTTACTGTCATTATAGTATTTTTTTATAACTATAATGATCGTGTAAAGGTGTGCCTTTACCTCACTGAGCTGAGGTTGTCAGCCTCTCAGTCTGTCAGGAGAGAGCTCTCTTCCACCTGGTTGTAGAAAAAGCTCTTTATATCTGTTAGCATAGCTGGCTAACCAGATGCTAATAACAACAATCTCCGGAGTGACACACAAAGACCCAGAAGTACTTGTATTGCAATGTAGCATATTATTTCCGATCACGTTATTGACTGTATGATCAATATTACAGATGAACATATCGCCACTGGGCTTACAATGAAAGACACAGCCACGCAAAAAATGCGGCATGTGTACGGCTCCTTATCCATCCATCCATCTTCTCCCGCTTATCCGTGGTCGGGTCGCGGAGGTAGCAGTTCCAGCAGAGAGCCCCAAACTTTATTTTCCCTGGCCACATCAACCAGCTCTGACTGGGGGATCCCAAGGCGCTCCCAGGCCAGAGAAGATATATAATCCCTCCATCTGGTTCTAGGTCTACCCCTTGGTCTCTTCCCAGCTGGACGTGCCTGGAACACCTCCCTAGGGAGGCGCCCAGGTGGCATCCTAACTAGGTGCCCGAACCACCTCAACTGGCTCCTTTCGACGCGAAGGAGGAGCGGTTCAACTCCGAGTCCCTCCCGGATGACCGAACTTCTCACCTTATCCCTAAGGGAGACACCAGCCACCCTGCGGAGAAAACCCATCTCGGCCGCTTGTACCCGCGATCTCGTTCTTTCGGTCATGACCCATCCTTCATGACCATAGGTGAGGGTAGGAACGAAAATGGCCCGTAGACAGAGAGCTTTGCCTTCTGGCTCAGCTCCCTTTTCGTCACAACGGTGCGGTAAAGAGACTGCAGTACCGCTCCCGCTGCTCCGATTCTCCGACCCATCTCACGCTCCATTGTTCCCTCACTCGAGAACAAGACCCCGAGATACTTGAACTCCTTCACTTGGGGTAAGGACTCATTCCCTACTTGGAGTGGACAGTCCATCGGTTTCCTGCTGAGAACCATGGCCTCAGATTTGGAGGTGCTGATCCTCATCCCAGCCGCTTCACACTCGGTTGCGAACCGATCCAGTGAGTGCTGAAGGTCGCAGACCGATGAAGCCATCAGAACCACATCATCTGCAAAAAGCAGTGGTGCAATCCTTAGTCCACCGAACTGCAGACCCCCTCCCCCACGACTACGCCTCGAAATCCGATCCATGTATATTACAAACAGGATTGGTGACAAAGCGCAGCCCTGGCGGAGGCCAACCCTCACCTGAAATGGGTCCGACTTACTGCCGAGGACCCGGACACAGCTCTCGCTTTGGGAGTACAGAGATTGGATGGCCCTGAGTAGAGACCCCCTCACCCCATACTCCCGCAGCACCTCCCACAGTGACTCCCTGGGAACCCGGTCATATGCCTTCTCCAAGTCTACAAAACACATGTAGACTGGATAAGCATACTCCCAGGCACCCTCCAGGATCCTTGCGAGAGTAAAAAGCTGATCCGTCGTTCCACGACCAGGACGGAATCCGCATTGTTCCTCCTCAATCTGAGGTTCGACAATCGGCCTGACCCTCCTTTCGAGTACCTTAGAGTAAACTTTCCCGGGGAGGCTGAGTAGTGTGATGCCTCGGTAATTGGCACACACCCTCTGATCCCCCTTTTTGAAAAGGGGAACCACCACTCCGGTCTGCCACTCCTTCGGTACTGTTTCCGACTTCCACGCAACGTTGATGAGACGTGTCAACCATGACAGTCCCTCAACACCCAGAGCCTTCAGCATTTCTGGGCGGATCTCATCCACCCCCGGGGCTTTGCCACTGTGAAGTTGTTTGACGACCTCAGTGACCTCCCCCCGGGAGATTGGTGTCGATCCCCCTTCATACTCCAGCTCTGCCTCTAACATAGAGGGCGGAGTTGTCGGGTTCAGGAGTTCCTCAAAGTGCTCCTTCCAACGCCCTAACACTCCATCAGTTGAGGTCAACAACGTCCCATCCTTACTGTACACAGCTTGGATGGTTCCCTGCTTCCCCCTCCTGAGGTGTCGGACAGTTTTCCAGAACAACTTTGGTGCCGCCCGAAAGTCTTTTTCCATTTCTTCTCCGCACTTCTCCCACACCCGCTGCTTGGCCTCGGCCACGGCTGAGGCTGCTGCCCTTCGGGCCTGTCGGTACCTTGCAACTGCCTCGGGAGTCCCCCGGGATAACAAATCCCTGAAGGCCTCCTTCTTCAGTCGGACGGCTTCCCTGACCACCGGTGTCCACCAGGAGGTTCGAGGGTTACCGCCCCTTGAGGCACCTAGGACCTTGAGACCACAGCTCCCCGCCGCGGCTTCGGCAATAGAGGCTTTGAACACCGACCACTCTGGTTCAATGTCCCCAACCTCCACAGGAATGTCCGAAAAGCTCCGCCGGAGGTGTGAGTTGAAGGCCTCCTGAACTTGGGCCTCCTCCAGACGTTCCCAGTTCACCCGAACTACACGTTTGGGCTTACCAGGTCTATCCAGAGGCTTCCCCCGCCACTCGACCCAATTCACCACCAGATGGTGATCAGTTGACAACTCCGCCCCTCTCTTTACCCGAGTGTCCAAAACATACGGCCTCAGGTCCGATGATACGATAACCAAATCGATCATGGACCTTCTGCCTAGGGTGCTCTGGTACCACGTACACTTATGAGCATCCTTATGTTCGAACATGGTGTTTGTTATGGCCAATCCATGACTAGCACAGAAGTCCAGTAACAAACCACCACTCCGGTTCAGATCAGGGGGGCCGTTCCTCCCAATCACTCCCCTCCAAGTGTCTCCATCATTGCCCACATGTGCGTTGAAGTCTCCCAGCAAGATTAAAGAGTCCCCTTCAGGAGCCCCATACAGGACTCTTTCCAGGGTCTCCAAGAAGGCCGTATACTCTGAACTGCTGTTGGGTGCATAAGCACACACAACAGTCAGAGTTTTCCCCCCCATAACCCGCAGGCGTAGGGAGGCAACCCTCTCGTCCACTGGGGTAGACTCCAACAACGAAGCACCCAACCGGGGACTTGTGAGTATCCCCACACCCGCCCGGCGCCTCACACCTTGAGCAACTCCGGAGAAGAATAGAGTCCAACCCCTATCCAGAAGTAAGGTTCCAGAGCCGACGCTGTGCGTAGAGGTGAGCCCAACCAGATCCAACTGGTAACGCTCCACCTCCCGCACAAGCTCCGACTCCTTCCCCCCCAGAGAGGTGACGTTCCACGTCCCCAAAGCCAGCTTCTGTCGCCCGGGTCTGGTCCGTCGAGACCCTCTGCCTTCACTGCCACCCTTCTGGCAGCGCACCCGACCCCATCGCTGTTTCCCGTAGGTGGTGGGCCCGCAGGACGGAGAAGCGGAGGTGTTGCCCACGTCGCCTTTTCGGGCTGTGCCCGGCCGGGCTCCGTGGCAAGCCCGGCCACCAGACGCTCGCCGACGAGTCCTCCTTCTGGGCCTGGCTCCAGAAGGGGACCCCGGGCTTCCTCCGGGCCGGGTATCCTCACTTCGTGTGTCGTCTTTCATGAGGTCTTTTGAACCAATCTTAGTCTGGCCCCTTGCCTGAGACCAATTTGCCATGGGAGACCCTACCAGGAACACAAGGTTCCAGACAACACAGCCCCCAGGTTCATCAGGGCACACAAACCTCTCTACCACGGTAAGGTGCTGGTTCTTCATGTGTACTGCAATTTGTGAAGTGCTGGAGCGGCGTTCCGGCAGCACTACACCACCTGATAACACGTTACGCTCGTGCTGTGTTAAAGAAAAATGTCCTTGGCCAGGAAAAACAGGCAGTCGCGTGTTTAATTCTATTGCGGTCTAGATTTCTTACATTTTAATTTATTTTTTGCGTGTGTTTATAAATTACCTCGAGGGCCGTATCAAATGTTCTCGCGGACCGTATATGGCCTGGGGGCCGGAGGTTCCCCATCCCTGCTTTAGATGGTCAATCTGTTATTTTTCTTATATCTCGGTCTTTCTCATCATTTCCTCCAATTCAGATTCATTTTCTTGTCTGACCTTCCAAACTAGACGATCTGGCATTTTCATCGGACAACCCAGTCTCACGGCATTTCGTGTTATAGTCACGAAATGCAATCTATTGATTTGTGTTCACCAACACGATTATCCCCTTTTTTGTGTCACACAGAACGATTTTAAAATCAATGTATTTCTATTGGTAGTATGTTTCGTGCCTGCACCACGTCTTTTTGTCCGGTCGGGTCTTAGAAAACTGGAAGCTGTGTGGTTCATAAAAACATTTTCTTACTCAATATCAAGCCGGTCTCGACGTTTGCATAGATGAGAGTAACACATGCGTCACTTCCGGGCAAAAATTACAGCTCCGCCCACTTTTGGGGGAAAACAAAGCTGTCATTTGGATGGCGGTCCATTCAAATTCTGAAGTTTTTGCCAATCCGATCAGAAATGTAAGAAAACCGCGGATTTTTGGATCTTCAAAGAGCCCGATTACAATGGCCAGACAGGCGAACAATTACATTAAATAATTGGAAATCGACGATCGGGCTCGATATATGGTTAAATATAGCAGTAGACGATCGATGTCCATAGATGAGAGTAACATCTAGATCACTTCAGGGCGAAAATGACGACCCGCCCAGTTTTGGGGGAAACAACACTGTAATTTCAATGGCGATCAAGCCTCAAGCCACAGAGCTCTTCTTTTACTGTCCTTTTTTCTTAGAGGAAGTACAGAAAAACGTAACTGTGGATTTGTTTTCATGTTTGAGGTGCAATAAACAACACAGCAGCTTTTTGGCATTATAAAACGCCAGGTTACGTATTGTAACCCTTGTTATATTAACACAGACGGAGCCCTCTACTGGACTCTATCGTTACTACCCTCTATGACATCATTCACCAACTGAGATTTCTATAGACGTAGCCGGCCTTGGGGCGGGCCTACCTGAATGCGCGCGCATCTCACCGTATAAAAGGAGGCCTCGCCTCCTGACTATCATCCTACACCTCTCTTCAGCGAGCAGTATAGGACAGACAGTGCCCTAAGTAAAGTGCTGTGTTAATATAACAAGGGTTACAATACGTAACCCTTGTTATATCTCTCACAGGCTCCGCCCTCTACTGGACTCTATGGGTACAGTGGGTGGAGCCCTGATGTATATGCGCACTGTCGTCCAACGATACCATTCCACCCTATTGCCCCTGACCGGCTTTTCCGGTCAGCAGCTGCTGCCCCACATTTTCCTTTACCCCGGTGGAGAAGTCTGGGCTGCGGCTGACAGAGCACACTCTGCTGCGCTTGCCTCGCAGAAAGTGTGCTCAAAAAACAGTGCTGAGGTCCACCCCCCCCCCCCCCCCCTCCGCCCATAGGTAGATGGGGAGAATCCCCAGCCCTGTATGGGCTCACTGTGCACCTACCTCTCTGAGTCCCTAAGGATCACAGGGAGAGTGCAAGTGCCCATGCCCCACACTCAAGCACTGACCCCATGCACAGTGTTTGTGGACTATAGTGTGGACGGCTTCCACCCCGTAATGGGCCAAAGCGCATCTCACCCATCCTGGGACCCCTCAGAGGGCCCGGCATGGGGCGAAGACGCATTACAAACTCACAAAAACTCACCTCTTCAATCTGGCTTTTAATGTGTGATTGTTTTTGTATTATTTGACTTTAACTTTAATTATATATATATTTGTTGTTCCTTTCTTCTCTTTTCTTTTCTCTTCACTATTATCTGGAAAGCATCTTTGAGCACCTCTAAAAGTGCTAACAAATTAAATCTATTATTATTATTATTACGTCCGGGGGAGGAAGTCAGATGCCTACTGACCCACCGCCCCCCTCCCCCCCTCCTCACCACATGTATTGTCCCAGCAAGCACAGACGAGGAGAAAGAGCCAGATATGTCCAAGAGATAAAACCTTATTAAGGGGCCTGGTGTTGACCAAGACACCGCTGTGCATATATCCTCCACACTCACACCGTTGAATAAGGCTTTTGACACAGCTACAGCCCGTGTGGTGTGCGCAAGAATCCCCGTGGGGCAGGCTCTCCCCGCCTGTCCGTAGGCATGCGCAATGCACTCACAGAGCCAGCCTGCCAGGCTTTGCTTGGACAGAGCTCTCCCGATCACCTCGCCCCTGACGCGCACAAACAGCTGTTCGGTGCGTCTAAGGGCAGCCCTTCGCTCCACATAACATCCTAGCGCACGCACCGGGCTGAGGAGGTGCAGCTTAGCTTCCCTGGCCCCACCATGGGGGGGAAGACTAAAGCCTCCTAACTGAATAGCCCTCGACCTGAACACACTCCGTAGGCTCTTGGGCACAAAGGAGGGGTTCGGTCTGAGTGTCACGCCGCTCCGGTCACCCCAAATCAGTAAGCCGCTCGAGTGAATCGTTAACTCGGACACTCTTTTGGCTGACGTTAAGGCAAGAAGCAAAGCTGTCTTCCACAACAGCGCTTTCAGGGAGGAGAGCTCCAGAGGCTCAAATGGTTCTGATACTAGAGCCTCGAGCACCAGGGGCAGGTCCCACTGCGGGGTGGAGGCGTGCACTACTGGGCGCAGCCTCCTGACCCTATTTAGGGGCAATGGATGTCCACTTGCGGGAGACGACAGACAGTGGTGCGGTTAGCCAAAGTGACAATGGATGTCCACTTGCGGGAGACGACAGACAGTGGTGCGGTTAGCCAAAGTGACAGACCTAATGTTAGACCAATTTACAGGCAATGGACGTCCACTCTCGGGAGAGAGACCTCCAGCATGTGTCCCTGACATGGAGACTCTGTTTATTTCACTCATCCAGGACAGAGACCGGGGAAATCTCCTCTCTGTGGCCCCTCCAAGACCCCCAAAGGACGGACCACAGACCTCCAGCATGTGTCCCTGACATGGGCACCTCCATAACCTTGCACACCGTGAGTCCCCGGACTCCCGGACTTAAGCACTCCCCCACGGACTAAACCCAGATGTTCACACCCTACAGAACTCCATGCCCCTGGTTAACCTAAAGGGGGTGGATTTTGCGGTGCTTTACCGTCGGCACATCGGTATCCATATTCGGCCTTATTCACGGCACCACCACCCCTTCTGTGGAGGATATTCTCATGCTCCTGGTAACCCTTTAAATAGTCTGATACTGTCAGGGCTCATCACCGCACTTTACAAGCCATAAATAATGTTTAAATGGTCGGGGAAAGTGTTTTTAAACGTCTGGAAGAGAGTTGTAGCCTGTCATTTTGCAGGATATCATTTAACATGTAACCTCTCCTGGAAATGCACAGAATATGTCCATTTCCAGGAGAGGTTCCATGTTAAATTATATCCTGAAAAATGACAGGCTATAAGCCAGGAAAAAGTGTTTGAAAGGCGGGGAAAAGTTGTTTAAAATAGTCGGAAAAGTGTTTTTAAACGTCTGGAAGAGAGTTGTTGCCTGTCATTTTGCAGGATATAATTTAACATGGAACCTCTCCTGGAAATGCGCAGAGTATGTCCATTTCCAGGAGAGGTTCCATGTTAAATTATATCCTGCAAAATGACAGGCTATAAGCCAGGAAAAAGTGTTTGAAAGGCGGGGAAAAGTTGTTTAAAATAGTCGGAAAAGTGTTTTTAAACGTCTGGAAGAGAGTTGTAGCCTGTCATTTTGCAGGATATCATTTAACATGTAACCTCTCCTGGAAATGCACAGAATATGTCCATTTCCAGGAGAGGTTCCATGTTAAATTATATCCTGCAAAATGACAGGCTATAAGCCAGGAAAAAGTGTTTGAAAGGCAGGGAAAAGTTGTTTAAAATAGTCGGAAAAGTGTTTTTAAACGTCTGGAAGAGAGTTGTTGCCTGTCATTTTGCAGGATATAATTTAACATGGAACCTCTCCTGGAAATGCGCAGAGTATGTCCATTTCCAGGAGAGGTTCCATGTTAAATTATATCCTGCAAAATGACAGGCTATAAGCCAGGAAAAAGTGTTTGAAAGGCGGGGAAAAGTTGTTTAAAATAGTCGGAAAAGTGTTTTTAAACGTCTGGAAGAGAGTTGTAGCCTGTCATTTTGCAGGATATCATTTAACATGTAACCTCTCCTGGAAATGCACAGAATATGTCCATTTCCAGGAGAGGTTCCATGTTAAATTATATCCTGCAAAATGACAGGCTATAAGCCAGGAAAAAGTGTTTGAAAGGCAGGGAAAAGTTGTTTAAAATAGTCGGAAAAGTGTTTTTAAACGTCTGGAAGAGAGTTGTTGCCTGTCATTTTGCAGGATATAATTTAACATGGAACCTCTCCTGGAAATGCGCAGAGTATGTCCATTTCCAGGAGAGGTTCCATGTTAAATTATATCCTGCAAAATGACAGGCTATAAGCCAGGAAAAAGTGTTTGAAAGGCGGGGAAAAGTTGTTTAAAATACTCTGATACCTCCAGGGCGCATCACCGCATTTTACAAGCCAGGGAAGGTGTCGGAATCCTGGGTAAACATTGTTTAAATAGTCTGACACCTGGCACTGTATTTGCCCCTGGGAGAGGTTCCATGTTAAATTATATCCTGCAAAATGACAGGCTATAAGCCAGGAAAAAGTGTTTGAAAGGCGGGGAAAAGTTGTTTAAAATACTCTGATACCTCCAGGGCGCATCACCGCATTTTACAAGCCAGGGAAGGTGTCGGAATCCTGGGTAAACATTGTTTAAATAGTCTGACACCTGGCACTGTATTTGCCCCTGGGAGAGGTTCCATGTTAAATTATATCCTGCAAAATGACAGGCTATAAGCCAGGAAAAAGTGTTTGAAAGGCGGGGAAAAGTTGTTTAAAATACTCTGATACCTCCAGGGCGCATCACCGCATTTTACAAGCCAGGGAAGGTGTCGGAATCCTGGGTAAACATTGTTTAAATAGTCTGACACCTGGCACTGTATTTGCCCCTGGGAGAGGTTCCATGTTAAATTATATCCTGCAAAATGACAGGCTATAAGCCAGGAAAAAGTGTTTGAAAGGCGGGGAAAAGTTGTTTAAAATACTCTGATACCTCCAGGGCGCATCACCGCATTTTACAAGCCAGGGAAGGTGTCGGAATCCTGGGTAAACATTGTTTAAATAGTCTGACACCTGGCACTGTATTTGCCCCTGGGAGAGGTTCCATGTTAAATTATATCCTGCAAAATGACAGGCTATAAGCCAGGAAAAAGTGTTTGAAAGGCGGGGAAAAGTTGTTTAAAATACTCTGATACCTCCAGGGCGCATCACCGCATTTTACAAGCCAGGGAAGGTGTCGGAATCCTGGGTAAACATTGTTTAAATAGTCTGACACCTGGCACTGTATTTGCCCCTGGGAAACTTCAAGGTTATATTCATGTTTTATTATTTATTTAATAATCACATGATTTTTACAAAAACAGTATACACAGTATACATATATACAATAATAATAATAATAATAATATAACAATATACATAATAAAAACATGAAAAGTGGTGAAAATGAGAAAATGTATCCGAAAATAGTGCCTCCTAATGCGGGCATGTGGACAGTAGCCACAGACTCACAGGCACACACACACATGCAGAGATCCAGGGGGCGGAGCACATGGCTTTTTTTACCCAGAAATAAGTCTATGAGAGGCGGGGAGACTCAGAGGACAGGCTGCGTCACCTCACTTTGTAACCCAGGAAAAGAGCAGGAATTCTGGCTGCGTGAGTGTTAAAAGTGCATTCATCTGTGTTAATCCGACAGCCGCAGAGGTGCTGACGCAAAGCAGGCGGAACAAATTGATTATTTGAACCAGGAATAAATGTTTGCAAGGCGGGGAAAGTGTTCCTGCAGCCCCTCCATAACGGTAATAATGATTAGAAATGATTTCCAGGGCAGAAAGCGTTTTTTAAATGTGGAAAAAAATATGTTAAACTGTTTAAAAAGCACAAAGTGATTTGAGTGCAGTTCTCATGTGTCCCCACAGGAGGGCGCGTCGTCCCAGGGAGCACAGTGCATGGTGACAAGGTACGATGTATACCCTAAAATAGCATGCTAAGTGTGGGTGGATTAGTTTCAAAGCATGCACACTCTGCTCGTGTCAGACTTCCATCAAATAGACCGGGGAAAACACCTCTCATTAGCCCCTCAAAGACCACCAAAGGACGGACTAAGCAGCTCCAGCACGGCTCCCTCACATGGAGCTCAGGTTATTTCATACCTCCAGGAGAGGGACCGGGAAAACCACCTCTATGTAGCCCCTGACAGAGCCCCAAAGGACGGACTAAGGACCTCCGGCAACAGTGGCACTTCCATAACCTCGTGCACCGTGAGACCCCGGGCCCCCGGACTTAAGCACTCCCCCACGGACTAAACCCAGATGTTCACACCCTGCAGAATCTCATGCCCCTGGTCACCTTTAAGGGGGGGTGGATTTTGCGGTGCTTTACCGTCCGAACACAAGCATCAATATTCGTCCTCCTTCACAGCAGCAGCAGCAGCAGCAGCAGCAGCAGCACCTGCCCTGCTGGAGGTTCACACTTTAACTTATTTGTATTCGTTTTTTTTTGTTCCCCTCCTCTGCCTTACACATCCTCCCATGCTCGAGCACTCCTCACTCGGACTAAACCCCTCCATGCACACCGCCAGAACCAGAACCTCACGCCCCTGGTGACCTTAAAGGTGTTTGTCTTTGTTTGTTTTTGTATTCCACATAGACAGGCAGGTGTTCAGCACCACAGACAGAGCCTGCCCGCTGCTGCTGCTGCTGCTGCTGGAAGGTGGAACACTTTGAGGCTTTTTATTTTCTCTTTTCTCCCTGCTCCTGCACACACCTTTTGTTCCCCTCCTCTGCCTTACACATCCTCCCACGCTCGAGCACTCCTCACTCGGACTAAACCCAGATGTTCACACCCTACAGAACTTCATGCCCCTGGTTACCCTAAAGGGGTGGATTTTGCGGTGCTTTACCGTCCGCACATCGGCATACATATTCGGCCTTATTCATGACACTACCACCCCTTCTTTGGAGGATATTGCAGGATATAATTTAACATGGAACCTCTCCTGGAAATGCACAGAGTATGTCCATTTCCAGGAGAGGTTACATGTTAAATTATATCCTGCAAAATGACAGGCACTGTATTTGCCCCTGGGAACCTTCAAGGTTATACTAATGTTTTTTTTTTATTTTTTATTTAATTATCACACCACTTTTACAAAAACAGTATACAAAATAAACATAATAACAACATGATTAACAGGGGCCTGGGGGCCATATTAGCCGTCTAACTTGTACAGTGCACCGGGGAAAAAAGGTTGAGTCCACGGCCCCTTTCCCCTCATCAGGAGTACCAATCGGTCCTGAAGAAGAGGTATCGCTGCTCTCCGCCCCTGAATCCTCTTCGGAGGTAGCTGACGGTGGTAGACCTCCTTCTGATGATGATGCTGCTGCAGCTGCTGCCGCCGCCCTGAACATGGAGCGGATCTTCAATGCCTCCTTTATTCCAGGCGTATTCGCGTAGAACCGGTCTGCAGTGCTTACGTCGTGGCACATAAACCTAGCCAGAATCGACCTGCTTTCTGGATCTTGGTGATGCTTGATATTGTCAGCCAGGGCAGTGCGCAAGATGGTGAAGGTGACGGCTGTTTCTAGCCCAGCATCAGCCCAAGCCCTCTTCAAGTGAGCGTTCAGGTTCTTGGAAGCCTGCTTCCCCGATGTGAAAAGGAAGAATTCATTCTGAGGACCCGACAAGCCCTCTTTTATCCCCATCCACCGCATGACCCAGCTAAACTCCTTTATTGTAAGCACCAGCTGTGCTTCACCAAATGTCTTGGCAGTCTTGTGATCCTGCACGTGGATGATGTAGCCCTCAGCAGTGCCCCTTCTGTCCGCCTCAAAGACCTCCGTGTTGGTCATGTTTGCATACACACCCGGACGGTGGCCATACAGGAGGCTCCAATGGAGGGTTAGATAGCCATATAGCAGGTACTGGGTCATTGTGGTCGGATTGCTAGCCATCAGGTCAAGGAGATCAGGGATGCGCTTCTCAGCGGCCGCCATGGCGGCGAGAAGCTCCGCCTGGCTCGGCAGACGATCCAGCTTGTCCCTCTTCACCTTAAACTGGTGGAGAGTGACAGACTTTTTCAAATCGTTAATGTTGGCTTTCACCTCTCTGATGATGTTGGTCATATCAGACTGGGTGAGCCTGCACCCCCGGAGCTTTGATGCAGACAAGTACCTCAGGAAATGGTTCACAGTCTTCAGGAACAACAGCGATGTTGTGACTGTCCGGCCCGACTCTGAAATATACTTGCTCCAGCCACGGACCCTCTTTGTGTCTTTTAGAAACAGCCAGTCTGACAGCCGGTCAAAACCATGGGCCATGAATACTATGAAGTTCTTTATCCGGCTGACATTGGACATACAATTCTCTTTCCGTTTTACTGTCGGTGCAAGACCCTCACAATGACCTCTGTATGTCTGAATGTACGTCTCCATGCTTTTAGGCAACGTGATTTCACGCATGGTATTCCGCAGTCCCTTCCCAGTGCACCATTGATTTTGGGAAGAGGGCCAGTCCTTAGCCAGATTAGCTTTCAGCTTATTGGAGACAGACGCACGGGTCTTCTGGCATACAGGGGTCTCACTACAGGAGGCTTCTACGGACCGCATGACAGTCTGCATCGGGGTCTTGCTTCCGGAGGCTTCTGGGGACCGCATCACAGACTTGAGAGGGATCTCACTCGCAGAGGCTTCTATGGACCGCATGACAGTCTTCACTGGGGTCTCACTACCGGAGGCTTCTGGGGACCACATGACAGTCTTCACTGGGGTCTTGCTTCCGGAGGCTTCTGGGGACCGCATCACAGACTTGAGAGGGGTCTCTCTACCGGAGGCTTTGTCGGACCGCATGACAGTCTTCACCGGGGTCTTGCTTCCGGAGGCTTCTGGGGACCGCATGACAGTGTTCACCGGGGTCTCACTGCCGGAGGCTTTGTCGGACCGCATGACAGTCTTCACCGGGGTCTTGCTTCCGGAGGCTTCTGGGGACCGCATCACAGACTTGAGGGGGGTCTCACTCGCAGAGGCTTCTATGGACCGCATGACAGTCTTCACCGGGGTCTTGAGAGGGGTATTGCTGCCGGAGGCTACTGAGTTCATGTCGGGGGTACTTGGGATTGCTACGCCCTTAAATCGTATACATTCTTCGTCTTCCTCAAGCAGAGCAGCAGTGGCATTCTGCTTCCTGGGTTTTAGACCCTGTTTTAGCCTGGAGCGCAGGGTCTTCACCTCATCAATGAGGGCATCCTTCTGAGCCCTCAATGCCACATTGTCCAGCCTCACCTGCATGCAGTCCTCTTCGTCACACTCGGTATGTGGGGAGAAGGGTGGAGGGTGCACCGGGTATTCCTCCTCATTGTCTATATCCAATGATGTAGCCATTCCAATGATGGGATTAGTCTCTCGGAGGTCATGGAGCAACTGCAGGGCCACACTATGCTTCAGCCTTGCCATGACCTGATGTGCCTCATCTCGGGAGAACTCAGGGCGGTCACGAGTTACATGACGGTGTAGTTTCCTCCCAGCATACGAACACCCTGTGATGGGACAGGGTTTGGTCCGAACATTTATTCTACCACTGGCCATTTTAAGAATGATGCCTCTTTCATCCAGGTTCCGCACTGCATGTTTGTGCTTAAGGTGCTTATTCAAAGCCAGATAGCGGAGGCTGCACACCGGGCATTCGGTCAACATCCTTCCAAAAACACACACAATGAATTCTATTTAAATGGTTTTCTGTTTCTCCGTTTATATGCGTTAGCCAACTGCTGATTGCAACCATGGGTCCGATGCTTCAATGCAGGGAACACGGACCAAGGGGAGGACTTGGGTTACCACCTGGTTAAAATGGTCCCACCTCCGCACCAACGCGACTGGCGATGGGTCCGATACATTGATTGTTTTTTGTTTCATGGTTCTGCCACGAACTCACAAGACAGTTTTGGTACAAAACGTGGGGGTAACAGTACCTCCGGGCGCTCCGTCCCGCTCCGGCTTTCGCCGCAGCGGGGGGAGGAGGCATTGAACCCCTCGCACCTGCCCCCGGAGGAGGCAGGGGAGTCAGGTACCCGGAGGCGCACGGTGGACGGCCAGGGCGAGACCGCCACACCGCACTGGAGTCAGAGTTCCGAGTTTTTCGAGCCAGGTCCCGGTGAAACGCAGTACGGAGCACCCGGCAGGAACCTCCAGCAGACCCCCCCGCGCGGTTCCCTCGTCCCTCGGAAGAGGCGGAGAGGTGGGTGTTTTTCATCTGCTGGCGGACTGCCGGGGAGAACGTGCTGCTCGGGAGCCAGGCTCAGAGTTAGTGGAAGTGAGAGCCCGTGCACCTGCCTTTTACAGCAGGCACGCGCTGGTATCGGGGTGGGGAGAGAAGGTAGATGCAGAGGCTGCAGAAACAGCCAGAGCCTTTCCCCTCTAACACACCCCTCATTTGGTTCATGAGCACTGGGCAGAGTCCCCTGTCAACTCTCCTTATATTCCTCCGGAGACCAGTTGGGAAATGGCAGCATCCCACTTCACCTGGTAGACCAATATCGTTAAATGAGCTCAGTAATGTACTGCACAACATCACATGGGTAAAATGAGCTATATCATGCACTGCAAAATCACATTTGGTTTATTTCCAAAAAGCCTGGAAAAAACACATATCCATCATGTCCTGTAAAATATCATTCTTTGTTTATGTCCGCTCCAGGATTACCCGTAGTTTGGATGAACCGACCGCCAAGCACCGGAAGCTGGACCCGGGGAGGAGGCCCTCCGATGGCGGGTCAAATTTGATGATACCGCAGCTGGCTGGACACTAGCCGTAGAAGAACACCTGGGCGGGACCAGGCATGTCCCTCTTTGCAGACAAGCATATGTGCTCCCAGGAGCAGAGTCAATCCCACAGTTTGGAGGAACCGACCACCAAGCACCGGAAGCTGGACCCGGGGAGGAGGCCCTCCGATGGCGGGTCAAATTTGATGATACCGCAGCTGGCTGGACACTAGCCGTAGAAGAACACCTGGGCGGGACCAGGCATGTCCCTCTTTGCAGACAAGCATATGTGCTCCCAGGAGCAGAGTCAATCCCACAGTTTGGAGGAACCGACCGCCAAGCACCGGAAGCTGGACCCGGGGAGGAGGCCCTCCGATGGCGGGTCAAAGTTGATGATACCGCAGCTGGCTGGACACTAGCCGTAGAAGAACACCTGGGCGGGACCAGGCATGTCCCTCTTTGCAGACAAGCATATGTGCTCCCAGGAGCAGAGTCAATCCCACAGTTTGGAGGAACCGACCGCCAAGCACCGGAAGCTGGACCCGGGGAGGAGGCCCTCCGATGGCGGGTCAAAGTTGATGATACCGCAGCTGGCTGGACACTAGCCGTAGAAGAACACCTGGGCGGGACCAGGCATGTCCCTCTTTGCAGACAAGCATATGTGCTCCCAGGAGCAGAGTCAAACCCGCAGTTTGGAAGAACCGACCGCCAGAGCACCGGCACGAAGCCGGGCCGGCGGAGGCCTTCCGATGGCGGGTCACGTTTGCCATTCGATCAATGTCTTTGCAGACAAGCATATATGTGGTTGTTACGCAGGATCAAATAGGTAGTTTGATGAAGTAGGGTCCTGTGCCCGGAGCAAGGCCAATTGCTGAATGCCGCAGCCGACTAAGGCCGCTATGCCACAGTGGAGGATGAGAGAAACAGGTGTTTGTTTTGCATTCCGCGGCAAAGAGGGGAGGTGGAACTTCCACCCCGCTACGGAACCTGTGGTGGGACCCCTGAGTCAGACGGTTCGTCTTGGAAACGCTTCATATCGGTCGGCCTGGGAGGTAAGAGACACGCAGGGTAACGGACACGCAGGGTTACCCCCACGCAGCCCACGCAACACGGAGGAGGCAGGGGAGTCTGGTACCCGGAGGCGCATGGCCGCAACACCGCACTGGAGTCAGGGTTTCGAGTTTTTCGAGCCAGGTCCCAGTGAACGCAAGACTCCAGCAGGAGCCTCCAGCAGACCCCCCCGACGTTTCCCTCGTCCCTCCCGGCCATCAGAGTCGAACCCGCAGTTCGGAGGAACCGACCGCCAGAGCACCGGCACGAGGCCGGGCCGGCGGAGGCCCTCCGATGGCGGGTCGCGTTTGCCATTCGATCAGTGAGAAATCAGAAGAGGAAGGGGAAGAAAAAAGACTAACTTGTCTTTTTGGAGAACCATCAAAAATGGGTGAAAATGAAAAAATGTATCCGAGAATAGTGCCCCATAAGGCGGGTAAAGTCCCCTGTCAACTCCCCTCACCTTCCTCCACACTCTGAAAAAGTCAGAGTTATTTTTTGGAGAACCATCAAAAATGGGTGAAAATGAAAAAATGTATCCGAGAATAGTGCCCCATAAGGCGGGTAAAGTCCCCTGTCAACTCCCCTCACCTTCCTCCACACTCTGAAAAGTCAGAGTTATTTTTTGGAGAACCATCAAAAATGGGTGAAAATGAAAAAATGTATCCGAGAATAGTGCCCCATAAGGCGGGTAAAGTCCCCTGTCAACTCCCCTCACCTTCCTCCACACTCTGAAAAAGTCAGAGTTATTTTTGGAGAACCATCAAAAATGGGTGAAAATGAAAAAATGTATCCGAGAATAGTGCCCCATAAGGCGGGTAAAGTCCCCTGTCAACTCCCCTCACCTTCCTCCACACTCTGAAAAAGTCAGAGTTATTTTTTGGAGAACCATCAAAAATGGGTGAAAATGAAAAAATGTATCCGAGAATAGTGCCCCATAAGGCGGGTAAAGTCCCCTGTCAACTCCCCTCACCTTCCTCCACACTCTGAAAAGTCAGAGTTATTTTTTGGAGAACCATCAAAAATGGGTGAAAATGAAAAAATGTATCCGAGAATAGTGCCCCATAAGGCGGGTAAAGTCCCCTGTCAACTCCCCTCACCTTCCTCCACACTCTGAAAAAGTCAGAGTTATTTTTTGGAGAACCATCAAAAATGGGTGAAAATGAAAAAATGTATCCGAGAATAGTGCCCATAAGGCGGGTAAAGTCCCTGTCAACTCCCCTCACCTTCCTCCACACTCTGAAAAAGTCAGAGTTATTTTTTGGAGAACCATCAAAAATGGGTGAAAATGAAAAAATGTATCCGAGAATAGTGCCCCATAAGGCGGGTAAAGTCCCCTGTCAACTCCCCTCACCTTCCTCCACACTCTGAAAAAGTCAGAGTTATTTTTTGGAGAACCATCAAAAATGGGTGAAAATGAAAAAATGTATCCGAGAATAGTGCCCCATAAGGCGGGTAAAGTCCCCTGTCAACTCCCCTCACCTTCCTCCACACTCTGAAAAAGTCAGAGTTATTTTTTGGAGAACCATCAAAAATGGGTGAAAATGAAAAAATGTATCCGAGAATAGTGCCCCATAAGGCGGGTAAAGTCCCCTGTCAACTCCCCTCACCTTCCTCCACACTCTGAAAAAGTCAGAGTTATTTTTTGGAGAACCATCAAAAAGGGCTAAAAGTGTTGAAATGTATCCGAGAATAGTGCCCCATAAGGCGGATAAAGTCCCCTGTCAACTCCCCTCACCTTCCTCCACACTCTGAAAAAGTCAGAGTTATTTTTTGGAGAACCATCAAAAATGGGTGAAAATGAAAAAATGTATCCGAGAATAGTGCCCCATAAGGCGGGTAAAGTCCCCTGTCAACTCCCCTCACCTTCCTCCACACTCTGAAAAAGTCAGAGTTATTTTTTGGAGAACCATCAAAAATGGGTGAAAATGAAAAAATGTATCCGAGAATAGTGCCCCATAAGGCGGATAAAGTCCCCTGTCAACTCCCCTCACCTTCCTCCACACTCTGAAAAAGTCAGAGTTATTTTTTGGAGAACCATCAAAAATGGGTGAAAATGAAAAAATTTATCCGAGAATAGTGCCCCATAAGGCGGGTAAAGTCCCCTGTCAACTCCCCTCACCTTCCTCCACACTCTGAAAAAGTCAGAGTTATTTTTTGGAGAACCATCAAAAAGGGCTAAAAGTGTTGAAATGTATCCGAGAATAGTGCCCCATAAGGCGGATAAAGTCCCCTGTCAACTCCCCTCACCTTCCTCCACACTCTGAAAAAGTCAGAGTTATTTTTTGGAGAACCATCAAAAGGGCTAAAAGTGTTGAAATGTATCCGAGAATAGTGCCCCATAAGGCGGATAAAGTCCCCTGTCAACTCCCCTCACCTTCCTCCACACTCTGAAAAAGTCAGAGTTATTTTTTGGAGAACCATCAAAAAGGGCTAAAAGTGTTGAAATGTATCCGAGAATAGTGCCCCATAAGGCGGATAAAGTCCCCTGTCAACTCCCCTCACCTTCCTCCAGAGCCCAGTTCAAAAACTTTAAGTTTGGTAAGAACCATGCTGGGGGGTCTCCAGGCAACAAAATGTATCCGAGCCAAAGTGCACATACAGCGGATGAATTCCTCCATGAAGTTACACAGCCGTTTTTTTTCTGAGTCCTCTCAAAAACCGGGTTTCCGATTTCGTGCAGAAGGTAGCTTGTAAAACATGAACGGTTTTTTACAACGGAGGAGGGGAAGTCTGGATTCCCCTCTCCGTTGTACCTTGCAACGGGGGAGGGGAAAAGTGTTCGGGGCTTCGTCCCGAAGCGCCGAACACTTTTCCCCTTCTCCAATTTTTCAGATCCCCTCTCCCATGTAATTTTAAAAGTTCATTTTTTGATTATTTTAACATATAATTGACCGTTTTCTTTCATTTTTTTTTCATTCCACGGGTGGGGGCCTATGGCAGGCTGCCTATGAGCTCCCAAATTTGGCCCGGATCATCCGGGATTTGTGGGATAAGCTCCATAAACTGACAAAGTCATCCAAACATGTCGCTTTTATAGCCCAAATATATATCATGCAAATACATTAAAATAGTAAAAGGTACGATTGTGCTCGGCATTAACCGGAATTTGATTTATATAGCCCCCAAAAAATAATTAAAAATCATTTTCGTGGGGAAAAGTGTTAAAACGCCTGATTAAAGCATTTGCGGGACCCCAGCGAGCTCCAGACTAGTTTCATTGTGTCGGGGACCCTGGATAATGATAAAACACATCATTTAAATGCCAAAAACACCATTAAAAGTCACTTTTAGGGGCAAAAAACAGCCTCTGTCCACTTCGTTAACAAACTGATGGGGAAATGGACCAAATCGTGATTAAAGCATTTCCGGGACCCCAGCGAGCTCCAGACTATGTGCATTGTGTCGGGGACCCTGGATAATGATAAAACACATCATTTAAATGCCAAAAACACCATTAAAAGTCACTTTTAGGGGCAAAAAACAGCCTCTGTCCACTTCGTTAACAAAGTGATGGGGAAAAGGACAAAATCGTGATTAAAGCATTTTGCGGGACCCCAGCGAGCTCCAGACTAGTTTCATTGTGTCGGGGACCCTGGATAATGATAAAACACATCATTTAAATGCCAAAAACACCATTAAAAGTCACTTTTAGGGGCAAAAAACAGCCTCTGTCCACTTCGTTAACAAAGTGATGGGGAAAAGGACAAAATCGTGATTAAAGCATTTTGCGGGACCCCAGCGAGCTCCAGACTATGTGCATTGCGTCGGGGACCCTGGAGAAAGATAAAACACATCATTTAAATACAAAAAACACCATTAAAAGTCACTTTTAGGGGCGAAAAACAGCCTCTGTCCACTTCGTTAACAAACTGATAGGCAAATGGACAGAAGGGGGAACACGGCCCAGCCGCTGCTCCGCTGCTCCAGACTATGTGCATTGTGTCGGGGAGCCAGGTCAAACCCCTCCATGCACACCGCCAGAACCAGAACCTCACGACCCTGGTGACCTTAAAGGTGTTTGTCTTTGTTTGTTTTTGTACTCCACATAGACAGGCAGGTGTTCAGCACCGCGGGCCCGCTGCTGCTGCTGCTGCTGCTGGAAGGTGGAACACTTTGAGTCTTTTTATTTTCTCTTTTCTCCCTGCTCCTGCACACACCTTTTGTTACCCTCCTCTGCCTTACACATCCTCCCACGCTCGAGCACTCCTCACTCGGACTAAACCCCTCCATGCACACCGCCAGAACCAGAACCTCACGACCCTGGTGACCTTAAAGGTGTTTGTCTTTGTTTGTTTTTGTACTCCACATAGACAGGCAGGTGTTCAGCACCGCGGGCCCGCTGCTGCTGCTGCTGCTGCTGGAAGGTGGAACACTTTGAGTCTTTTTATTTTCTCTTTTCTCCCTGCTCCTGCACACACCTTTTGTTACCCTCCTCTGCCTTACACATCCTCCCACGCTCGAGCACTCCTCACTCGGACTAAACCCCTCCATGCACACCGCCAGAACCAGAACCTCACGACCCTGGTGACCTTAAAGGTGTTTGTCTTTGTTTGTTTTTGTATTCCACATAGACAGGCTGGGGTTCAGCACCACGCACAGAGCCTACCCGCTACCTCCAGGGCGCATCACCACATTTTACAAGCCAGGAAAGGTGCATGGATCCTGGGTAAACATTGATTAAGTGTTTTTAAATGTGTGGAACAGTGTTTTGTCACTTTCAAAACTCTCCTGTCATTGACCGGAGAATTTGGGTCGATGTTGTATTCAATCTGGCCATTAATATTCCAGTGAGACGAAGTACGTACATTGACCGGAGTGATCCCATGTTAATGTTGTCCAAATACCGGAACATTCCCTAACCCCCTGTAAAAACCGCGACATCAGTGGTTGACTAAAGGCTGACCAGCCGCCAAAACCCTCATGGCAGGAGTAACTGTAACTGTAAGAAGGATAAAGAGCCTAACTCACAAGATTAGCGCTCTATTCTCCGCTCCTCACACCATCGCTGGAATCCTAGCCACTTTGGCCTGTAAGTAACAGGCTGTGGTGGATACAGCTCTAGCTGCCTGGATAGACTGAATAACACTTTCAGACAATCCACCCTGTCTCAGCCTGTCCCTCTCAGGAGCCAAGCCTGGAGAGGTTGGCCCAGAGTGGGTAATGCCCCGATTGCACCTGCCTCTTGAGACATCGCCCCCCAGAACGTGGGAACCGCCCAGGGCTGGCCCACCTTCATCTGTGTCATCTCTGTGTGGGGTGCCGTCTGGATGGTGTGTGTGTTTGTGTTTGATTGCAGGTTCCAGCTGCAGCTGTTGATGAGTTACACTTGTGGACGAGCTGCATGAAGCTTGATGAGCTACACCTGGCCGGAAGCCTTCAAGAGGAGCCCAGCCGGTTACGTCTGTCTCACTCCTCTGGGCACTCATGCCGGGCCAGCTTCGGGGGTCTGTTGCTGGTGCTGCTGGATCATTGTGTGGCATTTAAAATGAACGGCTTCTTTATTTACAACCCTCGTCTCGCCTCCCTTTTGTTACAGCCCAGGAGCCGGGTTGTGACAGATGGGGGCTCGTTGCTTTGGACCTGAGAAACGTCTGTAAACTGGATGTCCATTGTGGGGACGGATTTCGCGCAGCTGCTGTTGTCATTGAGTGCAGCTGAATGTTTGGGAGTAGCGTTACGGGAGTGAGTGTTTTGCAGTTTTAATGCACAGGGATTGTATGGCAGCGAGTACGAACACAGTATCAGTATTAGTTACCGTGGTATCTGTCCCTGTTAGGTTTAGTACGGTCTCCCTTGGAGGTCGTAGGGGGGGCTGTTAGTGCGGTGTGAAAGTGGTTAGAGCTATTAGCTCGGGAGCATGCCGAGGCTGCAGGTGGAGTTGCCGGTTTTCTGGTCGCTTCTCCGAGCTTACGGTATTTAGTGCGTAAGTACCCGCCATAACTAACACCTGAAGACTAGAGGGGAGTTTAGACAGGTACTGTGAGGCAGTTAGAGGGACAGGATGCAGTAGCGTGAAGGCTGTGTAGTAGCGTTAACGTGCATACAGTGTGCTATGATGGACAGTGTGGAGGAGTTTTTGAGGGCGCCTACAGAGGAGCTACTGCAGGGTTTCTCACGTGAGCAGCTGGTCAGTGTTGCTGAACATTTTCGTCTGGATGTTGGGGATAAAAGGATGAAGGAAAACATAAGAGGAATTGTTAGAGAAAATCTGTTTGAGCAAGGTGTTTTCAAAGGGGGGAAAGATACTGTAGATCCTGGCAGAGACAATGTCAACATTTCTGGCTGCCGTGATACGGACCTAACTTTTGAGCAGAGAGAGAGACTGTTGGTGTTGCAGCTGCAAAATTAAAAGGCTTACACGTGTTAGAGGAGCGGAGGTTGGGTTTTCCTGTTGGTGGTGCAAGTCAGGCCTCTAATATCCCTGGTGGAGCTGCTCCTTTTGACGTTGCCGGTAATCTGCGGGTTGTGCCTCAATTCAATGAGCGGGATCCAGATACATTTTTCTCCTTATTTGAGCGGGTGGCTGAGAGCAGAGAGTGGTCAGAGGCTAATAGAACCTTATTACTGCAATGTGTGCTAACAGGTAGGGCCCAGGAAGCTTATTCTGCTTTAACGGTGGCGGACAGTAAAGTTAATGTGATGGTTAAAACTGCTGTGTTGAAGGCGTACGAGTTGGTCCCGGAGGCCTATCGGCAGAGGTTTCGATCATGGCAGATGTCTAGCAGGCAGACACATGTGGAGTTTGCCAGGGATCTGGTTACCTCTTTCGGTAGGTGGTGTAACTCGTTGAAAGTGGATACGTATGTCGCATTATGTGATTTGATGGTGTTGGAGCAATTTAAAAATTCTGTACCCAGCCACATTGCAGTTTATATCAGCGAGCGCAAGGTGAAAACTGCTGCATAGGCGGCTGCTCTGGCAGATGATTATGTGCTAACGCACAGGGTCGGTCGCGACTTCAGGGTCCGGGATGAAGCTGGTATGTATCGCGCAGCAGGGAGATGGGAAGAGAAAGCTAATCCGCACTGGGGTGAGCGTGAGATGCGAGGTCAGCCACAGGGTGATTCGGAAATCTGTCATTTCTGCAGGGAGAGAGGGCACTGGAAGGGTGACTGTCCCAAAGCTAAGGCTAGCAGGGGGAACCAAGTGGGCCAGGTTAACTCTGCTGCTTGTGCTGTGTCTGTGGTACCCTTACCTGTCATCTCTCCCCATCAGCAGGTTAGCCGGTTGAAGGAACCGGATTTCTCTGCGTTTCTGTCAAACGGATATGTGTCGTTGATGCGAAGTGATAAAAGCGTGCCGGTAAAGATTTTGAGAGACACTGCATCGTATGACTCATACATTCTGAGCTCTGTGTTACCGTTTTCTGACAAATCTGGAACTGGGGATTTTGTCCGGATGCGAGGTATGGGAATGAATGTTGTGCCTGTTCCTCTGCATTCTGTTGGGCTTAACTCAGGTCTGGTGCAGGGTGAGGTCGCCATGGGGGTCCACCCTGTAATGCCGATTGGTGGGGTGGACGTGATCCTGGGTAACGGCCTGGCTGGCAGCAGTGTGTGGGCTGAGGGTCCACCGCCTACCATGCAGTCATCGTCACATACTGTGATTGGTAAGGCAGAGGAGAAGGTCAAGTGCTCTCCTGCAGTGTTTGTGGCTGGTTCTGTGACACGGGCTTTGAGCCGTGCACAGGAGGAATCTGAGCAGGGTGAAGAGGTCAGTGCGAGAGATTCTGTGATTATTCCTGACTTGTTGTCGGTATCCCGCAGTGAGTTGGTGATGGAGCAGAAAGCGGATGTCTCCCTCAGTCCATTTTTTTAGTAGGTTCGCTCCACCGAGGATGGAAATGGTGTCACCAGGGGTTGTCAGCTGCAAGGGGGATTGCTGGTCAGAAAGTGGTTGTCACGTGGGAAGGGCTTCATTGGTGGGCCAGTGTGTCAGATTGTGGTTCCCGTCAGGTTTCGTGAGGCCGTCCTCAGAAAAGAGCATGGGCAGTCAGGACATCTGGGTGTCCGTAAAACATGTGGTTACCTGTTGAGGTATTTCTTTTGGCCTGGTTTGAGGAGAGATGTGTCTCGGCATGTTGGGTCATGTCACGCGTGTCAGACGGGTGGGCCAGTCCGGCAGCGACCTGGGCGTTTGTACCGTGACCCGGTCTAGGGTTTGTTGCCGGCTGGCCGAGTGGTTTTCTGTCCATGCCGGAATATTGGAGAGGAGCTCCTAGCTGTTTTGGTAATTAACGGTGTTCTTAGGGGAACTCTTTTCTTATGGGGGGGAGTGTAACGACCCCTCCACACCACGTGGGGTGCCGTCTGGATGGTGTGTGTGTTTGTGTTTGATTGCAGGTTCCAGCTGCAGCTGTTGATGAGTTACACCTGTGGACGAGCTGCATGAAGCTTGATGAGCTACACCTGGCCGGAAGCCTTCAAGAGGAGCCCAGCCGGTTACATCTGTCTCACTCCTCTGGGCACTCACGCCGGGCCAGCTTCGGGGATCTGTTGCTGGTGCTGCTGGATCATTGTGTGGCATTTAAAATAAACGGCTTCTTTATTTACAACCCTCGTCTCGCCTCCCTGCTTTTTGTTACAGCCCAGGAGCCGGGTTGTAACAGAAGTAACCCCAGCGGGACCACAATGTGAGCAGCCGCCATGAGACCCAGAGTCTGCATGACAGTTAAAGCTGTCACCGTTGCCCCCTGTCACGGCCTGTGCACCGCCCGGAGAAGGGACGCACGTCTGCTCTCTGACAGGGTGGCGCTTAGTGCATCTGCATCGAGCACCGCTCTCAAATACAACGTCTGTTGGTGAGGTATGGGGGTGCTCTTTTTCCAATTGATCGCAAAGCCTAATTTGGTTAGGTGTTTGACCATTGCCTGTTACCGGGACCCAGCCATGACTATGAGGTCGTCTAGGTAAAAGAAAATTCTCATGACGTGGGCGTGCAGCGGTTGAAGCGCTGTGGCCACACATTGGCTGAATGTGCATGGGGATAGGGAATAGCCGAACGGCAGCCTGTTGTATTCGTAGGCTATCCCCTGGAAGGCAAAACGCAGATACTTTCTGTGCTCTCGAGCAATTTCTACATGAAAGTACGCGTCTTTCAGGTCGATGGTGGTAAACCAATCGCCTGGCTACACAAGCCCCAGTAACTGCCGACTATTTACTGAGGTCCCTGAACGCACCGCCGCACGCTCTTGTGTGAGCGCGCGCTCCACCATAATGCTGTTCTCACCACTACGGTAAACAGCATTAATCGGAGTCTTTATAGGCGTAGTGTGTTCTACTGAGGTCCCTGAACACACCGCCTCGCGCTCTTGTGTGAGTGCGGGCTCCGCCATAATGCAGCCCTTACCACTACGGTAAACTGCATTAATGCCAGTACGCCGGTTCCACGGGATGGGCCGTAGAGGTGGAGGGCGCCGCGGCCTGAGAGTCGGACCTCCGGACAATGAGGCGTCCTCGTCGTCCTCCTCCTCCGGGACCCGGGTCATCTGTCCCCACGGAAGAGGGAACTGGAACAGCACTTCCTCGTCTCGACGACGTCGAGGTCCATATCCTCTAGCTCCTCTTGCGGGGCACCTCTCGTCAAGAAATGATCCCCACGATGCTGACGTGTGAGCCGCGGAATCACCAGGCAGGCTGTGCAGGTGACGGGCCCATGCCGCTCACGGCGTGGTCTGGCCCCATGCACAGGAAGCAGAAGGGGTGCGGATCAGCCCCCGCTCAGGCACTTCGGGCTGGTCCTGTGATAAAAAATTGACTCCATTACTCTCCTTCTCTCGACTGAAAAAGTGGGTTTTCACTTCCGCCGCTGAAGAGAAAAGGATGACAGTCAGGAGGCGAGGCCTCCTTTTATACGGTGAGATGCGCGCTCATTCAGGTAAGCCCGCCCCAAGGCCGGCTACGTCTATAGAAGTCTCAGTAGGAGAATGCTCGCAGGATAAGGTAGTACCCATAGAGTCCAGTAGAGGGCGGAGCCTGTGAGAGATATAGCCAGGGGTGCACATAACTTTTTTGCCCTGGTTCTCAAAGGAGCACCTGGAGATGTTGCTTGGTGCGCATCCTTAAAATGAAAAAAACCGAAGTGACTTTTGAGGGGTACTTGACTTTATGAACAGGGGGGGAGGTGCGCTAGTGAGCACTCTCATGAACTGTTCGCTGTTCACTGTATTCCTCGCAGCAGGGTTTTACTGTGCGGAGCGCATAAAGCAGACCCTTCACGCGATCACAGATGCCGTCGTGCTCGCAGACGGTTTAAAACAATTAAACCTAAATGGCTCGCAAATTATACTTTGGCGGGCGTTAATATACCTGGGCGGCCCGCCCAAGTAAAGTCTATGTGTGTGAAACCCTGCTATCTTACCAGTTCTTATGCAACTCGCAAATACCTCTCTCTCTCTTCTCTATCTCTGATACGATGACCTCGTAAGAACTCAGATGCTCAATTCCGTTGCTTGGTAATCTTCTTTATTGTTAAGAAAACCAAAGCTATCAATAATGACTCCTAGGCTCTACTAGGATTCTCCATATAATCACTAGGTTCAACTAGGTAATGTAACATGAATCTCTGGTAAACAGCCATAGAGATAACGAAATCACAAGACAAACCGACACCAGACAAAGGGAGAGAAGGACTAAATATACACATTAGGCAATGGGGCACAGGTGGATACAATCAGGGGTGGGAACAACAATCACTCTAGCAGGTGCCACACGGACAGGAAGTGCCGACACCTGGAGAGAGAGAGTAGAGTAATTAACATCAAAAGACAGATATACAAAACACTAAAACAAAACAGCTAACAGGATACTATCGCTAAAACCTTACAATCTCTCTCTTTTCTCTCTCTCTCGCTCTTTCTTCTTTCATCTCTCTTTTCTCTCTCTCTCTCTCAATGTTGGTGCGCAAATGCACGTTTTTTCAAATGATCCGGTGCTCCTTTTTTGGCGGGGGGCGCTTATGCGCACCTGCGCACCAGTTATGTGCAGCCCTGGATATAACAACAGTAGCCCTCAATCTGATAACCAGAGAAGTGTAGCGGATTTGTGTGAGATCAACAGCTGAAATAGAAGGTAGATCCTAAATCTGATAGGGATCCAGTGCGATGAAGTCGGCCCGGAGGTAATGGAGGTATTTTTAATGGAGGTATTTTTAACTCCTTGTAATGTTGATGCAGTTTGTTGGCTTGAACAACATTTTGAAGGGGATTTGTTTGAGCTGTTGGAACGAGGAGCTAATGTTTGTTTAATAAACTTTCATTAGAGTTGAATAGAATACAAAATGACCCCAAGATTGAAGCCTGGGAAGTATAGTACTGATTTAAATTTTAAATGCCTGATTTAGTTTTAATTTAGAGAAAACAATGAATAACAAAAGTACAGTGCCATCATGAAATAATAATACGTGCCTACACATTCTTTATTGTGTAGAGAATTTACATTTGAAAAAAGGCTTCACCCTAATTGTTTGCTTTTATTGCTGGAATGATCTCTCAAGTCATTCTCTAAATGCTCTACTTAACTAGAGAACTAATTAAGTTTTCTGGGTCTGAAATGTATATCAAATATCTAATAGCAAAATAATCAAAAATCTTTAGGGTGGCCCTCTTATTCTGGCAGTGACATGCATTAGTGGGGTGCTTTTACACTAGATACCTGTGACAGCTAATCTGCTAACATGCTAATTGATACAGTGAGAGTGTGTCACTTTTGCATATTTTCAATATTTTATCTTCTTCTAAAACAATGTTGTTGCCCTAAGAACAATTGCAATGTTTTAAACATTTTATCCGTATTACAAAGTCAATTGTTTTAGCTTTTTGTTTCTTCACGAATGGGGAAGATTGATTTATTTTAATGGAAGAGCTAGAGTACTTTGGCCAGTTCTGGCGCTGTACGTCCCCACCACAGTAGTTAATTGGTACTGGTTGTTGTCCTTATTCTTAAAGCAACTTTTGAAATTCCCAGATGATTTGTATGCTTCAAGTAGTGCCAATTGTCTAGTTACACAAGACTATTCATGGGATATTTCTTCGTGTCTTTCTTTGTTCAAAGTTAGAGGTCAATCACACATTCTTAAGACTTTGACAAACTGAAGAGGCAATAAGGAAACTACTAACAATTTGAAGCTCACTTCCTGGGATGAGCATCTGTGTGTGTGCCAATTAGTGTAAAACACTGTCCTTGTCAGGGGTGTTTGGTGACCTGAAGAGCCGATGAATTTAACGGTGGTTTGATTTGTATTTTCAAATGTCCTAATCAATTATTTGACTGAGAATGCGTCTACACCCGACTTTGCCCTTTAGCCTACCTGAAAACGATGTAAGGTGCCATTTAGGTGAGCTGTTTATTGCCAATTCTCTTTTCTGGCATTAGTCCTGGAACTAATTGGTCTAAATAAATACACTGTGGACTAATTTGATTCAATTGTGTTCGGTGTTTGTCAATATGTCCGCCCTTCAATTGCTTCCCTGACTAAATTCATCTTGTTAGCGTGGTGTCTGTCTCTCCCCTTAGGTCAGGAGACTGAGACGGGGTGTTTTTAAAATGCAGTAAAATTTGCTGGAATCAGGTATTCTTTGCACGGACTCGGCCGAAATGGAGACACACTCCATACCCTTACAGACAGACAAACACCAATACATTTACATGCACAGATGCACACACACATGCTTAAATACACGTGCACACACACTCAGTCATGCAGAATTTGACTCCAATTAGCCGGCCGCTGGTCCCTCTCCTTCCCTCATCAGTGCAGGAGTGAGAGCCTCATCATTAAGAGAGCATGCTTAATGACGGAAGGCCTAACCCTTTCTGATGCAGGCACTTTTTGATATTCCAGAGGTAATCCTGCACACCTTCACTCTGCCTGCCCCATCTAGCAGTCTTTGCCTTTCCTCCCTTCTCTTTTGTTCCTTATTATTATGGATTTGCCTTGGCTTTTATATATGGACACGCAACTCAGACGAAATAAAAGTCCTCCTGCTACGGTTTTGATAATAGGACACGTATTTGTTTGAAATATTTAGTATTTTCTGAGAGTTGACAGCTTTATTTGTTGGGCTTCGGAGGCTGTGGCTCAGTGGGTAGTGTGCTGGACTTGGAATCAGGGGATAGCAAGTTTGAGCCCCACTGCAGTCAGCATTTCGTTGTGTCCCTGGGCAAGACAGTTCACCCCAAATTGCTCCCGTGGGGATTGCCCACAGTACTGAATGTATGTAAGTCGCTTTGGATAAAAGCATCTAACAAATGACAGGTAATGTAATGTAATGTCAAATAAAATGACAAGAGGGTAAGAAAAACATGAACTGTTGGACGTTACCGCCAGCCTGTGAATACACATTCCTTGACTTTTGAAATCAGTTGTGATTAATGGTGTTCTCTGTGATTTTGTGTATTATATTTACTCAAGCTGTGTTGTCCAGTGGAATTGGTCTTTCAACAACAAAACTTATCACACACAAACACCTGAACATTAGAAAATGTCTGTATACAAACTATACAGTCATGACACAACTATTTATCTTTGGAATAACTTTGATCTGGAACTATTGTGCTTTAACAAAATAAAATAACAAAGTACAATTGCTTTGGATAACCTTATAGTGAGTGTCAAAACTGTAAAAGTAATTCTCAGAACACTTTATTCATACATCATGCAATCTAGCAAAAACATCATAGTTGAACAGGATTGTTTGTAGTGCAGTTTGCTGGATCTGTGTGTCAAATGTAAAGTCAATCGGACTCACGTGATGGGGTGTGGTCTTTCCAAAATACAACCTTTTTTATAAAATATAACTAGGTCCTCAAAATCATTTTACAAAATGTATCATACAACAAAGAAAGATGCAATGAAGTTAATTAGACCAAATACAAAGAAACTGTAGAACATAAATCACTATGAACTGGCAGAGTTATGCATTTAGCAAGAAAAGGGCAAGTTTGAAAAGATGGGTTTTGAGGGCTTCTTCATTCTCTTGGTTAATCACAGCGTTACCATCTGGCAATAAGTTGTAGTTGTTGATCATTTCCAATCATTGGGACACCTTTCATGTAGCTCATCCAATCTAACGGCAATTTGAGACACGGATAAAGTCGACAAAAAATAACAGTTCAAAAAAACAAACGCAGACCTTCATTTTATGGTACAAGGGTATTTTATGTGTAATGGGTTCTTAAAATAGGAATCTACATTGCCCTCAAATTAGTTTTAACATAACTAGACTCCCCTGACCATAGAGAAAGGATTGGGAACAACCCAGTTGCTAGAACTCACATTGTGCATGTTTTTTCCTATTTTCAAATGCCACATTGGTTTGTGTGAATCATTCACACATGTATTTACTTCTCTATACAGCACTCTTGTCTGGAAGTTTTACATTAGTTTAAAAATAAAGCTGTATTGTATTATTTTAGAGCTGCTTATGTCAATCAGAGGTGAATTTGTCAGGTTGTCTGGTTTCTTCACAGGTGTGTTGCCATCCAAATTGTGATGAAATTGATTTGATGTTTCACTTTTAGTCAGATGTTATTTCTGTCTTTTCATTTTGTATTTAAGAAGTGGACACATGTTTTTGACATGAAACAAAAACAACACACACACACACACACACACACACACACACACACACACACACACACACACACACACACACACACACACACACACACACACACACACACACACACACACACACACACACACACACACACACACACACACACACACACACACACACACACACACACGCTGGTTCCACTTGACCTGTTATTGTGCCATTTTACAGCCTGTTTAGTGACTGTTCAAACCAACACTCCTCTGCAATTTCCCACTGTTTTTATACATCATATAATTAGGTCCAATTATTGTTAATAACTTTGGGCAGAAAGCCTTTGTTACCAAGGTCAGTATGGTCTGACAAAGCTCTAACGCTACCGTGCCCTCATCTTATTCTCAGCACTATCCAGTTAATTATGTTCAACATGCACTCACCGCTCTGTCCCTCCCATTGTCTCTATGTCTGTTCAACTCTACCACTCTACCTCTCTATCTCCCATAAGCACACCTACATCAGTGGACCATTTAAAGGTCCTTTACCAACATCACAAAGTATTACGAATGAATAGCAATAAATAACAGGTAAGTGCCCTCCTTTTAATAAGTTAAGCTTTCATGGCATATCAGCAACACATGTAAGGCTATATTTATATATTTATTTTTGGGTTCACTCCTAATAAATAAATGTTTCTGATGGATGAGTTGAGAAATGCACTTCTTCTCATGTTTTGATTAATAAGGTTGCACTTCAACAAAGAAGGTTCGGAATATGTTTACCTGCAGTGACATTTTAAATCTGAAGAATGGTGGTGGCTTCATATGGTGTCCTATATGAGAGCAGCAATATGTCACTAATGGCGAAATAATGCCCCACCCACTTTCTGGTTGAAAACAAAGAATTGACGCTGAGCAGAGAAAATGTGTTTTATTATTCCCAAAAGCTGCAGTGTCATGTTGATCTAAAGTTCAGATATTTGGTACTTTTACCAGGAAAAGTATATATCTGTGTCTTCAGGCACTCCACAGAGGGTACAGAGATCATTATCAATGGGACTCGCCATCTGAGATAATACTATAATTCTAAATTATTATGCTAATAAGGTTAACGTCAAAAATACATTTTTTTTTATGTTAAAGTCATCGTGGTGACTGATGTTGCAATAAATATAAAACACTACCAAGCCAAGGATACATCAGTTTAAGTGTGAGCCTGCTGCCTGACCCTCATCCACCAACAGTGATTGTTTTTACCCAAAAAGGGCCGGCCATGACGTAGAAGGAAAGCACCTGGATGGTTTGCTCTCATGTATGATGGAACTAAATAGACAAGGTGAAAGTCACATTCCTTTGCTCTGGAAGACAGTAATTAAACCAAGAAGTATCAAAAAGCAAGTGTTATGCAAAGAACTGACCTAATCCAACTATGAAATATTAAGCTTGTGAAAGTTTGCATAAGTGGAAAAACCGGTCTCCGTTCTTGATCACATGTTTCAAAGTTATACTTTCTCCTCTCCTCTGCCTTTGTCTTAGCTTACACTTGTCTTCCTCGTCTTCTCAACTTTGATGTTGCACGCCATGACTGCCCAGCCGCGAATGCTCTTGTAGCTTGAATATACATTTTAACCCATACACTAATCATCAGCCGGATTAACAAAGTTATGACCTACCTTTCCGAAATCTGAGTCTCCTGTTTGAGTCTCCCACCAATACTTCACTGAGCTGCTTAATGTGGCTGTAACCACCAGTTTCTGTTTCTATTTGAATTACTGCTTGCAGCTTTCAACAGAGGGCCACTAAGACCTTGAGAGTGAGTGGCAGAGAGGATGATTAATGCAGCTATTGAGATGGCGAAGGAGACGTACACATGGTTAAACACTGGTTCCCTGCTATGTGTCAACACTGGATATGCTCAAAATGTTATGGGATTTACATTCAGCTACAGCACCGAGTTAGCAGCGAATATGTTAGCAGTGTTGGTACCAGCAGTGAATTTATCTTACTAATGCCTTCTGTCTGTCGCCGCAGCCTGATGTATGCAGTAGCTTATGCCTCTGTGCTTTAGAAACAGCGTTAAGAACACATTAAAGAGCCATACTGTTGCATTCCAGTGACCTATTCCATCATTAAGATATAGACTGCACTGTACTGTCACTTTTAAATAAAACACAGGAAAGGAATTAACTCCACTTTCTGTGTCTGTTATAATGTATGATACAGCTCTTTATCTACCATGCACAGAGGCATAACCTTTATCTGTAAAGACGACGATAAATATAATGATGCGAACATCCACACTGATGAACAATAATGTTCTGTAAACAGTTGTGCCAAGCACTCCAGCATTGTTTGAGTCCCAGAATAGATATTAATGACCTTTTCCTGCTGTACCTTTGGAAGAGGAGAAAATTAAGATGAGATATGAACAATAAGAAAAGAGTTGATAATAAGCTGCTGCTATGTGAGCACCTGAGGAGGCCAGTAGATTGGTCAGCAGAGACGGATGCTGTTTATCTCAATGGGTATTACTGCACTACTGTATGTCGCTGATAGAAAACATGTTCAGAAACCTATGAAGAAAAATAAACTCCTTCATATTCTAATGGATTTGATTATCTGGCAGCATTGAATTGTTCATCAAATCAATCTGATGATTTTGTTCACCTATGTGGCTGTTGACTTTTGAAAACCCTACGTACATCTATAGTCAAGTTTTCTAGTAATCCTTCTTGGTGTGAATGGCCCTTTGACAATGTCTTGGCTCAACTGATGTCTTTGGACCTAAATGCCAAACTCGGACAAGGTTAAGTAACAGCTGATAGCAGAGTCTATCCAAAAAGTAGAGCAATGCAGGCCGTGTTAGCAGAACTGACGGCTGAGAAGCAGATTGACAAGGCACGAAACGAGGCAAGCAAGCATGGTGCACAGACAGGAAATGAAACTTAGGCACGTGAGACATGCAGTTCAAAACAATTATAAACAAAGTAATACGAACCAGAGTGTATTGGATTACACATTAATACCACATTGGCCCACTGAAAAAAGTGGTCATGTAAAAAGTATATCATACAGGCGCTTGATGAGTAGATAGGTCGCAGTTATATTGGCAGCCGCAGCAGTAAAGGGAATGGGGAAAACAGAGAGAGATGACGAAAGGACACCATGGTAACGTCAGGCTTTATCTCAACAGATATTACTTGTAAGTAAGTAAGACAAATGGTAAGAAATAGCATTTCCAGCACGATCATTGTTTTCTATAGAACCTCACGCCTGTCGTGTGCTCCTCTCTTATGACGTGTCACATTTAGGACGTCATAATGATGTGTTTTGTTGGACGTGCATAAGGGTTAAAATAATCTAAATACAGTATTCATTGCAAGCCGTGGAGTTGCAAGAACTTGGGACAATCACACTTTGCCCAGGCTGCCAATAAAATGAAACACAAGTTTCTTCCTGTTTTAATGCCAGAACCTTTATATATACAGTCTATCGCCAGAACAGAGGGACAATTGCAAAAGCATGTTAGAAGTTGATATGTGCGTTATTTATTTATAATAAACTATATAATTCAAGGTCAATCCGATTGTTCATGTACTAATTGGTGAATAAAACAGCTTTACTTATTTATTAATAGTACGGTTGTACAGTTGAGGAACACATTGTTCAATTTGTTCTTGTCATATCCTAACTTCCCTGCTCTTGCACAGCATGTTTGCAAGAGTGCAAGCCTCAAAGGTTATTTCAAATAAGTACTTCCGATTGGCATCGTCAATCCAATTGGAGCCTCCCCAGCAGAGAAAACATGACAAAGATTAGGAGACGATAAACACAGAGTGACTTTTCTCTGACAGCACTTGCTGAAAGAAATGGACAAAAGCCACATAGAGCTACTATACACCTAGCTGCTGCTTTCCGATGTCCCATATGTTTTATGATTTGCATTCACGACCAAATGCCAGCACTTGTGAGAGTGTGTTTATCTTTCTGAAGTTGTGGCTTTCCCAAATGCTGATGTTAATAGTTGTTTTCAGAGGCTGAATGTCCCCCTCGGTGAATGTTATCTGTTTCTCTGGCGCGTTCTCTCTCCACTGGCGCAGTGCAGATTAGTTAGCTTCTACCAGTTGGTACAGTCTGGGGCTCCAAACGTTCACTTAATGAATTGGCAGTCATGTGTGTGTACGTGTACCTGTGTGTGTGTGTGTGTGTGTGTGTGTGTGTGTGTGTGTGTGTGTGTGTGTGTGTGTGTGTGTGTGTGTGTGTGTGTGTGTGTGTGTGTGTGTGTGTGTGTGTGTGTGTGTGTGTGTGTGTGTGTGTGTGTGTGTGTGTGTGTGTGTGTGTGTGTGTGTGTGTGTGTGTGTGTGTGTGTGTGTGTGTGTGTGTGTGTGTGTGTGAGAGAGAGCAAGAGCGAGGGAGGCCAGTGAGATGCTAAATTAATAGCAGTCATCTTTACATGCTTCCCTCTGCTAGCTAAGCCTGCTAATGAACAGACTCGGACGCCTGCGGTTAGTTTCACACAAATACACACACACACACAACACACATTAATACACACAAAAAAGTTTCAAACCGCCCGTGGATTTCATTTTGACACCAACAAACAAACACAAAAAGAAGCAACACAAATGCAACTCCTTGACATGCAGCTAAAAAGTTCAAGCAAACAGGCCAGACTTGGGGTCTCAAGATTCAAGATATGTTATGGTCATATGTACAGTATAACAGGCAGCTGCACTATACAATGAAAAAGTATTAAGAATCTATACATGCAAAAAACAACAAACACTAGCATAAGAACATTTTAAAATATAAATCTGGCATACTTTAAACATACTTCTGTTTCACTTGTTTCACCACGCTGGCCCTGTTTACCCTCCCTTTCTCTTTCTGGAACCATAGAAGGAGCGACTACACACACAATTCCACAAACACACATTCTCACACACAGGGGTGCTAGGAGCAAGCGAGACAGGTACCGTGGTGGTGATCAGGGGGGACAACTTCACACATTGCCATTCAGCGACAAATTTGCCAGCACACAAACACACACCTACTCAAATGCAGCAGCAGTCAAAAAGTGTTAAGATAGGGGCCAGGGGATGCCTCCGGGGTGCTACGGCTTCTGTGGAGGAGCGTAGGGACCCCCACGCTGCTGCTTGCCATTTCCTCGCTGTCTTCCCAATGGGCCGAGTGTGCGCGTAATGTGAGTGTCTGTCTGTGTGTAGAGGCAAGATTGCAGAGCTTTCACAGTGGTGCAAAGCAAGCCAAGTTCGTGTGCGCATACAGTATGTGTGTGTCGTCCCATTGGGTGATACTAAAGCCAACTCCAGGAAATGGATTGGCATGGAAGCCCTCGCTAGGGATTCTGGGGTGAAGATGAAAGAGTTATTTCACACACACAGCCTCTTTCTCTCTCTGTCTCTCACTCTCTCATTCCTTCTCTCCTCCCTCTCTCTGTGTTTTTGCTTCAGGATGCACTCCTTAGCTTTTCCACTTGGGCTTCAGTAACATATGTTCACATGCAAAACAGGCCGGGGTTACACAACCACACACTGTTGCACTCGCATGCACACAAACATACACAAACACACCAATCGAAACATAATAGGAATATCATCAATAACTTAATATCTACAATGTAACTAATTTAACACGGATGAATGTGGCTACGGTGCCATGCTATTGTTCAGAAGGTCTTTTATCAACAATCCCTGATAAATGTCGGAAAAATTTCTCATTACACGGAAAGATGAACCACACCTGGAATCATCAAGCGTGTTTGCCTTTTGGTGTGCGCTATTTATAAAGAAGAATTTAATCATATTGCATAAAACTTGATTAAATCTTGCAAGTATTACATTTGTCACCGGTTGACTCAAAGCCTGTTTGCCCGACAGACGATTACCCCGAACACAACCATTCATTGTAGGTTCATCTTAGCTCTGGAATAACCTACTATTCCATAAGCAGGTGGGTGCCCATTTTGTATTCAGATAGAGGGCGATAGCAAGCTCTACTTTTAACTTAAAGGGAAATATAATGCTTATTTTTGTAGGTTTACTTTTGTATTTATTTGCCTATATGTTGAAGCATTTCCATGCTTTAATGTTCAAAAATATATTTATTTTCTCATACTGTCTGTGCTGCAGCACCTATTTTCACCCTCTGTCTGAAACCAGAGCCCTGTCTGCTCTGATTGGTTAGCTAGCCGGCGTGATAGGTCAACCACTGAGAGATGTGCTGGAAATGTTCCCTATGACATACAATGTGTTGAAGCGCGAGTCAATAGAACTGAAGTGTTACATAGTGATGTCACCATGTTACAGACGCGTTACGTTAGCGTTATTCGTGCTAAGATAAGCAAACCACGTTCTGGCTCTGTCTTCGAAATTTTACATTGCATTGCATTAAAGCATTTTTTAAATCCAAAACAACTTACAGACACTTCAATACCAATGACATGGTTACAGGAGCATTTTGGAGTTAAGTGTCTTGCCCAAGGACACTTTTAATTGTTGACTGCAGGAGATGGGAAATGAACCACTGACCCTCTGATTAGAAGAAACCCACTTACCCTCTGATCCAAAGCAGCACTAACTTAACCCGAAGACCTAACGTGATATCTATCTTCTCCTCCTACTCTCAGTATTCAGTGTGAAATTAATTGTTAATGTATGCATGAGGAACTATTTCTGTACGCTGTAGTTTCAAAATAACCTTTGACACTCTTGACATAGCGCCACTGTTCGCGGCAGCACCTGCTCTGTATATTTACCGGACGGTTGCAATGATAGGATTGTAATTACATAAAGTAGTTGTAGCTGCTGGAGAACATGCAATTAGAATGTTTTGTGTGAAATTGGTGCACACAACTCTCACACCCTGATGCGGAAGACATATTTTTGGATGTTTATCTGCTACAAAAAGCAGGTGTGAGTGTTTGGAAAAAAGGAGGCAGGCACACAAGTCAAAATCTCTTGTAGTTTTTTTTCTCTCTTCAAAATGACATGTTTTGATATTGCCGGATAGAGGTGTTTGCATATGAGATACCGGGACACATGCTGGGAGCAGCGTTCAGTCATGAGATGTGTGTGTGTGGGCGTGTGCATTTGTGTCTGGAAGTTGATTTGTGTTTGCATGTGTACTGTTTTCTTCATGATTGGCATGTAAAAAGCCACTGATTATCTTTTAGATAATTACTGCTGTTGAGTGCGGAGTGTTGGTTTCTTCGATTGGGCCCTGGCACTGGAGAAGAGTTGAACTGTGGTTTGCTTTTCTTCCTATTCCCTTTTTTATTTTCACCTTACTTCTCATTGAAGCGTGTGGTGCAGTGGACTAGTGTGTTGGTGTTCGGATCAGGGGAGCACAGGTTCAAACCCTACTTCAGTCAGCTTGTCGTTGTGTCCCTGCGCAAGACACTTCACCCCACATTGCTCCTGTGGGGATTGCCCACAGTATTGAGCATGTAAGTCGCTTTGGATAAAAGCGTCTAACAAGTGACATGTGATGTCATTTTAAAATAATTTCAGTAAACAAGCAGTAATATGTTTAAGCATGTAAAATTGGTCCGGATTACAAAAAAGCCTTGATGACCAACAGCCACCTACGGAAATATTAGGGCCAGACGTAAGGACAAATATTAGAGGAATATTTTGTATTTATTTAGCATTTAAGAAAATAAAATGAAAATTTTTGAAGAAAAAGTTGAAATGTAAGTATCAGTACCAGGGCTAAAGATAAAAATGTTGTGTATAAAGTAAGGAAATCTGGGCATAAAATTGAAATGTATGTATGTATTTTTATTTTTTTATTCCAAGGACAATGACAACGTAAGTAGGAACAATGAGCAAACGGTTGAATATTTGAGAACTTTAAAAAAGTTATCAAATTACGAACTTTAGTGCCTTCTAGACAACTGAAAGTCAAATTGTATTCTCGATTTTTGGACTGTCAACAGTCAACACACTTGGCAACATTAATCCGCTAGCCCTGCTCAAACAATTGTGTTCTTTTAGTTTTTTTTAAAGGTAACCATTTTTGGGCATGTTGGTTAATTAGAGCTTTTGAATCATTGATACAAAAAAACACAGAAAATGCCGGCCAGCCACACAGAACTCCTATCATGGTTGGACTGTAGACTTAGTACACATTCTCTTTCACTCTCACTCCATTTGTTCCATTGTTGTCATTCCATATCTCTTGTCATCTTCTTTAATACCTCCTTACCCTGCCCAAGCTCCTAAACCTGTAGTCTGTAATCCCTTATTCCTTCCTCAGATTCTTCTCTTGAATCACTGCTGCACCTGGCACCCCCCCTCCCACATACGCACACAAATATGTCCCCTTATACACACATACACACAACGTCCATCTCTCGGGGCCAGGCTGGCAGAGGCACACACTAGTGCAGATGGCTTGTTTGGGGCCTGTGGCATAAAGTGGTGAGAGATGCAACTGTTAGCAGGCAAGCCAGGGGAGTATGTGTGTTTGTGAGTGTTAGCGGGGGGTGAACCTGCTTTGCATAGAGCGTTTATAATAGCAAATGTTTTGACAGATTCACACCAGATGACGACAAGGTAAACATAGGCCTATATGACCACAGAGTTACCAAATGCTACCCTGGGTAGAGCTCTTTTTAGAGACTGATTCTGTGTGTCAGGAACTCCATTTATCGGTGTGTGACATTTAAGTCTCCCTCTAGACACCTACAATTAAAATATTCTATGATAATTAATATTAAGTTGATTTCTCACTTAACAACTGTGAGTGAAGAGTCTGCAAGTGCTGGCTTAGCCTAGTGCTTGCTTAACCTAGCGCTAACTCAACATATAGCGTCAGCAGGGAGCTCCAGCTAGCGTACATTGTGCCATCTGTTCCAGTAAGCCTGACATGTTTGACTCCTGACATGTTTAATGCTATTTGTAATCTATTTTGTGCGCACATTTAACCCAGTTCACAAAGAGTTAACAGCAAAAAAATCCCTCAATTGTAACACAGAGTTGTTAGCATTAGCCAATCACAATGCAGGTCCTGCAGCACCATATAGGGCTAGTGGTGTACAGATGTAGCACTGAATTTCGGACTCCAGTTTAAAGCTTCCTGCCTACTACCTGCCAAATACCAGTATAGAGGAATGTTAAGCCCTCCCACTATTTTCCAAGAGGGCGTTGCCAGATTTTCAATTTCAGGTTTTAACCAGGAGATGGCGCTTCATTCACAAATACAGAAAGACAAGTTTCATGGACTTGCAGTTGTGTTTTGAAGAGCATTTGAACACATCAATATTTTAGATCAACTAAAGTATATCTAATCTTGTAATTCAATAATATATAGTCTTTATATATTAAATAATCATAATGTAAATGTTTACATTACACTTCTTTATTTGTTATGCTCATACTTTAACCTTTACAATCGTTTGCTTTAATATGCAGTATATTTTTGTGTTTGCTTCCTCCTGCTCCCTTTCGGACACATACTGTATGATTTATTATTAATATGAAGATATTATTAAGATAAGATAAGATGTTACTTTATTGATTGAACATTTTAGTTTAGAACGTGCTGTCCCACGGTAATTCAGAAGGCTCACAGGTCACATTCCGACCATTATTTAAAACAATAGGTGCTTTCACACCGTCTACAGTTTGATTTGTAAAGAGGGAGCTCTGTCAGTTTTCGAATTACCCATTTGCTTTCGGGGAGCCCTATTTTTCAGAGCACATCCTGCTACTAAATATGTCACATGCACGCTCTGTTGACTGGCGCAGCAGCGCGGATGCGATCAATTGCTATAAAAACACTCCTAATACAGACGGTGTCACTATGCCGGCGGATGTGGCCGTTGTTGAAGCCTCTTCAGGCTCCGCATCGGCAGGCCTCTCCCTCGGTTTGGAGCTGTCAAGCTCAACCCTAACGCCGCTTACAGCCGGCCAACTAAAAGTTGTTTTCCGTTCACGTTGTCATTTTTAGACTCCTTCGCTTCTTTGCTTGTGAATCCAAAAGCTGTGACGCTTGGCTGTTTTCGTTTTGCCATATTTTTTTATTACACAGCCAGAGTTAAAAAAATATCAATATGAACATTTCAAATACCGCGCCGGCATCACCGCCATAACCATAGCAACGTAAGTAAGAATGCAGCGCCGCCACGTACAGATGGCAACACCCAGACATATTCACAAATATAAAACAAATATTCAGAAACTGTAATGAACAATAACTATTATTTATTTCAAGAACAGTTATTTACAGAAACTCAACATTTCTAATCTGTGTGACACAAATATGCACGATTGTTTTGGGCTCCCCCTATTTATCTCAAAGTCAGCCTTCAGGGGAGCTCCCTCCCTCTTCGGGGGAGGCAAGCTCCCCCTAGCTCCCCCTAGCTCCCCCCCATTTCGAACAGTGTCTGTGGCTGAATGGCCAGCGATTAGGTGCGGCGCATTTATCATAGGTGATCAGAGCTAACTGCCTGCCGTCAGATTTAATTTAAAAAACAGATCTGATTTTAAGACTATTTCTGCGCTCATAAAGAATGATAAGAATAAGAATAATGCGTATTGAACTGGTTTCATCAATTAGTGAGTTTATTTAACACTAGAACCGCCAATCGGGTCAATTTGTGTGATGTGTGTTGTGTGTGTGCAATGTAACTTTTTTTCAATAAAATATTAAAGTCTCCCAGTCCGTGACTTTTCCTGAAAGTGTGTTATGTAGCACCCTATGTTGTTAAAAATTGCATTCTAATAGCAGGATTTGACGGGTTTAGGTAGGCCTATACAAAAACCTCTGGCGGTTCTAGTGTTAAGGTAATTAGGTACAGTAGAAGCCCTTTTTTATCAGTAACGAATTTAGCAGTTGACCATAAAAGTCAACTAACTGAGGGTCACTTGCAATTAGAGTGTTGTGTCTAACTGTAAGCTTGTCACTCAGAGTAACCTACCGTTAATTTAGCTGCTGGAGAAGAAAGATCAAGGGGGGAGGGGGGGAGAGAGCTGTGGTTGATGGGCCATTAGTTGTGTAAATACACAGCTGAGAGCTGCCGTTTCATTCAGACTGTTTAAAAAACTGTAACAACGGACTATTTTTCTTAGCGGATGCATGTCAATTTAAATCAATACATACAACTATTTTTTAAATCAATACATACAACTATTTTTTAAATCAATAAAAACATTTTCTAAATTCATAAAAGCATTTCAATTAAAATTGGGAGTCATGTCGTTACTTTGTTGAGAATGTGGCCGTGTAATAAGCGGGATCATTTGCAGCGACTTTTCCTTATGGGGAAAATAACACCCGTCATGTGTGTGTAGAGGTGTGTGTGGTTAAAACACTTTCATGAAGTGAAGGAATTTCCTTCTATAAAACAGCTGTGGGCAGCAGTGAGTGTCACGGACATAAATTCATAGATCAAGGCAGACTGGTGCACACACTCTCCTGTCCTGCCAGGCGACACGCCCGTTCTAAGCCGTGTCCCTCACTCCTCACATCCCAAGCATCCCCGAAAAGTGTAATATGTTGTTACATCTCAGATGTTATGTTTCAGTTGTGCTCTGTCTATGTTCAGTGATGCAAACTTGTCACCTTTCGAAGAAATTCGCCGTTTTGAATCCAAAATAAGTCGTTTGTGTGATTCATGTAGATCTGCAATACAAATATTTTTGGGGTATGGGGGGGGCTGGGACCCGGAGTAATCTGCGGCCGTGAGCTGTTATGTGCCATCATGACACGCATGGTGTTCTTTTTTTATATATTATAATGAAGTACGAGCTGTGTGCTCGAGTCTTCCTGCCTGTCGGCTCTACTCATGGATGTATAATAAGGCTCTGCTGCTCCGAGATGATGGTCTAGCTTCAGCAGCTATATTACCTACGGGTGCGTTCGTTAATATTAACTGTGCGTCCGGAGTCACTGTGGCACAGACTGGACCGCTGGTGAACAGCTGTTAGAACGGGCCGTTCAGGTGTTCAGAGCAGAGCTCCCTGTCGGAGCGGCAGAGCGTGATGTGAACTGAAAAGTTTTTCTGTGGCAATATTATTTAAGGAATCGTTGAGCTAGCTAGCTACTGTAGCATACATTGTCACTATCTGCTAACGTTAGCTTTAGCCTTCTATTTCTAATAATTCTTTTCATAGGCTATAAACAGAGGTGGTATAAGTATATATATATTGTACTTGAGTAAAAGTAGAAGTACTCAGATCTTGTACTTGAGTAAAAGTAGAAGTACTCAGGTCTTGTACTTGAGTAAAAGTAGAAGTACTCAGATCTTGTACTTGAGTAAAAGTAGAAGCACACAGATCTTGTACTAGAGTAAAAGTAGAAGTACTCAAATCTTGTACTTGAGTAAAAGTAGAAGCACACAGATCTTGTACTAGAGTAAAAGTAGAAGTACTCAAATCTTATACTTGAGTAAAAGTAGAAGCACACAGATCTTGTACTAGAGTAAAAGTAGAAGTACTCAAATCTTGTACTTGAGTAAAAGTAGAAGCACTCAGGTCTTGTACTTGAGTAAAAGTAGAAGCACACAGATCTTGTACTAGAGTAAAAGTAGAAGTACTCAGGTCTTGTACTTGAGTAAAAGTAGAAGTACTCAGGTCTTGTAATTGAGTAAAAGTAATAGTCCCAGAGTGTAGGAATACTCTGTTACAGTAAAAGTCCTGCATTCAAAATGTTCCTCAAGTAAAAGTAGAAAAGTATTATCATCAAAATATAGTGAAAATAGCGACAGTAAAAGTAGTCATTGTGCAGATTGGTCCATTTCAGAATAATATATATGATATGTTTTATAATGATTGATCATGAAAGTGTTCTCAAAGCTGGTAAAGGTGCAGCTAGTTTGAATGACTTTGTATACTGCAGGGTAGCTTGTGGATTTACTCCAGGTGGAACTAAAGTCTGATTTAACACTTGATTATATTTCACTTAATTAATCCAGATCTGTGAAGTAACTAAAGGTATTAAATACATGTAGTGGAGTCAAAGTACACCATGTACCTCTGAACTGTAGTGGACTAGAAGAACAAAGTAGCAAAACATTGAAATACTTAAATAAAGTACAAGTATCTCAAAATTGTGCCCAAGTATAGTACTTGTTGAGTTTATGAACTTAGTTACTTTACACCATGTGGCTATAAAGATAAAAAGACTTAAGCCGAGGCACGAAAATACATTTTCAAAATGCTCAACAGTGCTGCCAAAATTATAAACTGACTGCTACACAATTTAAAATAAATGCTTTTATATATTTCTATTAGATGTGACTCTTTGGCGTTTCTGTTATTATTAACACTGCTGCTTTAGTTCTGACTGCTAAAATCCTCTGTCATTCCGTGGGGTGGGGGAGCCGGGGGCTCGGATCCTTGTCACCTTTTTCATACCTGATGAGTTTGCATCCCTGTATGTTAAAAAGCCTCAGTCACCTTAATTCATGTAATAAAAACATCTCAGGTCAGTAACACTCAAAGCTAAATGTGCAATACCATGTTCAGCTATGTTACTATTTATAATGTTATTGTTGTTACATCGGAAGATGTACATATTGAAATGATTTCTTAACTTACAGTAGGCTATTTTTTACAATGTGTGTTGGAAGGATTTATTAAATTACAATGAATATTGTCATTGTTGAAGGCTTTTAGAGAAGGGTGAACTATAAGCCTGAATTACATAACATTTTATACCTAAAAACATAAAAGCCACAATAAATAAATCACAATTATTCTAGTTATTTTTACCTCCCGTATTGCTTTCAACCCACCAGCTTTTATGGTGTTGTTACGTCACTAACTGTAAACTTGTCACATACAGTCTATGGTCACTCAGAGTAACCTACTGTTAATTTAGCTGCTGGAGAAGAAAGATCAGGGGGGGAGGGGGGAGAGAGCTGTGGTTGATGGGCCATTAGTTGTGTAAATACACAGCTGAGAGCTGCCGTTTCATTCAGACTGTTTAAAAAACTGTAACAACGGACAATTTTTCTTAGCGGATGCATGTCAATTTAGATCAATACATACAACTATTTTTTAAATCAATAAAAACCTTTTCTAAATCCATAAAAGCATTTAAATTCATATTGGGAGTCATGTCGTTACTTTGTTGAAAATGTGGCCATGTAATAAGCGGGATAATTTGCAGCGACTTGTTCCTTATGGGGAAAATAACACCCTTCATCCAGATGAAGATCCCTCCGCTACACTTTGGGATCCTGATCGACCGACGAAACTCCATTAAAATATACATATTTTTGGTGAATTACTGAGTTTAGGCACGTTAATAACGTTTTAATGAAGTTGAATACAGTATATTCATATGTGTCAGTGATTTCATGTCAATTCGGCGAACATAAACATAAATGATCGTTGTGAAGATGATGATTAAATTAGGATTAAAAATCGAGAGCCGGGCTGCATTTCCTCCCGTTCGTTTTTTTCGAATAACAAAATTATTTTGTTAAATAACAACATCGTGATGTTTTGTAAATGATTACATGTCTCTTATTTAGCACAGTAGTATGATATCCGTGACATATGGATCTTAACAAAGTTCCGCTGTACATCCAGCATACTGTATCTCACTTTATTTCACATGAGCTCCAGTGTGGAACCCCACTGCACCCCCTGGTGGATCAATGATCCATTGCAGCTGGCTTCATTATAACTACATTTATCTATCACGGGGGCGGTCTCAAGTCAAGCTGGAGGTTTTCCCTTGAGCGAGGGCAGATCACGTACCAATCACGGCCCTCGCGTTTCAAACTGTCTGAAATGAATCGCTACATCTGTATGTAACTAAGCACATTTACTCTAGTACTCTACTTAAATCTCGGTGCTACTTTACAATAAGACTACCCTTATAAAGGGTTTACGAATAGTTTGTAATTAATTTATTAATTAGGTTGTGAACACTTTAACAATCATCAATAAGCTTTTATAAGACATGAGATAAACAGGGCAACTGTGACCGGTTGCTTGCCAAATAGTGAACCCACATTTATCTGTACTGCTAAGCCTTATATTGGCTACCTAGCTTACTTTGGCTTCTTCATCAGCCAGCATCCTTGGTATCTGTTGCTCACTGAGTTGATTCCCCCACTTCCATCTTGATGTTTCTTGGCATCTCTTAAGACCATTTATGAATGAGTTACTAACATTTATAACTGCCAAAAGGGAGCCTTATTGTAAAGTGTAAAACACATTCCCATTTATTAATGAGTTACAACCATTTATAATTGGTGAAAGGGAGCCTTACGGTACGTCTACACTACAGGCATCAAAAAATGCTTTCAACGCTTCGCCCATTCACTTGAATGGGGTGACGTAGAAGATTTTTAATCTTCGCCGAAATGCATTGTGGGGAGCATGGCATGGCTTTGCAAGCATCACGAGCATCTATCGGCATCAAAAGTTGAACAATTTGAGGCTCGATGCTTGGCATCAGCCAATCAAATCCCGTTTATACAAATCCCGCCAGTGCAAGCGCAGCCAATCAAACCGCGTGCAAGCTGGGAGAGCCAGACCGCAGTTCATTTCCTCATATTCCAAATGAGATATTACGGTAGCAAATCACCCGGTTCTTTACGACCGGAACTATTTACCGGGATACAAACCGGAGGAACCAGGCATGGAGGGAGGTGGCAGAGACAGTGGGTGAAACTGATAGTTTTTTCGCCTGTTTGGAGAGTTTATATCCAGTTTACTTCGTTTTAACATTGCTATTGCTTTGTATGTCGGGGGCGGGAGATTCATGTGATTGGTTGCTCGCAAAAAATCGCCAAGCTTCAGACACGCCCAGCTTCAAGATTTTTTCATGCCTGTAGTGTAGACGGGCCGTTACGGTACGTCTACACTACAGGCATCAAAAAATGCTTTCAACGCTTCGCCCATTCACTTGAATGGGGTGACGTAGAAGATTTTTAATCTTCGCCGAACTGCATTGTGGGGAGCATGGCATGGCTTTGCAAGCATTACGAGCATCTATCGGCATCAAAAGTTGAACAATGTTCGTAAAGTGTGAAACACATCACCATCTATTGATGAGTCACTAACATTTAGTATAATATATAGTGTTTCTGTAGTTGTTTTTTGAATACACTATAGACCACTCCTAAAGTAATAGCATAATATTGTCAGAGTGAATGCATATTATTATATAGTGTTTGTAAAAGTATTACTATAGTGTTTTTTTGGTGTTTCCGTATTAAGACTATATTATTTTAAATAGTACTACTTTATTTAGTGTATTTGTAGTTGTATTTGAACACACTATAGAACACTCCTATAGTAATAGTATGATATTGTCATAATGAATGCATATTATTACTAAAGTGTTTGTAAAAGTATTACACTCCTAGAATTAATGTCATTTTTTTAACACACTGCTGTGTCAAAGGCAATTCAACACATTCAGTGTCCTTTCTGAACTATTTTACACACACTGTGTGTACATATAAAAAAAAATGCACATAGTCAACACATTCGCGTATCCACTGTCCTGCCCAATCACGTTTGAGTTATTTCAAATGTATCATTTTTCAACTGTCCAACTGTCCATCAAATGTTCCCATCAGGCTGCTGAGGATGGATGTCAGCAGAGGAGAGTCTAAATCAGGGGTCGGCAACCTTTTTGATATGAAGTGCCATTTTAAAAAAAATTGTTATCAGCGTGCCAACTATCGAGAATTATCAACGGGGGGGGCGGGGGGGGGGGGTTGAGGAGCTTAACGCTCGTCAACTATCAGCAGGAGGGCGGGGAAGCCTTGCTGCGGGGAAGCAGTGTCGCAACATACACGATGCCGAATTTAACAAACAAATTTAAGTACTTGGTTTAAACGGCATAATAATAAGGACGATCGTCCGTTCTGTGATTCTCCAGAGCACACATGTTATGATATTAGGGTCGCGTTGGGTCATGCAGAGTGAGATGAGGTCGCTGTCCCTTTAAGAGAGAGAGATAGAGAGAGAGGGGTGTGGCTTGTGCATGTGTTTGTGGATGGTAGAGCGACAGTGAGCGAGCGTGTTTCTGGAAGTGAAACGGGAAAGCAGAAAAACAGAGGTCTGTGATGTATTTTGTGAAACAGAAGAACAGCTAAATAAATGCAACGGCCTCCCAAGAAGAGCTCACCTCTCTCCAGTCATTTAAGCTAAAGTGGGTTATTGAACCTGAAGCTTGTTGCTTCTGCCCACCTCAACTACGGTCTGGGAGCCGACAGGAAAGTTCAACACACAGATGGCCAGTCCGCCCCCTTTGTAGCATATTATTTCGATGAGAGATGAGCAGATCGCCACTGGGCTTTCAACTGAATGCCCAGCCACGCAAAAACTGCGGCATTTGTACAGCTCCTTATGGGTACTGCAATTAGTGAAGTGCTTTCCTCCGTGTTGAAACGATCAGCACTGCACCAGGGAGGAAAGCGGCAGAAAGTCACCTGGAGATAAAGAGAGCGGGGCTGCGTTGCGTGCATGGCTTCCTTCTGCAGGTAACGGGAGACGCGCTCTGGCGGCGGTCTCGTTCAGGATCCGAAAATACAATTTAAATATTTTGCACACTTATTCCACTTATTCCTAGTGTGCCACTGGTTACGGTGCCGCGTGCCAATGCTGGCACGCGTGCCAGGGGTTGCCGACCCCTGGTCTAAATCTAGGTAAGTTATACAGAAACAAAATGTTTTTAACAAAGTGAGCAGATATATTGTCATAATGTGAGCAAGCTAGGGGTCAAAATAAATATTTTTTAGCTTAAATAAATATGTTTTGCCAATGTTGAACAGCTAACTATTGCTTGAGTTTAGCTGCCTGGATGACAATTATTTTCCTTTCGGCCGTTCTTCTTATTTTTTTATTATATTTATTTTATCTTAACTTAATGTAGCTTACACTCTTTTCTGTGACCATCATTCTTCAATCGACATTATATTGATAGCATTAGCAGCTATGTTTAATGATATAGCTACTTTGGCTAGGTTTCATTGTTCGGCCAGATGTGGCGAGAAAGTGCGAGTGAGCAGACCGACAGAGGCTGCGTTAATATACAGTCTCTTACAATGCAAATAAGTAACTTACTCGCACTAAAGTTATGTATTAGTAGTAAGTTCACACTGCAGTTTACCTGACTAAAACATCAGCCACTACTCATATCTGCCTCTTGTCGCTAGGGCAACTTGTGTATGTGAGACACAGCGTCATGCACGGCAGGTCAGGCACGATTTGATTGGTCGGAAGTTTGGCCCGCCGGCCCTTTCCTTCCGACCAATCAAATAATCGGAAGGGAAGGCCGGCGGGCTTTCCTTGACATGTCCCTGACAAAGCGGACTGGGTTATGGCTAGAAAGGATCCGTCTTGTGTAAATATGACGTCCCGTTCTCGTTGTAACTCTCGTTGGAGCGGCTCGGAAACACATCTACAGCAGTAACATGCAACATACACATTAATGCAGCAGAAATATTAATAGAGAAAGATCAGACATAATAGTAAAACACTGAAAGGGAACATTGTATTGCACCAGGAGCTATTTTGGGACTTTTACTGCGACAACGTTGACTTGTCTGTGAATAAAAAATAAAGCAGTGTTGGTGATCTACAGTGTTGTCATTCTTCTTTGAACAGCAAGACCGCTAACACCCTATTTCAACAATCACACTCCCTGTAATTGACATAATTAATAGATAGTTTAGCTTCTCACCATCATTTGATGTGGCCCACTGATGTTAACAATCGTAACTGAAAGGCTGCCTGCCAAACTTAGACATTCAGCCACGTGACTTGCAAACTCTCGCGAGAGTTTTACACTAGACGGATCTGGCGCTCGACGGATCCTTTCTAGCCATAACCAGCGGACTGCGGGTGTAGTATAGAGTGAGTGTAGCGTGCAATACTGTGTTTCACCACACATTCATTAAGAGGGGCACTGTTTCATTCTTTGTCAAATACTCTGACAACAGCGGAGAGATGTTTTTTAATAAAAATAAAATATATAAAGAAATACCCAGCCTCCAGGAGAAAACGCCACTGGAGGCTGACCAGAATCTCCCCTGTGCTTCTATAGAAGTTGTCTTTATGGGTGAAGATAATTAACTTAAAAATTACCATACTGCTTATAATTTATATAAGGTGTGTATTAATGGGTTTAACTAGAAGATGATAGATGATAGCATTTAATTTAATCTGGCATAATATGATTAGTCAACATCAGGATGAATTTGTCTTTCTTATAATTACAGGAAGCGGGAATGAGCAGCAGGAATTTGTTAAAGTCCTAGCAATTTCATTTAAGAATGGAAAGGAAATTAAAAGAAAAATCTACAGAGTCCAAAGCACAAACCATCTCCTGGAAGTAACAGGTGAATTTGGATTTGTCCTTGATAGGATTTTAAAATACAGCACAGACTTCCAAGAATTTATAGATATTGATAGAAGTGAGAACATCAGTAACTTTGACAGATTCCAACTGCACTTTTCTGAAGCACCGGATCTTCAGCCTGTCCTAAGAGAAGTCTGTCAAACTCAGGTATACATTTACCATGCTTGTTAAATTGTGTTTAAAAAAATCACACAGGCCAGAACTTTACTTTGTGCTGTTTGCGCTCTTATTGTTTTGTTCAGCCTATAAACAGTTCTTCTGAATTCTAACTGATCTAGAATAAAATTCCAGAAGTATTTGATGAACTGCCAACTGATGGCATTCTTACAGAGAAGACCAGGCTCAAACTTGTCAAAGTTTGCATCTCTGACTTGGTAGAGAGGCATGGGTTGTAAGTATATGAATTTGTGTTTATATATAGGGGTTGGGACACTTTTTCCCTTAATTTCATTGCCCAACCATTTCTGTTTCGGGCCTGAAATAGTTTTTGTCCATATTTTACATTTAAGTTATTCATATTCATATTCTGTGAACAATGTATTTTATTTTGTTAATAAAGTCCCTTTCAAATTGAAACTGCTCTGCCTGCTAACTTTTATTTGTTGATACCATACTTACTATAGAGATGACTACATCATTATTAAAGCTAATTAACTATAGATTCACTATAAGATCACCATAGCCAACTCTATAGTATTACTATAGTAATTTTCAGTAGTGTGTTCCAAAAAAACATAGAAATAATATAGAAAGCATTAGTGATACTACATAAAACTCAATAGTATAACTATCGTAATTTCCTATAGTGGCCGAAAAACCATAGAAATACTACAGGAAACACTATAGTATAACTGTAACTTCACTATAAGATCACCATAGCCAACTCTATAGAATTACTAAAGTAATTCTCTATAGTGTGTCCCAAAACACCATAGAAATACTATAGCAGTTTTTTGTGGTATTTCTATATTAATTCTTAATAGTAATACTATAGTGTTTTTTCGTAAGGGTGAACCGGAGCAGCGGAGGAGTGATGAGGTATCTAGAGATCCGAGTCCAGCGGGCTGCTTGTGTTTCTGTTCATCAGGACATCAGATGACCAGCAGATCCTGTGTGAACGCTCTAAGTTAGTCAGTGGACGTCCGACAACATTAATTGCGTGAACAAACTAGCTAGAGAGCTAAAGTTAAATTACATTCATCCAATGTCAGAAGGATTACATTTTAACAAACGTTGTAATACTTTTCTTTCATTTCAATTTGAGTAAAACATTGAAGATATAACATTGTATTGTTTTCTTTTTACACTGACTCAGATATAATGAAAAGACTACGTCAGTCGAAACTCAGCTTTGGTAAGGAAGAGACAGGACAGGCAGAGAGAGAGAGAGAGAGAGAAGGTGATGGAAGTCAGGGAGGAACTGCAGGTACAGTCACTCAAAAATAATGTAGGCTTAATAACCCCATATATCTATCTATTTATCCATCCATCTATCTATAACAATAGTCTTCAGTTACAATAGGCATAATTGTAAAACAACACATCTATTGCAGTTATGTCATAATAACATACAATTGTATAAAACACAATTTACTTACATCTTTATTCTCTTTTGAGAATCAAACAAAAGAGATTTAAATAAAACATAAAATGCAAACAAACAAGTGAAATGAACTAAATGGCTGAATTGCTTTGAATTCACTGGCAGGAGCGAAAAGTGAGGAGGAGCAAAAAGTGAACAACGAGGGAGAGATTGAACAAAGAGAAAGAGTAGAGGACAGAGAGAGCAATGAACAGGAAGAAGACAGAGGCTAAAGAAGATGGAAGAGAGGGTGCAGGTTATGGAAAGGAGAGAGACGTGGAAAATGAATATTGACAATGTTGTGATCATGTTAGCCTCTTCTGCATGTCCAGATCATTAATAGTAACAATCAACTGATTCTTATTTGATTTCATTTCAAAACTTTATTTATTCAGGTGTATCCCATTGAGATCATTTATCTCTTTTTCAAGGGAGACCAGAGGCCTGTACTACGAAGCTGGTTCAACCTAACCTGGATATGTTTGAGTTAGCCGGTTGGCTTAATCCAAAATATACGCGCTCTCGCTAAACGGTCCTACGACGCGGGTTATCCAGTGGATCGCTCAACCCAGCCGTGCCCTATCTAGTTAAGGCCCAGATACACCGGCCCGAAATCGGCAGTAATTGGGAGTCGGGCCGAACATGAGCGTGGGCACGCCCTATTCTGAGTGGTGTGCGCAGCACCGTCGGGTCTTTTCTGCCGACCTGACGCCTTTTCTTGCCGATTCAACATGTTGACATGTTGAATCGGCGTCGGGAACACCACCGGAGTTGGACAAAGGGATAACACTGATTGGCTGTTCAGCTAGCGAATCAGTGCATGAGAAGCGTTAACGGAAGTAAGGGAGGTAAACAAATGATTTAAAATGGAAGATGGAACACACACGGACGGCTATTTCACCTCATCGATTTATAGAGCTCCTGTTCGTTCATGTTTTCAATGGACGAGAGTGAAAATGGAAAGAAAAACGCTATTTGTTGTTTGTTTATATCACGGAGTCTGTTCTTCTTCTCTGTCTTCCGGTTGTTCCGGTTGTTGCCTCTTTTGAATGATGAATACACACTACCGCCGCCTGCTGGTAAGGAGAGTTATTGCCACTCACGCATAAGCAGTTCATACGTGCTCGGTGCGCGAAGTCGGCAAATACGCAGGAGAGTCTGGCGACGCAACAGTCGGTGTCGGCGTCGGCGACTTCTCAGGTGACTGGCCGGTGTATCTGGGCCTTTAGGTGCGCGTTCACATGAAAGGGGTGGTATTTGGAGCATTCGACCAATCCCAAACATGGAGAAGCGTACTGACAGCGCAGCGCCATACTTCCTGAATGAAAAGTCAACTATAATATTAGACAAATATGAAGACGTTAAACTTCAAACATCCATGACTTAAACACTGTATCCAGGATAAAAGCCACATAGTTGCACCTGCAAGGTGAATACAGCTGGTAAAAGAAAAAGTGTTTGAATGCGTACATTAACAGGTTTATGATATCACTGCCCGTCTAAGACACGAGTGGATCTGACTTTAATTACATTTGTCTCGAGTGTTTCGTCAACTTAATGTGTTGCTTAAAATAATACTTCTGCATACAGTATGTGACACTGTGAGTCTTGCACGGCCAGATACGGCTCAGCTGACTCAGATAAGGAGATATATGATACATTATGATGTGATATGCCGCAGACTGTACTTAATTTTACTCTGATCCGGTTACTTATGTTGTGGCATATATTTAAGTAAGCTTTCTTAATGCTAATGTTATAATAGTCAGATTGCTCTGAAGATGGGAGGTGATATTCTATTAATGTTCACGTTCACACAGTCAGTGATTTTTGCCGGCCGTCTTTCCTGCAACGGCAGCTTTTCTGTATTTCCTTTCTCCTGTAATATGACTTGATCGCTTTAAACTCCGCACACTGAGCTCTGATTGGTCAGCAGGCGGTGCTTTCACTTAGTCAAGCTCTTAGCCTGCAACCTAACCTGCTCCGGGGCAGGTTAGCCGCACAGCATAAGTTACCATGGAGATCTAGCCAAGAGAACCAGCTTCGTAGGACCGGAAACCCCGAGTTTTCCCTGAAGTTAGCCGGCTAAGCAAAAATCCTGCTTCGTAGTATACCCCCCTGCTCAAGTAGGTTCCACATGAAACAAAAAAACATAAACAGAACAATGAAAAAGGACATCATACAACATCATTACAGGGTTTACAATTTACATAACTATCCACATGTGCAGGTACCAACAGCTTCCGATTGAGTAGCATCCAACCAAGCTTTAAAAACATTTCGTGGCACCAGATTGCTCAGTTTCCAATTAAATTGCAGACTATTCCAAGACAGTGGAGTTGCGCATCTAAAAGCTATCTTCCCTAAGACAGTCCTAGCAGTTGGCACATTTAATAAAACTACAGCATGCGATCTCAGGCAGTAGCCACTTACAATTCGCCGTGAGATCAGGGAGCAGATGTAGGATGGAAGTTTCCCTAACATGGCTTTGTATATAAAAATGTACCAGTGACTGAGCCTCCGTAAAGTTAGCGAAGGCAAACCAGCCCTTGCATACAGGGTACAGTGATGGGTTAATGCTTTACAGTTTGTCACAAATCTCAGTGCACTGTGATAGGCGGCATCTAACTTGATCAGGTAATGGGCAGGTGCATTCATATAAATCAAATCACCAGTCACAAAAAGGTCGCATTGACTAGCCTTTTCCTGGCCTCAAACGAGAAACAGGACTTGTTCCTGTAGAAGAAACCTAGCCTAACCCTCAGTTTTTTAAGCAGGTTATTGGCATGAAGTTTAAAAGTGAGACAATCATCAAGCCAGATACCAAGGTATTCTTAACAGGTAACCACTTCAATTATTATTCCTTGCATAGGTACAATATCTAAAACAGGCTCTGGTGTCTTTTTAGCTTTTGAAAAGAGCATTACCTTGGTTTTATCAACATTACACTTTCAAAAATAATTTATGCTGACATTGTCAGCCCACTGACATAGTTTGAAATCAATATATTATCCAATGTGTGACCCCCCGCAGGACTTAAAAAGCACCTAACTACATGAAAATCCCCCAAATCTCGTGGGTTATCCCCCGAACCCCCCTAGCATGTTTGGACCTCGGTATTTAGGAAATCCTGGATAGGGCCTTGGAGCCACGACTCGCGATCCAGGGCTCGCAATCCAGGACACAGGACTGCAGGATCATCCATGTCTCCGGATCCCGGCGTATATAGACACCAAAAAGAAAGAAATTTGGGGAAGCTGGGTTAATCGGAACATGAGAGTACACAGGTATAGACAGAGAGAAGGACAAAGTAAGATGTCCCCTGACAAACTAAGCCTATATCAGCAAAACTAGGGGCTGAATCTAATCATCCCTAACTATAAGCTTTATCAAAAAGGAAGGTCTTAAGCGCACTCTTAAAAACGGATAGGGTGTCTGCCGCCCGATCACAAACTGGAAGCTGTTTCCACAAATGTGGAGCTTGATAAGAAAAGGCTATGGCTCCCATTGTACTTTTAGAGACTCTAGGAACAACCAACAACCCTGCATTCTTGGAACGCAATGCCCTAGTAGGACAGTAGGGTATAATGAGTTCTTTAAGGTAAGAAGGCACCTGCCCATTAAGGGCTTTGTAGGCGAGAAGAAGAATTTTAAATTCTATCCTGTGTTCTATAGGGAGCCAGTGTAAGGCAGCCAGAACAGGAGTAATGTGGTCCCTTTTCCTAACTCTGGTTAGTACACGAGCTGCAGCATTTTGAATCAGGTGAAGCGACTTGACTGACTTTGTGGTACACCCTGATAATAAGGAGTTACAATAATCCAGCCTTGAAGTAACAAATACATGGACTAGTTTCTCTGCATCGTTTTGAGGCAAGATATGCCTGATTTTTGCAATGTTACGTAGATGGAAGTAGGCGGTCCTTGAAATAGATTTTATGTGGGCGTTAAAGGATAAATCCTGATCAAATATAACACCAAGATTCCTTACAGCAGGGGTGGGGAACCTCCGACCCCCGGGCCGTATACGGCCCGCGTGACAATTTGGTACGGCCCTCGAGGTAATTTATAAAAACACACGCAAAAAATATATTTTTTTCAGAAATCTAGACCGAAAACAAATTAAACAAGAGAGTGCCTGTTTTTCCTGGCCAAGGTCAGGGTCCTTGAACACAACACAAGCCTAACGTGTCATCACCAGTGTTGCCAACTTGGCGACTTTGTCGTTAAATTCGGCGGCTTTCCAAACCCTCCGGCTACTTATTTTTGTCAAAAGCGACTAACGACTAATCTAACGACTTGTAATGATGTTATTAGGGACTTTTCTGGTGTTTGGAGACTCACGTATTGTTCTGCAGTTAACGAGCTGTCGTGAGCCCCTCAGCCCTCCCATAGTACTCGCAGGCGCGCAGACTCACAGTTGCCTCCCGCAGCAGCTCAGCTGCAGTCAGAGCAGAGAGGAGACAGCCACACTCTCTCGCGTCGAGACAGCTTCAGTCACTTAATCACCTCGTCCACTGTGTGTGTGCCTCTCTGTGACAAGCTAAACATCCACGTAGGTCATCATGTCACAGTCTAAACTGTATTCACAAAAGTACAGAAAGGAGTGGGAATCATACCCTGAGTTTAAAGGATGGTTGAAGCCATTTATTGGAGATGACACACGGGCATACTATAGCCTACTGCCTTTATTGTAAGGGATATTTATACTAAAAACTAGTTCTACTTTTTCTAATAGAGACATTTCTAATCTACTGCCATCTGGATTTACTCTGGTGGTTTCAAGTTTTGATCCTTATCCTTGAAGGAGGTGGAACGTTATTTTACCGCCATTACATGATATGCAAATTAGGCGATGGCGTCATTTAGGGACTTCTGGCGACTTTTCGGACTGCCAATAGCTACTTTCCTTACTATGGAGTTGGCAACACTGGTCATCACGTGGTATATGTCTCGTCTGACAGGGGTGCAGTTCTGACGGAGAGCACCAGAACGTAGCTCGGCACTTCCAAAAATTGCAGTACCAATAAGGTGCCGTACATATGCCGCGGTTTTTTCGTGGCCGTGTCTTAGTTGTAAGCCCAGTGGCCATCTGTTCATCTGTCATGTCATACTGATCATACAGTCAATAACTTTGTTGTTATTAGCATCTGGTTAGCTAGCTATATTAGCGAATATAAGAAGCTTTTTCTACAACCAGTGAGGATAAAGTACAGGTATACAACAGGTATAAATATGACAGTAAAAGAAAGTTGTTATTAATAAACAAGAATACAGTTTGAAAGGGGAGTGATTTGTAAAATATCCATAAAGAAAAAGTAAATATGCTTACAGGTCTTTTTCATATGGGTGTTGAGAGATGGATCCATAGATCTCTTAATGTTGCTCTCAAAGTGCACCAGATTGATGCTTTTAACTTCAACATTTAAAAAAAAAATCTTCCCGGAGGAGCATGCCTCCAGGACCCCCCTAGAGGATGTTAGGTTTCCCCCCCCACACACACACACACACACACACACACACACTTAAATCATGTTAACATGGATAGGAAACATATCTTTCTGTTTCGGTGGTCATGCCACAACCGTGCACGTGCATGCATGATTAAGAGGTTTCTTTTTGTTTGCACAGCATGAAAGAAAGGCGAAATGAATGGGCTGTGATTTTAGTATTTTTAAGCAGAGGTCAATTATTTGTACGGCCCTCGGAGGATGTTGAAAAAATTGAAATGGCCCTTGAGAGGAAAAAGGTTCCCGACCCCTGCCTTACAGTCTCACTGGAGGCCAAATTAATGCCATCCATAGTTAGTATATCTTTAGATAATTTGTTTCGTAGATTCTTCGGGCCAAGTACAATAACTTCAGTTTTGGTCGTGTTTAACATAAAAAAGTTTAAGGTCATCCACGTTTTTAAGTCCTTGAGGCAGTCTTGAACTTTATTTAGATGATTAATTTCATCAGGCTTGATTGATAAATATATATGAGCATCATCCGCATAACAATGAAAATGTACAGAATGATTCCTTATAATTGTTACGAACTCAGGCACTTAGGATATATAACCTAATTGCACGACCAGGGAGACAGAGGTAAAGTATTGGTAAGATACTTTATTTTTCCAAAATACAGCAATATGAATAACAAAAAAGGTCACTATCAAATCTCAAGTTTGAGATGACAAAAATAGAGAACAAAAGGGAAATGCTCACATAGTGAGGAACAAAACTATCAAGAGCACAAAAGAGCAAAGACCGTCCTTACCATGGCAATAGACAAGACGAACTGACACTGAACACTGGGAGACAGGGGAATTTAAGCACATGATAATAAGACACAGGTGGGAACAATCAAGGGCGAGGCTGACGCTGATGAGCACAGGAGATACACAAGGGAAACAGGTGAAAACAATCAGGAAATTAGACACACCAGGGAAACTAACAACAGAGAGGAAAACACAGGGAAAAAGACCAGACAATACACAAAGAGGAAAACATGACAAGGAGAACAGCAAAACACCCACTACCAGACACACACAACTAAAAACAACTAAAAACGTGACACAACACAAGAATCGTGACAATAATATTGCCTAACGGAAGCATATACAGTATAATGTGAACAAAATAGGTCCGAGCACTGAGCCCTGTGGCACTCCATGGCTAACTTTTGGTTTGCGTGGAAGATTCATCGTTGACACATAAAAACTGAGAGCGTTCAGATAGATAGGACCTAAACCAGCCTAAAGCAGTTCCCTATATGCCAACTAAGTGCTCTAGTCTTTGCAATAGGATATAATGGTCGATTGTATCAAATGCACTGAGATCGAGCAAAACAAGACAAGTCCCTTGTCTGAGGCTATTATAATGTCATTTGTGACTTTAACCAGAGCTGTCTGTTTTTTAAGTGATCATACAACTGTTTTGCGACTGCTTTCTCAAGAATTTTTTAGAGGAAGGGAAGATTAGAAATAGGTCTATAGTTGGCTAAAACCTCTGGATCAAGGTTGTGCTTTTTAAGATGCGGTTTTATCACTGCTACTTTGAATGATTGTGGAACATAGCCTGATAATAAAAGACATATTCATAATATTTAATAAAGAAGTGCTAATTAATGGAAAAACATGTCCTTTGACAGTCGACCAAGCTCTCTCATTATGTTGGATATGACTGCTGTCTGGGGGTTCACAATCCACCTGCTGTGGTTTATGGTGTTGTGGTTGTTCCCCATGTTACTCAGCACTTTCCTGTATGCCCTCCACTCATCACTAATAATGCTACTTCCTGACTTAACATGCCGTCTAATCAGAGGGACAAGGTGGCATCTTGATCGTTTCTCCACTAGTTTCAACACTAGTCTCCACCTTTTGTCTTTAACTCCCATCATTTCGAATACCCATTGCTTCCTTCTCCAGGTATGTCCAAAGCGTCCGTGTGCATACTAACAAAAAATAAGTTAAAAACAAAATGCACACAAATTACAGTAGAAATTGTTGCACATCATGTTTGCTTGTTTATTAGGTGCATTGTATAACATAATTTAAGGATAATTATACAGTAATGGTCCATATTGATTTAAAAAAAAAAAGGAAAGTATTCTCTTGTACAAGAAAGCACAGTCTATAACTGCCGAAAATAGGAACTGGGTACAGTACCTTCTCCCAGACACAAATACTCAAATAAAATGTTTTACTTTATCAGCATTGGTATTATCAATGTTTACTATTTATTTGATACCAATTTGGTAATTAATAAAAAGAACAAGGTTTGGGTTCCTTCTTCATATGACGTGTAAGCTCAATAATGAACTCCAGCTCAACCAACCATATTGTAATATCTAAGTAATCATCTTGCAATATGACATCATGATTTGTAATATATACACATCTTATTGTGAGGTTGATTTCACATACACTACATCGCTTTTCAACACTAGTTTTGACGTTAGCTTGTCTACATACAGTAATAGCAAATTTAAATGAACCTTATCAATGCATAAAGTTACCTACCTAATAAAATATCTCTCTAACTTACAAGGATGGCCTTATTTTACCAACCTCAAACAGAAGTTGTTTATTCTGCACTATTATCCCACTTAATGCTGAACACTTCTCTATTACGTTTTAACTTCACATCGTTAGCACAGATGTAGCTACCACTTGCTTACATGCTAACCCAAGCCTTAACATTCATTAACGTTAGCTGATTAAAAACATAAGTAAACTAAATAAATAAAGTACTCACATTTCAGTTACCGCAAAATCGTATTCATGCACCGTATATTTTAACCGCAGAGCGAGTCACAATAGTCAAGGCACCAGCACAACAAACACGGCTGAGTTCAAGTTATGTTCCCCGGATAAGTTGAGCAGGCTGAGCCCCTGTAGCATCACAGAGGTGCTAGCAGAGAGACAGGAAGCTAACAACAGCAGTCACTGGAATTACGTGCCACTCAATATGACCACGCCCTAATGTATGCATAACTTTACGGCTTAATATAACTTAGACATTATAAATGGTAGTAACTCATAAAAAAATGGTGATTTGTTTTACACTTTACAAGGCTCCCTTTTGGCAGTTATAAATGTTAGTAACACATAAATAAATGGTCATAAAGACATGTCAAGAAAGATCAAGATGGATGGGTGGAGAATCAACTCAGTGAACAACAGATACCAAGGATGCTGGCTGATGAAGAAGACGAAGTAAGCTAGATAGCCAATATAAGGCTTAGTCATCTTGCCAAATAGTGAGCCTGTGTTGATGTATGAAAACTATGTTAGAACTGGTTTATAAATGGTTCTTAATGATTAATAAAGTGTTTACAAACAAATCATAAGTCTTATTGTAAAGTGGTACCAATACTTTTGATAACATAACGCTGCTGAACAGTTAAAATATAATTCAGATAAAACTTTACTCACTCAATATAATGTTGTCAAATGAAAACGGTAACAGTTTGCTCTTTGCTGTAAGGTTGTTGATGTTGGTGTGTGAGAAGCCCTGCTCTGTTAAAGGAAGGCTCCAGTCATTAGATACTTAATAAAAACTTCAGTATTTAGTGAAACATTATGTTTAAACCATACCCTGAAGAAATCAGCAATATTCCCCGGTAAATAATGATTTTATAGCTCTTTTTTTATCAAAACCTGTATATTCCGTCAGGCAGCTGCCATTTTGGCCATTTTCAGTAGTCACATGATCCGAAAAACTAGGTCGTGACGTCATCTATGCTTTCACTTTGTAAACACGACAGCTCATTCGACGAAACATGGCGGAGCATTTGAGTTCGGACTCGTCAGCCGAGGAAGAAGTTTTGAGCAATGTGGAGAGATTGGATGGGGGAATTCAGCCATACAGGTTCGAGCCAAGTGGCCAGAACCGTCAGGAATCCAGGGACAGTGACGATGAGGATGAACAGCACGGTGATCTTGCTGGAGACGATCCCTTTACTAGACCCTCCAGAAAAACGCGGGCCAAAATCCTTAATTATGCGGGCTAAAATCCTTGATTATGCGGGCTAAAATCCTTGATTATGCGATAAAAATGCGGGGTTTTTATGTGATTTTATGCGGGAAAATTGCGGGAAGTTGCGTAATATGCGGAAAGTTCCGAAATATGCGGAAAGTTGCGAAATATGCGAACAGTTGTGAAATATGCGGGAAGCGTTAAAAAGGTGATTATTCTCCCGCACCCTGTTACTAGGCTACTACTGAATGAAAGGGAGCACTTTTAAAGAGTTGCTATGATAAACAAGCATACTAGAAGCAAGCTACATAACAGAAAGACACACACACACACACACACACACACACACACACACACACACACACACACACACACACACACACACACACACACACACACACACACACACACCTCCTCCTTCTGTTTTCATTTACTCGTTCGTTATCTGACCAGCTTCAATATTGTAGGCTACTCACCTCGTTTCTTGCAACCCTCGAAAGGGTTTTGGAGGTTGAAGCCTCTGTGAGCGTGAGTTGCTTGGCTTTCTTGTCCGCAGCAGAAACCATTTTTGAATGTTTGAGCGAATCGAAGTGGGTATTCACAGTCGATGTCCTTTTATGCTCCAACACACAGTTGCACGGGGTACAGAACAGTTTCCCCCCACTTTCTTGCAAGACATTGGGGTACTGCTTTGCCCGGTCTTTAGCTGAAATGTTCGTGGGTAAATGTGATGGATTCGATTTGTTCATCTTGGTGTGTGAATTAGACACCTTCACACGACGGTGTTTGCCTTCTGTGATGCGCGAGCTGATGACGTTGCGTCATCATCACTACTCGTCAAGACGAGTTAACTTTTTTATTTTTTTCTCAACTTTGTGTGGAAAAATGCGGGGATTATGCGGCCTTTTGATAAATATGCGGACTTTTAAAAATCTGCGGCATTTTGCTGATTATGCGGGAAATTCTGCGATCGCAGAATCACGTTTTTCTGGAGGGTCTACTTTACTCGTGCAATTGATTTCGGGGGGCGAGTAGGGAGACCTGTACATGAATGGTGTACTTGCGATCGGTGTGTAGCCATTGACAATCCTCTTATGAACATATGTTGTCATAAGCTTGAAGAGCTTGAAAATAAACTGTTCACAAACGACTTGGATTGCATATGTTTACACAGGGAATTCGACACTGTGGTGTTAGAAAAAGCTGTATTGAGAACAGCACTGGTTGCCATGAAGGATGTGAAACGCACCTCTTTAGTTGAACCAATAAATGAAAGGTGGGTAAATTTGACGGGTACAGCCCTTTCTTCTTAGCATTATATACTTTACAATTATTATTATTATTATTATTATTATTATTATTATTATTATTATTATTAATGGACATATCAACTAAAGACATTTTATTTGGTTAGGAAGTTCTGGATTAAAGATTGAATTGTTATAATGACGTTTACATTCTAGAAGGAAATGATTTTCATCCTCAATCTCATGGCAATGTTTGCACAACCTGTCATTTTCAGGAGTATTCGTGTATCGACCATATTCAATAAGAAGTTTATGGTTGTTAATTCTAAAGCGTGTCAAATGGATTCTGTCTACAATTGCATGGCAAGGACATGAAGGACAATGACAGTTAATTTTCAAAACCAAAACTTTACTAAGTATAGCCATGATAAAAGAAATCAAAAAGCATATCTTTATAGAACAATGTAGGCTAGGAGTCCTAACACAGGGCTGCCAACATTTGAGTTCAGCTTGGAGTGAGATTTTTTTTGGGTGAACCGAAAAAAGAAACGTTCATGTGTACAGTGTTACAAATATATTGAACATGTATAGGGTTTCCCATTAATGTACCGGGCTACAGTGGAATATGCACATACAGTGTACCCGCAACTCTTACAATCATGTGCTATTTTATAAGTGGGGGGGGGTCCTCATCTTCTCTAGGGGGGTCCGGGGGCATGTTCTCCCGGGAAGATTTTTTTTTAAATATTGAAGTTAAATGCATCAACCTGGTGCACTTTGAGAGCAAAATGAATTTATGGTAAACAGATTTTCTTTTTCTTTATGGATATTTTACAAATCACTCACCTTTTAAACTGTATTCTTGTTTCAATGTCATATAGTATTTCATAACTGTTTTTCATTTATTCTCATAAATGGTGACCAAAACGTATGAGACCCACTGAGATAACTAGACTAAAGTATCTAAACAGAGTCCCTTACCTCACTGAGCTGTAATTATCTCTCAGTCTGACAGGACAGAGCTCTCCCTCTCATTGTTTTAGAAACAGCTTTTAATATCAGTTAAGCTAACCAGATGCCAACAACAACAATGCAAATAGTGAGTTTGGTAGAAATATACTGTATAATAGTAAAGTTATTTAAGATGATGCCATATTTATTAAAGATTTTACATTATAAATATTCCCCACAATTATTCAAAAGCATATTCTTCCAAACTCCTTGATGTAGTATGACCACCAGGAGACTATTGATGTGTGTGGTGAGTTTGGTACTAATAAGCTGTATAATAGTGATTGAATATTATTGTATTCTCTTTTTTTGGAGTTGCAAATTTGCAGACGGTCCCTGAGCAGAGCACTCGTTTCTTCTCCGGCTGCGGATAGAGACCAATGTAATGTGCCCAGCTCGGAGGACGGCGCGTATTGTTTTTTTTTTATCAAAATGTGATTGCAGTTCGTTGTCAACCTTACCACGCTACTTAGGGGACGTCATTTGTGTCTGAATAACGTTTTCATGGGTTATTGATCCGTGAAATCAGAATCTTCCAATATCGTTCCAACTTTACTGAACTAAGCCAGAGGACCGTCTCATTTCGTAGACCGCTCGGTTTGCTTTTCCTTCACTTTATTTTTATATTTATATACATTTGTTTTGGACGAAAACTTAGCGTGAGGAAAGGCAAGTGTGGCGAGAGTGCGTGAGATATGGGTTAATTGCGTGACTCTCAAGCTCAATGCGTGAGTGTTGGCAGCCCTGCCTAACATAATAATGGTACAATGCAGTTGAATAAATTCCATAGTAGTTAATCAATCAAATAAAGAAAGCATTCCGGAGCATTCACGGAGCACACGTGCACGTGCACACGGAGCATTCCATGGATTGTTCCTATCCGAATTGTGGCAATGTTTCGCGATAAAATGAGGCATATTTCAATAGAATTGTGAGAGTAACTAGAGTAAACAACATGAACAAAGCACATACGTCAATTTGTCCTCGACACCAAACGCATAGTTCACGTCACTTCCGGTAAAATAAGTCATGTGACTTGTCAAAAAGGCGCCACCCACAGGGTTGATGTTATTTCGGTAATTAATCAGCTTAAAATCACTGATAACGTCATCGGATTAAAAAAAAAAAAAAAAAGACTGGCAGAGACTAGTCTGTTTTATCGGATGATAATTATTTAAAAATGTGTGTCATGAGGATTCCCTCCCTTTAAAGTTGACAAGTGACACTGAACTACTCACAAATTGGTGGATCGTGGTAAATACATAATTAAATTAATGCTGTGCCGGTGCTAAGCCAATCTAGCTGGTTTAAATGAATACAAATGGGGTTTACAACATTAGCATTTAGCAATGAACAGTGCAATCCACCAACTGTTGTAGAGCACAGCTAATGTAAAACTGTTGACAACATCACTTAAGAGAATATAAAAATGTTGCAGTTTAATTGCTCAGTGTTTTATCTGGCTGATTACGCTACTCAACAGTTTAAATACTGAAGCAAAAATAAGTTGTGTTTTGGTAGCAATTTTATATTGTGAATCTGATCCATGTGTAGTGTGTTTGCTTAACTTTTATGTACAAATGTATCAATGATTATATCAGCATTTCCTTAATGACCATTATTACTGAAGCAATTATGCTAATGCCTTTAAGGAGAAGGTAGTAAGAGGAACATGGGCAAGCAACAAACTGTTCTGTCTGCTGCCGTCTGGTCCGCATCATCAGGACAGAGACCAGACTCAGGGCCAGTTTTATCCCACAGGCCATAAGACTGTTGAACTGCTGTATCTGAGGTGCATTAATAACTTTTAAACATTGATATGTTTGCATTTCAAAAATGTATTCATGACTACAATAAGCAGTATTATATCCTTAAGCAGTATTCCATTTTACATCCCGTTTCTAGTTCATCTTATTCTATTTGACATGCATACAGTTGACTTTTAAGCATTTACCTGCACATGGGTCACTTGCAACATTCTCTTACGCTATTTTATTTTATTTCTGTTCTGTTGTTGTTGCACCTTTTTTTATTGTTTAATTGTTGATGTCTTACATATATTGATGTTGCTTTGTTGGAGGGGCTTGGGACTTGCTTTTCATCGCCATTACTACACTGTAGCCACTGTGCGTATGACAAGAAAACCTTTGAATCAATAAAAGAGAGAAGGTGCACCTGTCAGCGGGCACAGAGCTTCTGTCAGTCACAGGGCTAGGTGAGAGTTTGGGCTAGGTATCATGTAAGGAAATTGTACTGAAATACATTTCATTTCTTCGCATTTTTTTTTTTTAAATTGTCACGTAACAGTGTTTGAACTAACCTTAGTCATGGGTTTGTTTTAAATACATACATTTACATATCCCTTTAAAGGTCTCCTATCATGCAAAATTCACCTTTTTATGTATTGTATACATGAATATGTGTCCCCGGTGTGTCAGGGAACTCACAAAGTGTCAGAAAACAAAACCCTCTCTCTTTTCTTCCGTACCTAAATCTCTAAAAACGGGTGATCTGTTTGGTATTTTGAGCAAAACACTTCATAGACATGTTTTTTTATAAATGCGTATATATCTGAGGCCTGTTATGTATGCCTAAAAATAGCATGATAGGAGATATTTAACACTGTCAAAAAATAGAGTAATTTTATTAAATTAGTAACAAGAATCGCCGGCTTGCCCTTTTATGCATTTGGGCCCCTTCCCCTCTAACAACGTCCCCTGCACGTGGCTGATTTCACCACTGTAATCCCTGCTAGTACTTCAGTCCTCCGGATACCTTCCATTAAAGCTGCTCTCTGCAATTGACACCCCTGAGACTGCTCTCTGCCGCTGACATTCTCACTCTTTGCCTGCTTGACCTTGTTCAGGAACATCAACAATGGGTTTTATGATTACGGCGGTCTTGAGTCTTGTTCCGTAGCTGAGGACTCTGTATGACCCAGTACAGGAAGAAACTTGAGCAAAGGGTATGAAGTGCATCTGCTCATAGAAAAATACAGCCCTACTCATACCTTGATTTCAGTTGGCTCGAAAAGCACACAGATAAACTGTCAGTCTCTTATACACTTAAGGCGATCATTTTACTGCATTTCACAAAACTGGAAAAACGCCTTCTGTTTTATTTGGTCACAATACCTTGTGGGGGATTTGGAAGCGATAATCTTCTTAAAACAGTTGTTTGTGTAGGCAGCGTGCTTTGCATAAATCCAACATTCACTTGTCATGCTCTATGGTAATTATACTAATAATAATGAATAATAATGAATAACATTTTGGAGGAACTTCCTGAAAAGCTGGATTCAAATCTGTTCCTGCTTCCTGCAGTTCTGCATGGTTGTATTGCAGAACAGATGGCCACAAGACAAAAATTGCAGGCAGATGTGGGTGGTGGTCTAGACATGCTGTGAAGTGACAGCTCCATCATCTCTTGTGCTGTGAAACCCCATTACCAGAGTTACCCACAATAATTTCAGACTGTTCAACCCAGTCTCACAAAAAAACGTGTAAGACTCGTCTTATAGCCAACTTGCTACTTTACAGAATGTTTTCTTTGTACCCGTCTGGCATTGGGAGAGTAGAGTGATGAACAACCCATTGAGCATTGGCGCCTTTGCATGCTTGTTGCTCATGCATCAGTTGTTGCCATTTAGACACATGGCACGTTAATTTGAAATAAAAAAGGCGAGCAGTCCTCTTTGTGGCGGGGCTTTTGTTGATTGAGTAAAAAGCATGTCATCCACAACGGGCCTTCTAGATCTACCATCCTAACATTACAAGCAAAATATATGTTTTTCTGGAGTCAATGAGCACATTCAGATGTATTAAGAAAACTGCAAGTAAAGCACTGCACAATTCTGAGGGATATACTGTAAGTTAGTTGACTTAAAATGAACAGCTTGAGGCAAGGTGTTTGTCTTTACCCCACAGCTCAACAAAAGGCCAGTGCAGAGGAAAAACGATGTATGATAAAGTCGATAGGCTCACTAAGAGACAAAAAAAATATGCAAGATATAACAGTCCAACCCAGTCTCACAAAAAAACGTGTAATAACTACGTTGGTCCACAATGTAGGACGTAGTATTTCTACAAAAACGCCTCTGAAATTGACCTTTCGCAAAGCCACGCCCCTAAATGCCCGTTGTCCAATCATATTCGATCACGTGCGCGGCTCCCTGTGGAAGTCCGACAAGCTTAGCGTTCAAATTCATTGCGAAAATGGTGAAGCGTTGTGCTTATGGTCTTCGCAAATCGGATAGCAGATATCCCATAAGCTTCGAGGGGGGGGTGATATTTTACCCGTTTCCAAAACCCAAAACCCGAGAGGAGAGATGCCGCCAGTGGATAAAGAAATGCGGCAGGCCCCATGCCCAACTGAATATGGCGAATATCAACAAACACAAATACGTTTGCTCCAAGGTAAATACGTGCTAACGTAGCTAGCTAGCTAGCAAAGATTCCATTCACAAATTAACTAATTTAATTAACTAATTTCACTAACTAACGTTAGCTAAAGTCACACGATTACAGCTGTAAGCTGTGTGCTTCTAGGTCGTTTTGACCATGTATATCACTTGATGCATAATAATGTCTGAACAGCTGAGCTCCGTTATTAGTCTACCTGTGGTCAAAGTACAAACAAGAAAGCCAACAGGCAATCATTCATTTATATTTTGCTTTAATCTTTGTAGATTTTTGTTAATGGAAAGCCTACTGCCGACTTCCCTAATCCTGCTGAACAAGTGGGCACCCCGACCCCCACAAAGGAACAACAAGGTGGATGCAGAAAGCCACCAAACGGTAGTTAACTTTAGACAAACTACAACATTTAATGCCTCTTGTGATTGTATTGTTTTATTCCAAAATAATAATAATAATTCCGTCGAATTTGACATACAGCTCATGTGGTTTTTCACTCTTGCACTGCGACCTGTATGCAAATGCCTCTATTGATGTTGTGCCTCCCTCTTTTCTAATGTTTATACTGTGGATATAACCCTCCATAGCGTATTGTAGCCCCTTTTGTCGGGACCTGGAGGATATTGCTGCGTTATTGCTCCAAAATGAGTCTGTTAAGGCGACTCCGACGTTACGGAGACCCTCCATTATGGCTTTGATTAACGCATCTGGCTCTCAGCTTGTCGGACTAGCAACAGTAACCAAGGGGGGGCGTGGCTTTGCGAAAGGTCAATTGTAAGATCCCTACGTTTTTTTTCACCATTCATTCCAATGGCTGGCGTCTACAGTATGTCACGTGATCTTCACATTTCTCCCTGCAGAAAAAATAAACATGGCCGAACTTCGTTTGATTCTCGGTGGAAAATGCCTATTTTAAAGTTAGTTTGGCCATTAAAATGCGTTTTGATGTCATTTGATGCGAGAAATATGAGTTGTTATTTCAGATTATGTGTGCAGTGGATGTACATGATCTTTAGTTTGCTAGTTATTACGAAGATTACTTCAGGAAATTGTGTCTATACAACGTTTTAATTGTTACCAAGGTGGTTGCTAGGGACACTGCTATCGATATTATTTCTGTTATGTTGTGTAAAATGGTGTTATCTTTATTGCTACCCCCTTCACCGTCAATGCATAGTGTTGGTCCACAGCGCAAACGTATTAGTTTGACAAAATCCGCATCTAAAATTGTGGCATAGTGTGGTGCCGAGAGATGGGAGTCGGAGGCGGGATATCAAAGGTACAAGCTAGACTTTTATTTAGCATCTCAAAACACAAGCGAAGACTGGCGGAGACAGGAAGTCCGGCTCACTAAAATGTCTGTGCAGAACAATACCCTAACCCAGGGGTCGGCAACCCGCGGCCCACGGGCCGCATGCGGCCCTTTAAGCCCTCTGCTCTGGCTCCCTTGAGCTTCGACAAAAAAATAAGAAGGAAATAAAATAAAAGTATTTGTAGGACTATTTATATTTTGTTGCATGGTTGAAAATGTTTCGTATCTTGTATTTTGAGGTGATACTGTGACACATAAATAAAAAATAAAACGGTTTTAATTAGGTCAACTAAAATATGCGTCACATTCTGCTACGGTCCCGCGCGAGCGCCTTTTCCTGCGGGTGAATAACCTGACCCCCGGCTCGATGAGCGAACTATGGATAAATCAAAGAACAGTACCGGAGGAACACAGGATTTAATTCTATGTGGACAGTTATATGCTTTCACAGCAAACGATGCTGGTTTACAGGTATGTTTGATATGTTGAGAGAAGTTGTCAAAGGTGCTGCACTGCAGCCTTTACGTATCGAGAAACAACGGGAACAACACGGAGAGGAAGACAGCTGACGATCTTCAGTCATAATTCAATGGGGTATATAATTTATTTCAGAAAACACTTTTTGTTATATTCCATCGAATGCTCTTAACATCCCGATAGCAATGAATATATTAAATGCTTTGACAATAAATACATACAAAAATTAATCTCTGGAAGCCGTAGCGCTGTAAAAAGCACGACCAATCATCTGAACCGGCCCGGCTAAAATAATTGGATGGCCTACCTGCCTGTCAGCCTGTCAGCCTTCCATCTTTGCACGCATTTATCTCGTGCCCTCATTGGTCATGTGCGCGTTCGTGTGTGTTGGAGGAGGGGCTCTGTGAGGAAGTCTGAAGGAAGAGGCATATTTTTTCCTGTTGTGTATTTTCAAATTCTAGCGCACTCGAGCTGGTTTCTCCATTCTTACCTACCCTACTTTTAACTCTTTTTAGGGTGCAGCTATATGTTTTATTTATTTCAAAGTGGGCCCATTTTAATAAAAAAAATGTTCCTTCAAATGTGCAGAGGACTCCCAAGGGCTGTGTTTAATTTATTTTAAAGTAGGCCTGTGTATTATTTGTAATTCTCCTTATAGGAGTTCTTTGTTTCTTATTAGAGGTTAACAGTTTTATATAATGTCATAAATAGCCTAATAAATGCAAAAGAACTGTAGTTTTTGTCTGATATAACAATAAATACAACTTTATTGGCTATCAAGCAATGAAATATGTTTTGCGGCTCCAGACAAAAAAAATGTTTGGGAAAAAGGAGCAAAATGGCTCTTTTAGTCAAAAAGGTTGCAGACCCCTGCCCTAACCCATAGATCCGTGGGTGAATAATGTCAATCACCACAATAAATACGTTATTTCCCCTGTGTAATTCTCCATTTACTCAACAATAACACATAATTATCCTTGTGTTTATTTATTTGTTTGATTAATAAACACAAGTTGGAGTCTGTCAGGACCGAGGGTCGGAGCAGCTCATTTGCTTTACAGAATATTACACCCAGAAGTAAGTATTCTCTCCGCTTCGCTTGACAAACCCCGTGATAGTCCTCAAGCTCTGTGATTGGAGAGTGTGCTCCGAGGGTTACGCCGAGCGTCGAACAACAATTTGAAATGGGATGGAACCACGGCAGACTGTCCAAAACTGGATTTGAACGGGTCCACCCCGTCCCCCCGTCCCCCACCCCATCCCCATAACTACACATGCTGGCTATTGTGTTTCGCAACATGTTCTCTATGTATGGCACGTCTCTACTGGGAGTTTTAGTTTTAAAAGACGTTTTCGTATTTCCCATAATAAGAAGTTGCCAGTATTAAACTATACATCCCTGGAGGTTTAGGAGATAGGAAACACTCAAATTTAAAACATATAATTAATAAATGGGTGAAAATTGCTTGTGCCCATAATGGGCAGCATTAATATATACCCACATTACAGCTAAGGCCAGAAGAGCTTTATTTAACAGCTGGTCTTATGTTTGTGACCCCTCCTGTTGTTAATTGATAAGCCTGAAACATGCACTTGTCAAGGTTCAGAGGCACATTTTGCAAATATGGTAGTAGCCATCGATCATCTTAAGATAAGGTATACTTTATTGATCCCAAGTTGGAAACATTCGCGTTACATCAGCATGTGTAACAGTTGTAAATATGCAGTGGTGTTTATTTGTAAATCATTTAGTATAATCACACAAATTCTGTGTTTTATATTTAATAATTCTGTGTTCTTTATTTATTGATTGTTCAATACCTGACAAGGCCGGAGGTGAAAAACTTGGGTCGCAGGTTCCTCAACAGTGCATCACAAGACATCTATCAATATTTGTGTATACCTCCACCATTAAACTGTCATATTCTGCACATTTCTTATACTATCTACATACATGTTATATAAGAGTTATAATACATATATATAATATCAGTTAAAATAAGTGCTTCAACATAGTTAACATTGCTGGAGGTATACACAAAGTTTTTCATTCATTGCATAACTACACCGTTTGTGTATGTCAATATAGCTTAGAAAATCTTGAAATCTTGAAAGAGATGTCCAAAATAGTCATTATATACAGTCTTTAATTAACTATTAGTGGAGAATAACGAGTAATTAATATACTTTATAGGGATTCTATTAATATCTAATAATAAAAATAATGAAATTCAATAACATGCTTTAACCACCAGGTGTCCCTTTCTATCAACTGTGATCAAATATAAAAGTCAGCCGAATTAGTGTTGATCCTGCAAAGAGACGTATTGTGTGAAAAGAAATGTAAGATGTTGTGTAATTGCTGATATATTTATGATCCACGTCACGTTTTCAGTGTTGGCGGCAGTTCCTCATGTTTGTCTAGAAGTCTTCTCATCAAGGCTCTACAAATAGACAATTACAGCAGATATGTAACATTTAATGCAGCCGAACCGTGTATTACAATGCCGTTATGTGATGACCTCCAAAGAGAAAAGCAAGCACACTCGGAATAAAGTGTTTTCGGTCTGTTTCCGGTATTTGTTTATGACGATGTGATGTGAGATGTGACATGTGAGACTGGAATTGCACAGGGGAAAATAACGTATCTATGCCACCATTTTAGATGCAGATTTTGTTAAACTAATACGTTTGCGCTGTGGACCAACACTATACATTGACGGGGAAGGGGGTAGCAATAAAGATAACACCATTAAACAGTTACACAACATAACGAGTCTTACCGCCAAAACACCAGAGACTAAACATGCATCCCAGTATTTGAAAGGACGAATTTCATATCAAGTATTCCTGGACTTTTTTTTCAGTCTCTGAAAAAAGACATGCATATGAGCAAACAAAGGTTGATTATGTTGATAAATTATTGTATTAGCAACGCAAAATATTTGCTAGCTGTACAGTTTTAAGACTCCCTGTTTCTAAAGCATTTAAAATCAAACGGCCCTCTTTTTATACACTTAAGACACGTTTTTAGTGAAAGGTCTGAATATCCTTGCAAAATGGTGAAAGGGCACTTCAAATAATTCGTAAAGCAATGATAAAAAAGCAATATGAAAATGTAATAAAAATAACATGTTTGTTGAAAAACTCAGTAACCGAGTCGGTCATGTTTGAAAGGCCATTGACAGTCAGGGTTAGGGTTATTTTTCAGTAGAGATGTGACCATGCACTTGGTGGTGCACTTGCTGTTTGTCTACTAGAAGGTTCATCTGCATATTGAGGTGTCGAGGCACGGCAGAGTTATTTTCAAAGAAAACTACGACTGACAGTCTCATATTCACATCCATAAAACCATGTATTTTTCATGGAGGAGTTTATGCAGGCAGTTACATACAATGGAATGGTGCCAAACAGCTAACGCAATCCTTTTTGAATGCTCTACGTTTCATACAAGGTCAGTGCTCTTGACACGTTTTTTAGCTTTTCAATGGTGCCAATGTTTGCCAAAGTTCAGCAAAGTTGAACTCTGCATGAAATCCGCTTACAGTGTTACTTTCCACTTTGTGAAAAAATGGTTGCAATTTCATTGAAAAATAATTGATTTTGGTCCAAGAGTTTGCTGTTATAAATACTGGTTTGACTGGGCCCTTAGGCTATTTGCCGTCTTTTTTGACACTCTCAGTCTCACCAATTCCTCTCAGTATCTGTCTATCTATGCTCCTTTGTGGCTGTCAAGGTTGAGTAACTGTGTTGTCTTTCTGACCAGATGTTCAACTCTGTACAACCCACTGCCGGATAATCCACTTCCTACCCCCCCTCCTCTTCCTCCACATAGCCATGCTCACCTCAGCACTAAGGAGGGATCAATACACCTTCTTTTAATCTAATCGCTTTAAGACAACACTCAGCATAGCACTTTTATCTTTTGATTTTATCGAACATATTATGTTCATCCATGGTTTTCACATTACATAATAAACATACACCATCTTTAGAGATTATAAAGTAGTGTTTAATTGTTTGTTCTTGGTTGCATTTGGCCGCATTTAACCACTGTGCTCACACAATTGGTAGCAACTGCTTATCAAGATAAATGTAGTAGCTATAATATCATAGGTCATTTTAGCATTGTAGCTTATTTGATCAAAAACAAAAAACCCTATCGTTAGGATGTTGAACCATTTGTGTCAAATAAATCATTTCCTGATTTGGGATGCCGTTTTCAGACTTTTGGTCAGGGTTAGGGTTAGGCTTCCTTTGGATTGTAGTCGTCGTCTGATAAACAACATTTACGGTAAAAAGAGTTTTGTACTTTATGTTTTGATATCTTTTTTGGGAGTCATAGGTGGTGCTTCCGATTGTTAAGTAAGTCAAACATAATTTGTGGATCCGCCCCGTTTTAGATCTGCTGCAAAATATTATTGTGTCTTCCATGTAGCAGGCTACATACTTCCACCAAATTAAATTAAAGAGTTTAATAAGGTCATGAAAATAAGTTATTATCCTGTGACACTTAGGTGAATATTAACCTAAATGCAATTAAAGATGCTTAATATCTTTGCAGCAATACCCGACAGCGGTGCACTCATGCTTCAATTTTTTTACAGTAGACTAGTAATTGTAACGGAATACATGTTTAAAGTTACTCTCGAAGCCCTGGTAATTAGTGTATTTTTGTTGACCTGAGTTGGTGTTTGTTTCTGTGAACAAAACCAACGAGAACTATCGACAACACAGCAGACATATATTTGACATAATTTTCATTGACACACAGGCTCATGCTCAAATTGCAAAGTCCAACAGAGGAGTTTGATGTGGTGTACTAACGTACAAACGCAGACCCTCACCATCCCCAACCACTGACACACAGACAGTGTTCTGACAGTGCCAGCTCGTGACATTTCTGAGCATGCCATAGGGACGAGTGGTTGAGGGTTGGCGGAGGGCTAAGTGTCTGTCTGTAGGCCTGAGATAACGGCTGTCACCTCCCTGGGTTCTCTCGTTCACACACAGGAACAAACACATAAAAATACACACATTCAAATTTTTTCTCACACAATTAAACCATCCATCCGCTCTGACAGTGAACGCTAGTCGGTCCGACTATTCAGCAGCGCTCGATATCAATAGAGTCCCTCATTCTCTCTGTTGCGCTCCATTGTTGATGGAGAATAGCTTTAACAGTTGGCTTATGGCTGTGTTTACTCATTGTGCTGCTCTCCTGTCTTTCAGCCCTGAGATCTTTTTTAAAAGTGCCGTGATTATGCCAGGAGCTGACGAGGCATTGTTTTCAAGCTATGAACTTTGGCACATGTATAGTGCGGATTGTGTTTCCCGTGAGCGCTCGCGATGTGCCTCATTGTGTCGACGGCTCATTGTGCTGTGATGTGTGTGTGGTAACGTTGGAGTCAAATCCAGAGGGGGCAAAGTAAGACGGGCGGGAAGATGTGTGGAGGTGCAACAGCCATTCACAGGTCTTTTCACAGCAGTCACACAACTGCCACCTTTCACCAACGTACTAATCCTTTTCTTTCTCTGGTAATCACTTTTTCTCATTCAAGCACAAGCAAAGACGGGCGCAGGGAGAGGCACAGAGAGTGAGCGGTGCTGGAGAGAATGCACCATTGAAAGAATAATACCAATTTCTGGGCTCCATTGATTTCCACAAATGGCTACACATCATGGCGAGGGTGGTACAATAGAGACAATTTCCAACAGAATAAATGCAGAGCGGTTTTTGTTTCAGATCTGTCGGGGAAATAATGTGTGTGTGTGAATTGGAGGTGTGTGTGCCCACCTTTTCATTTCCAAGCAGGCTCATTTGTCAGTGCAGATTGTAATTAAGGGGGGACGGGGGTGGAGGATGGGGGGGACGCGGGATCAGGAGCAAGGCAACCCAGAAACAATCAGACTCATTTTGTGCGAGTGTAGGTTTACGCGTGTGTTTATGTGCGGGATGGCACGCATGCTGACATATGTGTTGACATCAAGTAGGAATCCATTTTGAAGCCAAGGCCACTCTCTCCCGCGTACAATTTGTCTCCCTGTGACACCCCACGGGCAATCGTCGATCACTCCACAGGCACGTTCTCTTTTCCAACCACCCCGGCCCTCTTATTCATCCATATCCCGTACGTCCTTATCATTCATCCCTCCTCTTCTCGCCATTTCCATTCTGACTTCCTTTAGCTCCACGAATACGGAGCTGTCTAAGAACTCTCAGGTGGTTCAAGTCCATTACTTTGGGAGATAGAGAAACGCTGCTGAGGTGTTCTGATTGAGGCCTATTAAAATTCATAAGCTGTGGAATAAGGCCAGAGATAAAAATAAATAAAAAAACGTGGCAAGGGCGGAGTGGTGTATATGGATGTTCTTGTGTGTATGTTTGGGAATTTGCCAAGTGTTTATGCAGAAATAAAGGGGAGGCGAGTTAAGAGATTGAAAGTGAAAAACGCTGGGTGTTCCCATGAGCCTTTTACCTCTTTAAATTATCTCCATACTCTCCTCCTTTCCCATCCTCTTGGTATTTATTCCTTCCCTTAAGGTTGATAATACATTACGTGTATCTTCACACCATGCTTAAGCCTTTTGTCCATATTTCCCCTTCCTTTTCATCCCACCTCGACACACCGTCACTCACTGAAGTATTTTCTGTATCTTCTTTTGTTTTGGCGAGTTGATCCTGATAAAAAAAAATATTTCCCCACTGCTTTTATGGTTACGAAGGCACTTACTGAAGATTATCAGACGCCAACACACAAATGTGCATACCCTGCCTCACACTCACACAGACAGAGTACATTAAGAGGGGTGGATCGATAAGGGGCATATTCAATAGAGAACGCACTCTGACTGGAAAAACGCGGATTTCACTGGGAGACAGACTTGTTCAGACCTCCATCTCCTTTACCTCTCTCCAATTATTCTTCCTCTTCCCTGTTACCCTCCTCCTTTGCAATAGACTCATCGCTCAGCCCAGCCGCATGGGATAGATTATCACAAAGAGTTGTAAAGAATTCAGGAATACAAGCAAAAAGAGAATTCCCTCCCTAAGCTAGCAAAAGCAAGGCTTTACAACAAAACAAAAACAAGTGGTGACAGCGGTGTAGCAGTGTAGTGCCAGCTGGCCCTTTTTAAGATAACACTTGCCTGGTAGAGCAGGCGCACCTGTTCTTAAGCTGTAAAAGATGGTAATGTGAATGCATGGTTACATACTGTAACCCTAACGTTGGGAACACAGGTGGAATGTTTTTTTCATTTTTCACAGAAATATGTACAATGGTGCATTAACCTTTCTTTTAACCAACTCCATGGTTTGTATCTCTTGTAAAACTTAAATGTAAGGTTTACTTACTTTAAAGGGGCCCTATGCTTTGTTGGCTCTTCTTCCTGTTGTTTGTTATATGTAGTAGTACACATTACAGGGACATTATTTACAATAAACACACTTAAGCTGGGAATCAAATGTTGGATTGTAATTAAATGTCTGGGATGTCAGAAATTTGGTCGGACATTTTCAGGCTTTTGCAAAGTTGAAGCAGAGCAACAAGTTGTTTCCCCATGGTCAATGCCCGTTTATCACCCACCCAAAGTATCAAGCAGGAGAGCCATGGTGGCAAGACGCATCATTGGGCCTCTTTGATATTTTCCTCCTCGTATAATAAGCAATATTAACCAGAGAACTGGAAATTAAAGTTTCCATCTCTAGCCATTTTCCGTTTCCTCTTTCCTAACCCTAACCATGTTGCTATCGGGAACAAAGGCGCTCTGAAGGCTGAAACACTTGAGCACTCACTGGTTAATCCTCAGCCTTATTTTATATTTACAGACCAATTTCTTATTGATCCGGCTCTAAAACAAGCCCTTAAAATATGTACAGGTTTGTTGTATTTGGAAAGCTTTATGAGGCTTGTGCGAGTTGTTGTGTAAAGTGTTAATGTACACAGTAAGAATAGACTCGTTGACCCAGGTTGACATCATTCATCATTTTATTTTTCATTGAAAGTGGATTATACGTAAATTCCTACAATTATTTTTATTCTAATTGGATATGGTATAAAATATTATCGAATTAAATAATGTGTTGGCCATAGAAGACTATAAGCAACTTCACTCTCAGAATGTATTTTGTTGTACTCAGCTAAAAAGTTGTCATGACATGAAGAAGAGTTGTGTATACATATCAATCATTGCAATCAACTGGCTGCATCAGTTATTTCACACTCTTTGGCCATAGGTTGTCCCCTCTGTTTTTAATTCCAACTACATCACAGGTATCTCCTCTTTTGATGTTCTTCTTCCATCTTCAACCACCCCTCCTCTTGTCCCTTTACAGCATGGGGATCACGCCATCTGGGTTTGACACACACATTTGTTTAGTCTCCATTGTGCTAAGTGGATTCGCCTGGAATAAAGATTGCCTGTAATATATCGGAAGGGAGTGGGATGAAGAGGGGGAGGGAGGATGAGCGAAAGGGAGGGGAAGGGGAACCATAGAAGAGATTGATGATTGATCCAGATAGACCACACTAAAAGAGTGACAATAAGAGAGTGGAATAGAGAGTAAGGGGGGAGAGAGAGATGACAAAACATATGCTGCTCTGTCTACACCATCAATCTAAAGTTGTGGGCTCACCTGGAAATTCTCAAGCATTAGCGTGTCTGTGTCACTGTACGTGTGTTTGAGGGACTGGCTGTGACTATGATGAGTTTCCACACAACAAATATACATATTCAGAGAAAGCGCAACACTCCATCATCTCTTTCTTTCTGTGTTCCTCAGATCAGTGACTGAGTTGGAACTGATGTGTGAGGCTTCGGTGCTTCCCTGTGTCTTCAAACTTTTGTGTATGTATGCAATGGAACCAGGACGCCTACAGAATCAATAACCCACATAGGCAATCATGAAAATAAATAAAAAACAGGTGGCGCAGGATTTGAAGTAGCTCCACTACTAGGTCTTTAAATATACGGAAAGCAGTACCAAGGATCATTTAAGTGCTTCTGTAATTTCTGCTTGCTCTGTAAATCACCTTCAGCCAACAATTGATATTTATTTAAATACTTGTATTTATGAGAAACAGAGGACATAGCGAGATGTGCCTGGAAAACCTCCCTAGGCAGGCAGCCAGGTTACATCCTTACCAGGTGCCCAAACCACCTCAACTGGCTTTTCAGGAAGCAGGGGTTCTATTCGGCGTCCCTCCGCAATAACTGAACTTTTCACCTTATCCCAAAGGGAGATGCCAGCCACCTTCCGGAGAAGACTCATTTATCTTATTCACCCATCCTTCATGACCATAGATGAGAGTAGGAATGAAGATGGACCTGTAGAATGAGAGCTTTGCCTTTTGTCACTACGGTTGTTGCCTAAACCTTTCAGGTTAATGTGTTTGTGTTCAAAATATAACATTACAAGCATTTGAATGCGTTGGATTTAGTTTATACGTTTTACTTGACTTTTACAACTAAATTGGTGCAGGTTAGCTCATCTTATGTTTTAAATAGGAGCAATAACCACTGAAACAGCCATTTATTAGGATGATAACATTTTAAATGGGTGCTCAACCCAATTAATTGTTTATGTTGTAAATATTTTTGCTCTATATTTTACGGATAATAAACAACATTCCCCTGAACAAAACATCATCCAAACATTACAGCCTCAATAATACACCATTTGTCTCTCTGTGTTTCCATGTAAATGCCAGTGATTCTTAATTAGGTAAACCAATAATGATGAACAACAAAAACAAAACCTCTTAAATCAAGCTGCTGCATTGAGCCCTAAAACTCTCCTTTTGATCAAAATCCATAATATTGCTAGATAAAAAATGACTCAGCTAGTTATGTTTTCATTATAGAAAAATAGAAGAAAGGGAGAGAAGAAAGTGAGGGGTAAACGAAGGAGAATGGGAAGGAAACCTATCATAAATAAGCGACAGCATAAAGAATGGAAATGTGTCTTTTTATAGATGACTACTAATTGAGGAATGAGCACAGAGCTGATTCTGCTGCGTATTAGCTTTTAATTACCCTAAACAAAAGCAAAACACACATGCACAAGTATGCACATGCACCCGCGCACATGCACCCAAAAACGCACATAGAAAGGCTTCAGCTCTGTCTATTACTCGCATTCCAGCATTACCACACACACACACACACACACACACACACACACACACACACACACACACACACACACACACACACACACACACACACGCGCGCGCGCGCGCACACACACACACACACACACACACACACACACACACACACACACACACACACACACACACACACACACACACACACCCCCTTGTTCACACATTGTTCAAGGTTTTCAGTCCCTCGACGGCTTCATAGTTTTAAGTGTGAGCCCGTCCCTGGCGAGATCATTACTTTACTTTGGAGGCTTTGCATGCTCAGAATCTTAACCAGCTCATTATTGAATCTACCAATGTTTAATAGCATAATTATTACATATTTCATACCACTTGCTGATGGAAAAATCTAACTGGAGTGCGCTGCAATTTTATGCTTGAGGGTCCGCTCTTGATGCAAGCTGAAGTTTGTCAGCTTCTATTATTTATTTTGGCCTAACAAGTCAAACTGCATCTGGTGAGGAGAACATCATCAACAGCAGATAGAGATTCATTAATTCATGTGACAAGATGGCACAGCAGCATCTGCAGAGGAAGACAGTGACGGGCGGGAAGAGGGATTTCACAATTTGAATTGAGAAACTGAACCGACTGGAGATGTTTGTGAAAATGTGCGGAAACCAAGTTGTGGTCAACAATCCCACGAGATGCATTTTTTAACTGAATCATTAATGGGAGATGTGTCAAGAAGTATAAATCCCAAGTTTACAGTTGACCCATGTTTTAGCAGGGTTTTTTACCAAGGGCGCTCATCATTCACGTCATCTGCATATAAAGTATTTTGTTATCTAGAGGACGGCAGCCAGTGAACCGTGACCTGCCCTGAGGTATATGATGTACACACGGGCACAAGCCTTGTCTCTCTCTTGCTTTATCGCTTCAATTCTCTCTCTGTAGAGTTATTGTCAGCCATCAGACGGCCCTCTGCCTGGATTAGCAGTCTGTTATGAGCCCAGATGGCTATAATGGCGGAGGGTATAATATGCAGCATTGCTGTCGCTAACTCTATAGGAGGCTAATCAACCTCTGTGTCCTCTGCCATGCACTTGCAGGGAAATTGATTGAAAGACTGGGAAAGCCTGCATGTCACCTAACTGGGCCCCGTTTTCTTTAAGTCCCTAACTAAATTCAGGCTAGCGTGACGAGCATCATAATAATATTGGGGATAATTGCAAACCTTTATATGAAATATAGGAAGCATTATTATATTAAGAGCCATGATATGTATCTGTATAATTGGTTGCATAATGATATTATGGTTGCACTCTTATGATGGCTGGAATACTACGGAGCCCCCTAGAGGACATAGAGAAGAAAAAAATATATATTTGAGAAAAAAAATAATAATAATGTTTTGCGACATATCGCAAAACCTTTGCGAGATCTCGCAATACTTTTGCGAGATCTCGCAAAACCTTTCATTTAGCTCAATGTACTTACTGGTCAGTTCGACTGCTACGGCAACACAGAAACCACAACAATGGAGTGGTTCATCGATTTTACTTTGAGCTTGGCCTTAAATACACTGAAGAAAAATATAAACGCAACACTTTTGATTTTGCTCCCATTTTTCATGAGATGAACTCAAAGATCTAAAACATTTTCTATATACACAAAATAACCATGTCTCTCAAATATTGTTCACAAATCTGAAAAAATCTGTGATAGTGAGCACTGTCCTTTGCCGAGATAAACCATCCCACCTCACAGGTGTGGCATATCAAGATGCTGATTAGACAGCATGATTATTGCACAGGTGTGCCTTAGGCTGGCCACAATAAAAGGCCACTCTGAAACATGCATTTTTGCTTTATTAGGGGGGTCTGGGGGGGTCTGAAAACCAGTCAGTATCTGGTGTGATGGTTAGGATTAGGGTTAGGGTTAGGGTAATTTTGTGAATCGAGTGGCCCATGGTGGTGGTGGGGTTATGGTATGGGCAGGCTTATTTTATGGACGATGAACACAGGCCACTCGATTCACAACATTACCCTAACCCAGGGGTCGGCAACCCGCGGCCCACGGGTCGCATGCGGCCCTGTAAGCCCTCTGCTCTGGCTCCCTTGAGTTTAGACAAAAATAAGAAGGAAATAAAATAAAATTATTTGTAGGACTATTTATATTTTGTGGCATGGTTGAAAATGTTTCATATCTTGTATTTTGAGGTGATACTGTGACACATAAATAAAAAACAAAACGGTTTTAATTAGATCAACTAAAATATGCGTCACATCCTGCTACGGTCCCGCGCGAGCGCCTTTTCTTGGAGGCGAATAACCTGACCCCCGGCTCGATGAGCGAACTATGGATAAATCAAAGAAAAGTACCGGAGGAACACAGGATTTAATTCTGTGTGGACAGAGTTATATGCTTTCAAAGCAAACGATGATGGTTTACTGGTATGTTTGATATGTAGAGAGAAGTTGTCAAAGGTGCTGCAGCCTTTACGTATCGAGGAACAACAAGGGAGAGGAAGACAGCTGACGATCTTCAGTCATAATTCAATGGGGTATGTAATTTATTTCAGAAAACACTTTTTGTTATATTCCATGGGATGCTCTTAACGTCCCGATAGCAATGAATATATTAAATGCTTTGACAATAAATACATACTAAAATTAATCTCTGGAAGCCGTAGCGCTGTAATAAGCACGACCAATCATTTTAGCCGGCCCGGCTAAAATAACTGGATGGCCTAACTGCCTGTCAGCCTTCGATCTGTGCACAAACTTATCTTGTGGCCTCATTGATGATGCACGTTCGTGTATGTTGGAGGAGGGACTCTGTAAGAAAGTCTGAAGGAAGAGGCCTATTTTTTCCGGTTGTGTATTTTCAAATTCTAGCGCACTCAAGCTGGTTTCTCCATTCTTACCTACCCTACCTTTAACTCTTTTTAGGGTGCAGCTATATGTTTTATTTATTTCAAAGTGGGCCCATTTTAATAATATTTTTTTTCCTTCAAATGTGCAGAGGACTCCCCAAGTGCTGTGTTTAATTTATTTTAAAGTAGGCCTGTGTATTATTTTTAATTCTCCTTATAGGAGTTCTTTGTTTCTTATTAGAGGTTAACAGTTTTATATAATGTAATAAATAGCCTAATAAATGCAACTTTATTAGCTATGAAATATGTTTTGCGGCTCCAGACAAAAAAATGTTTTGGAAAAAGGAGCAAAATGGCTCTTTTGGTCAAAAAGGTTGCAGACCCCTGCCCTAACCCTAACCCTATGCAGGTCCCTCTGAGCTGAGTTATTGACAGATTCAAATTTTGCGGATCAATAACTCATGAACATAACGTTGTAAAAATACAAACAAAATGACTTTACAATCATAGCAAGGTAGACAACAAGCTACAGAGTCGTTTTTATCAGAACAGTTCGATACGCCCCATCATCCGAGCTAAACATCAAGATTTGGTCACAATCTGCAGCTGGAGGAGGGAGAGGAGTGCTTAGGGACCGTTTACAAACTGCAACGGGGTTTTGCGAGATATCGCAAAACTTTTTCTTTTTTTTTTCTTCACATTTTTTTTTTTCTTCTCCATGTCCCCTAGGGGGCTCCGTAGAATACAGTATTGTGATAACAGAAAGCAACCACTAGTGGAACTGCATTCTCCTCACAAATTGTGAGTCAAATACGTATGTAGCCGACCAAAGAGGTAAAACACTCTTCTGCCATCTTAGTATTGCGCCACAGAGGTACCGCCCACTTCCGCATTCCCTTCACTTAGTAAACAATACTTATACAGCTGATACCCGATAGTTCTTTCCCGTTCGACCGAGACGGTAAGTCTCCACAATTATCGAGTTAGTGGCATGTTAGGCTCTGGGGGTTTAACTTTTACACATTACTCCAGCAGACTGTAGCTTTACCCGTGACGGGGATAAGACCGGTATTGTGTGTGTGAGGGGCTGCGCCGTCCGAGGGACATAGGGTATGCGCGATCATGTTTTTTTTTGTACAAAGACTATGTTTATGGCAGCATTTCTGTAACATGTGCTTGGTTCTTTTAAAGATTGTCCGCCACTGCTGCTTTGTTTTACTGTTCTGTTGCCCTTATTTTGGTTTGTTATAGTTTTTTCGTTTTGATGCTTTTGTTTACATTGTTGCTCCAATTCTTAATCTCCCGAGAGTATTAGTGTTTTTTTACTATCTCAATGAATTGATGTACTACTGTGCTTTGTGTCTTTTGTTGAGGGATCCAGCACCCCTGACGTGAGCGGCAGCCTTGGAAGTTGGGATTCAGCAGTGTTAGGCCCTCACGTGCACTTCACTGCCCCTGACAGATGTAGCGATTCATTTCAGACAGTTTGAAACGCGAGGGCCGTGATTGGTACGTGATCTACCCTCGCTCAAGGGAAAACCTCCAGCTTGACTTGAGACCGCCCCCGTGATAGATAAATGTAGTTATAATGAAGCCAGCTGCAATGGATCATTGATCAACCAGGGGGTGCAGTGGGGTTCCACACTGGAGCTCATGTGAAATAAAGTCAGATACAGTACGCTGGATGTACAGCGGAACTTTGTTAAGATCCATATGTCACGGATATCATACTACTGTGCTAAATAAGAGACATGTAATCATTTACAAAACATCACCATGTTGTTATTTAACAAAATAATTTTGTTATTCGAAAAAAACGAACGGGAGGAAATGCAGCCCGGCTCTCGATTTTTAATCCTAATTTAATCATCATCTTCACCACGATCATTTATGTTTATGTTCGCCGAATTGACATGAAATCACTGACACATATAAATATACTGTATTCAATTTCATTAAAACGTTATTAACGTGCCTAAACTCAGTAATTCACCAAAAATATTTATATTTTAATGGAGCCTCGTCGGCAGATCAGGATCCCAACGCGCAGCGGAGGGATCCCGATCTGCATGGTGGGTGTTATTTTCCCCATAAGGAACAAGTCGCTGCAAATTATCCCGCTTATTACATGGCCACATTCTCAACAAAGTAACGACATGACTCCCAATATTAATTTAAATGCTTTTATGGATTTAGAAAATGTTTTTATTGATTTAAAAAATAGTTGTATGTATTGATTTAAATTGACATGCATCCGCTAAGAAAAATAGTCAGTTGTTACCGTTTTTAAACAGTTTGAATGAAACGGCAGCTCTCTCCCCCTTCCCCCCCTGATCTTTCTTCTCTAGCAGCTAAATTAACTCTAGGTTACTCTGAGTGACCATAGACTGTATGTGACAAGCTTACAGTTAGTGACGTCACAACACCATAAAAGCTGGTGGGTTGAAAGCAATACGGGAGGTAAAAATAACTACAATAATTGTGATTTATTTATTGTGGCTTTTATGTTTTTAGGTAAAACATGTTATGTAATTCAGGCTTATAGTTCATCCTTCTCTAAAAGCCTTCAACAATGACAATATTCATAGTAATTTAATAAATCCTTCCAACACACATTGTAAAAAATAGCCTACTGTAAGTTAAGAAATCATTCCAATATGTACATCTTCTGATGTAACAACAATAACATTATAAATAGTAACATAGCTGAACATGGTATTGCACATTTAGCTTACCTGAGATGTTTTTATTACATCAATTAAGGTGACTGAGGCTTTGGGATGCAAACTCATCTGTATGAAAAAGGTGACAAGGATCCGAGCCCCCGGCTCCTCCACCCCACGGAATGACAGAGGATTTTAGCAGTCAGAACAATTAAAGCAGCAGTGTTAATAATAACAGAAACGCCAAAGAGTCACATAATAGAAATATATAAAAGCATTTATTTTAATTGTGTAGCAGTCAGTTTATAATTTTGGCAGCACTGTTGAGCATTTTGAAAATGTATTTTCATGCCTCTGTGCAAGGCTTAGTATTTCTATCTTTATAGCCACATGGTGTAAAGTAACTAGGTTCATAAACTCAACAAGTACTATACTTGGGCACAATTTTGAGATACTTGTACTTTATTTAAGTATTTCAATGTTTTGCTACTTTGTTCTTCTACTCCACTACAGTTCAGAGGTACATGTTGTACTTCTACTCCCCTACATGTATTTAATACCTTTAGTTACTTTACAGATGTGGATGAATGATGTGAAATATAATCAAGTGTTAAATCAGACTTTAGTTCCACCTGGAGTAAATCCACAAATTACCCTGCAGTATACAAAGTCATTCAAACTAGCTGCACCTTTACCAGCTTTGAGAACACTTTCATGATCAATCATTATAAAACATATAATATCTATTATTCTGAAATGGACCAATCTGCACAATGACTACTTTTACTGTCGCTACTTTCACTATATTTTGATGATAATACTTTTCTACTTTTACTTGAGGAACATTTTGAATGCAGGACTTTTACTGTAACAGAGTATTCCTACACTCTGGTACTTCTACTTTTACTCAAGTACAAGACCTGAGTGCTTCTACTTTTACTCAAGTACAATATATATATATATATATATATATATATATACTTATACCACCTCTGTTTATAGCCTATGAAAAAAACTATTAGAAATAGAAGGCTAAAGCTAACGTTAGCAGATAGTGACAATGTATGCTAGCCAGCTAGCTCAACGATTCCTTAAATAATATTGCCACAGAAAAACTTTTCAGTTCACATCACGCTCTGCCGCTCCGACAGGGAGCTCTGCTCTGAACACCTGAACGGCCCGTTCTAACAGCTGTTCACCAGCGGTCCAGTCTGTGCCACAGTGACTCCGGACGCACAGTTATTAACGAACGCACCCGTAGGCAATGTAGCTGCTGAAGCTAGACCATCATTTCGGAGCAGCAGAGCCTTATTATACATCCATGAGCAGAGCCGACAGGCAGGAAGACTCGAGCACACAGCTCGCACTTCATTATAATATATAAAAAAAGAACACCATGCGTGTCATGATGGCACATAACAGCTCACGGCCGCAGATTACTCGGGGTCCCAGACCCCCCCATACCCCAAAAATATTTTTATTGCAGAACTACATGAATCACACAAACGACCTATTTTGGATTCAAAACGGCGAATTTCGCCGAAAGGTGACAAGTTTGCACATAACATCTGAAACGATGTAACAGCACTTTGTGGGGATGCAGGTAGGGATGTGAGGAGTGAGGGAAACGACTTAGAACGGGCGTGTCGCCTGGCAGGACAGGAGACTGTGTGCACCAGTCTGCCTTGATCTATGAATTCATGTCCATGACACTCACTGCTGCCCACAGCTGTTTTATAGAAGAAAAACCTCCTTCACTTCATGAAAGTGTTTTAACCACACACACCTCTACAAACACACACACACACACGCACATACACACACACTAGGGGTTTCACCAACTAATTGACTAGTCGACTACCTTTACCACTAGTCGGCGCTGTAGGCCCTAGTCGACTAGTCGTGAAAGAAATTGAGGTAAACGAGGTGCTGCAAAATGCTCCAAAACACGTCCGACATTCTTATGTATGGCTGTACTTCAACGAAGATGTAACCAACTCCACAGTGAAGTGTCAGTTGTGTACAGCTGTACTGAAGTACAATACACATGCATCTGCTATGCGCAACCATCTGAAGATGAGACACCCGCTGCCGACAGCTAGCACTAGCAGTAATGCTAGCACCAGTGAGCAACGGACCAGCGTCAGCACTGAACAGAGGCAAACGAACAGCAAGAAAACACGGGTCAAACAGTGATGCGGATGATGAGCTACGGGATTACTGCCAGCGTACACCGCATATCCCCACAATGGATAATCCACTGGAGTGGTGGGCAGAAAACGTGCACCGCTTCCCCCGCTTTCGAGGAGCTACCTGGCTATTCCAGCCACAAGCACCCTGAGTGAGAGTGTTTTTTCCCTGGCAGGCAACACTGTCACCCGAAAGCGGTCAAGCCTCCTTCCCTCACATGTCGATGCGTTGGTGTTCAAACCAAACCAAAAATATGGAAAGGTGGATGTTATCGTGGAGGACAGCGAATAAAGTGTTGCGCACTGGATTTACGTGGCATTTATGTAAACAATAGTTTTTTGCTGTCGATTTTGGTGAGTCCAGTTACTGTTTGTTATTTACTCAGCCATGTAACACAAATTAAAATGCAGTGTTTAATGTTACTGTATGAGTTCCAATATAAAATACAGTTGTACACCTCTCTTTGTGTGTCTTTTTTATGACGTAACGATTAGTCGACACAAATTGACCCGATTGGCGGTTCTAGTGTTAAATAAACTCACTAATTAATGAAACCAGTTCAATACGCATTATTCTTATTCTTATCATTCTTTATGAGCGCAGAAATAGTCTTAAAATCAGATCTGTTTTTTAAATGAAATCTGATCACCTATGATAAATGCGCCACACCTAATCTGGCCATTCAGCCACAGAGGTCCCTCTATACAAATCAAACTGTAGACGGTTTGAAAGCACCTATTGTTTTAAATAATGAGCCTTCTGAATTACCGTGGGACAGCACACTCTAAATTAAAATGTTCAATCAATAAAGTAACATCTTATCTTATCTTAATAATATCTTCATATTAATAATAATAATAAATCATACAGTATGGGTCCGAAAGGGAGCAGGAGGAAGCAAACACAAAAATATACAAAAAATATACTGCATATTAAAGCAAACGATTGTAAAGGTAAAAGTATGAGCATAACAAATAAAGAAGTGTAATGTAAACATTTACATTATTATTATTATGATTATTTTATATATAAAGACTATATATTATTGAATTACAAGATTAGATATACTTTAGTTGATCTAAAATATTGATGTGTTCAAATGCTCTTCAAAACACAACTGCAAGTCCATGAAACTTGTCTTTCTGTATTTGTGAATGAAGCGCCATCTCCTGGTTAAAACCTGAAATTGAAAATCTGGCAACGCCCTCTTGGAAAATAGTGGGAGGGCTTAACATTCTTCTATACTGGTTTTAGGCAGGTCGTAGGCAGAAAGCTGTAAGCTGGAGTTTGAAATGAAGTGCTACATCTGTAATCGGTGTGTGTTTAGTTCATTTTGCACCTTTCTTAATTTATCACTTTCTTTTCAGTGGCTGTGTCTGTACAGGGCACGTGTGAGTGGCGGTGAGTAGTATTCCGATTTGACCTGCTTGTTTCCCCCTCCCAACAGTAACTGTCTGCACTCATTTAGTCGGTTTTTATACACTGGATACCATTTTAAATAGCATAGTAGATGAATTCCTAATAAATTGTTCTTGTTTTTACTGGTTAAAATATTGTTTGTAAATGTGTCTATTTGATAATAAATGTCATACTCTTGGGAGAAACTCCTTGTCTTAAGCCTTTTTGTTGACTGCCAACTGTATTGTGTTTCTTTAAATAGAATATGTGGAGTTTTTGCTGTTTGATCAAGTTGAGTCAGAGGGCAACTTTGATCAGTAGAACAGCTAAACTTTAGGCCGTGTGCGCGGCCGTGGTTACATAGCTAACTGTGGGCATGTGGATGTGTTCTAAAGAATGCTGGGTACCACTTTACAATAAGGCTACCCTTATAAAGGATTCATACAGGGTTTATAATTAGGTTATTAATTAGGTTGTAAACACTTTATGAATCATTAAGAACCATTTATAAACCAGTTCTAACATACATCAACACAGGCTCACTATTTACAAGATGACTAAGCCTTATATTGGCTATCTAGCTTACTTCGTCTTCTTTATCAGCCAGCATCCTTGGTATCTGTTGTTCACTGAGTTGATTCCCCCCCCTTCCATCATGATGTTTCTTGGCATCTCTTTACTAACATTTATAACTGCCAAAAGGGAGCCTTATTGTAAAGTGTTAAACACATTCCAATTTTTTTATGAGTTGCTACCGTTTATAACAAGGCTTAGCAGTACAGAGAAATGTGGGCTCAGTATTTGGCAAGCAACCGGTCACAGTTGCCCTGTTTCTCATGTCTTATAAAATTGTATTAATGATTTATAAAGTGTTCACAACCTAATTAATAAATGAATTACAAACTATTTGTAAACCCTTTATAAGGGTAGTCTTACGGCCCCTACACACGGCGGCGTGCGTTGCCGCTTCAACGCTTCTGCCCACTCACTTTGAATGGGGTGACGTCACGATTCGCCAAACTGCATTGTGGGAGCAAAGCGTAGCTTCTCTCGCGGTGCTCGCTGCAAAAGTAGAGCAATGTTTTACTTTTGACGCCTCGATGGAGGCGTCAGCCAATCGAATCATATGCCAGTACAAGCTCTAGCCAATCAAAACGCTGCTTGTATGTCTGGGGCGGGAGATTCATGTGATTGGTTGTTGGTCGAGTTTCAGCCCCCCCCCCCCGCCGGCAAGCGACAACGCACGGCGCCGTGTGTAGGGGCCGTTTGTCACGATTCTTGTGTTGTGTCACGTTTTTAGTTTTGGGTGTCTGGTAGTGGGTGTTTTGCTTTTCTCCTTGTCATGTTTTCCTCCCTGTGTATTGTCTGGTCTTTTCCCCTGTGTTTTCATGTCTGTCGTTAGTTTCCCTGGTGTGTCTAAGGCCCTGATTGTTTTCACCTGTCACCCCTTCTGTGTCTCCTGTGCTCATCAGCGTCAGCCCCGCCCCTGATTGTTCCCACCTGTGTCTTGTTACCCTGTGTTTAAATTCCCCTGTCTCCCAGTGTTCAGTGTCAGTTAGTTTTTGTCTATTGCCTTGGTCAGGTCTATGCGCTTGTTTCTTGTCATGTTCAGGTCTGTGTTCGTATTGTCTCTTGCTATGGTCAGGTCTATGCTCTTTTTTGTACTCCTGCAAAGTTTTGTTCCTCACCACGTGAGCGATTTTCTTTTTGTTCTCATTTTTTGTCATCTCATCCTGAGATTATTTAGTGACCATATTTTGCTGTATTTTGGAAAATAAAGCATCCTACCAATACTTTACCTCTCTCTCCCGGGTCGTGCAATTGGGTCCTACCTCCTAAGTGCCTGAGTTCTTAACACCGTTATTGTAAAGTGGTACCGAATGCTGATATTTAATATCCAACAAACAATCACTTAACCAATAGAGTGGTGCAGTAATGAGTCCTTGAACTTGGAAATGCATTTGACCACTTCCGGTTTCCTTGCCTCGTCGTCAATGTTTTCTTACAACATGTCTGCGGTTAGAAGCTTGGAATAAAGTCTGTGGTTAACACAAGCTCAGAACATTTTCACTACAGTGAGAAAAAAAGATTTGTCCTAAGACATAAAACATCAGTAATTGAATCGTGAATCTCTGAAGCTTTTATGTGTTATTAAAATGGTGTTTGCTAATGAGTGACTACATAAACAACTGAGCATCATCATGCAGAAACGGGAACGCCTTTAGCTTAGTGCTGGTGATGCGAAGCCATGCGACCTTGATGTAGTTTGTGTCTAACAATAACGTTTTATTTCTGCTGATTGCATTTACACTTCAACAATTCCAGAGTGATGTTAATATCTATTTTATATTTTCTCCGATTAACCGAAATCCAATTGGGAAGTCCATTGGGACCCCTTGTGATGTAAACATCTGGGCTGGCCTAAAAAAATATGTCATCGCTGAACCACTGTACTGAGTGAATTTAAGCTAACTCTATGGGTGTGTCAATTTGGTTCTGCCAGTGCCTCCCAATCCATTGACCTCACCGCACATCACTGAACCCATGCATTACAGATGATGTTATATGTTGGCAACACTACTACTGAAGTACTGAAACCCTACTCAACCCACCCCACTCATCTCATTTGTTACATTTGGATCACAGATTGGGTATCCAAAGACCAAGGAAGTTGTCTATCGTGCTTAATACTAGTCACAAAAGTGTGGAATTGTTTTCACCTTTTGAGCCTGTGTGCATCATAACGGCAACAATATGTTCCTGCAGACACCGATTTGAGCAGGAACTACACTAAAGGATTGTAATAGTTATTTTCCAGGGTGTGGGTCTGTTTGTCTGCCTGTGTTGATATGTTGCCATGATCGCTTTACAATCTTGCAAGATGCAATCATGAAACTTTACCCGTGTGTAGCTGATATCAAAATAAACATAGAGTATGAAGATGTGTTTGTTCCAATCAAAGGGCATCAGAGGTAAGGGCGTAGAAAGTAGGGAATATTGCAACCAACCCTTACGCCATTTTCCAAAATTGGCGTTGATGCCACTGATCCAATCTCAAGATGGGAGCTAGTTGATAGTCTTTAACTGTCTTTAACTGTAAAAACCAAAATATACAATTGGTGAGGATGCATGTATAAGCATTGATACGGAACATTTTGGTTTATTTCAAAAATATATAAAATATAAAAAAATGTACAAATGTTTTGCACACAGAATTAGCCCCATGTGATAATGCAAGAACGAACCTTTCAAACACCTTCAAGGCCATGTCGATTGAAGTGCCTTTAAAAAATAGCTGAATACAATTTCTTAACTTTGTGTATGAGAAGCCTTGGCACACAGCAAACAGTTGTTATTATTAAGTGCCTCTCCCACAGTGGCAGTTCTACTTCCTATTGCTGAATAACACCATGGCCCTCTCTCTGTCTCTCCACTCTGCTGTTCAAAGGCAGCATTCACTGTTCAAAACACCTCTCTAGCCCAGTACTAAATCATCACTGCAGGTTTGTCATACTTTCAATTTAAAAATGCATGTGCGCCACCTGCACTGCCATTGTTTAAAACACACACACACACACACACACACACACACACACACACACACACACACACACACACACACACACACACACACACACACACACACACACACACACACACACACACACACACACACACACACACACACAGAGACTGTAGCTATTACTGATGCTTACAGCGGAAGCATCCTTTTCAATAATACACTTACATTTTGTGGTGACTGTAATTTACGGCCTATACATAAAAGATTGTCAGGGACCCAAATGAATCCTTAGTGCTCTCTGCTTCCACTCGGCCTAGTCCATTAATCATGCCACTGATAAACACAGGCATAATCTGATTGTGTAATAAGGTGCTAGTATTCATTGAATAGCACATGCACATAAAAGCAACCATGCGGAACTGCACGCTTGCGCACGCCCACCTACACAAAATACTTGACCCATACAGCCACAATGAACGGCAATGGGCTGTAACAATTGGGGCATTTTTTCGCTGTTTGAGTACGCTACTTCTTTACAGAATATGGGGGTTGTATGAACACAAAAGGTAAAATCAAGGCTGTTCTAGAAGAAACACCAATGTATTAATGTGCAATCATCTATATAATGGACTAATTAAACAGAAAAGTGATTGGAAGGCTGAAATACCTATATATTGCGTAGGTGGTGTATGTGACGTTAGCAAGTATGCATATGAAAGACAGAAAAATAAAGATAATGCAACATTAAATATAGAGAATAGAGTCTATTTATGATGTGAATGTTGTTAGTGACGTCACCCATTGCTAGCTGCTTGATGATTTTCGAAACGTTTGGGTTAGGAGTTTTAGCAGTTGTCTTCTTGGTTTTCTGGGCGTCGCCATCTTGATATCCAGGAGATGGATGTTGGCGCTCCTTGCAAAACCGAAGTGTTGTATTTGTATGGTTTTTCACATTTAAATGTAACTTTTACTATACACACAAACCAAATGCAACAATCATGACCCTACAGGTGCGCAGCAAACCATTTTTCTAAAATGTGTTTTAGGATGTATATTAATGTGATGATGAAAGCTTGATATTTCAGCTAAACATAAGCTAGCGCTAAAGCTAGTGAAGTTTTGCTTGACTCCATTGATTTAACCTAGTTTAAATACATTTCTGGAAAAGACCTCTAAACATTGGTCAATTTCAGTATTCTAGTAAAGTCTTCTGCCATAAAAAAGGAAAATAATAATGACCTTTCTAATTTTAGAAATATAATGTTATCCAAATCCGGCTATACATTATTTGAACAACACAATACATTTCTTTGCCTCAAGTTTCTTGCCAGTATAATGGGAGTTAGTGTTAAGTAAAGATCGACATATAAAACTTATTGAGTAAAAGGTAAGTTATACAAATATATATGTCATATGACTTTTAAATGTACTTATATAACCCATTTCTTATTAGTATTTGAGTAATGTGTTCTAATACTTCCTTGCTGCTTGAAGTATGCCTTTAATGAATTACAAAGTCAAATAACAAGTTATTAATATAATGTTGGTTAAATTATTACATTCACTATATTAGTTAACGCCTTCCCATGCCAAAAGTTTCATTTATACAATTTAATTTATACTATCGGAAAAAAACTGAAAAAAAAAAGAAGCGCCCTGCTAGGAGAGTGACAATAACTCTCCGGTTAGTGCTCTGAATTTCCCCTTGGAGATTGATAAAATAATCTTATCTTAATGGTGAATAAGCAATGGCAAACAAATACAGAGTAGCCCAAAAATACAATAAAAATGTAAATGGGTGATGTAAATCTAACATATAACAACAGTTTTATGAAACAACATTAGCATCTTCCATTTGTAATGCGTAGTTGTTAGTTAACGAAACAAAGAAGAAATTGTACTCTTTACTCTACACAGAGTTATTTTAAAGCAACCTCATTTGAAATGAAAGTTGATAATAACATTTAATACATCACATTTTGAAAGCGGTGTGCCCAACACGCTTTGGTAATAATAATATACAGGAACCACTTCAGATTGAGAAAAAAGCATTCATGTTCCTTGTACCTTGAAGTCTTGATGTGAGGAGAAACATGAAATGGAAGGTAGAGGGGCAGAGGAGTGGTATTATCTAAAGTAATACCAAAAAGCAAAGGAGCAGGAGATACACTGTAAGTAAGATGGCAGAGAACAGGAGAGGTAGATAAAGAGAGGGGTGTTTTAAAAGGATTATATAAGACCTGTGATAAGGATATCAACGGAGATTAAACGAGGAAGAGGAGGTAAGGAAAGGTAAAATGCAGCCACCTGGAAAAGTTCTGACAAGTGGATGAGAGAATAATGAGAAGGTGTAAGTGGAGGAAAAAAGCGGGTCGGCTTAGGGAAGAGGTGCTTTGGTTATTTCTGTATCACCCTGTAATGGGATTTTTCACCGGTACTACTGAAAACAGGCCACATGAGCACCTATTTCACTTGATGAGATTTCACATGGCTGCGATCCCCAACGCAGCAGCATTTCTTTTCTCAATTTGTTTGATTTTGGCTTTGATATGAAGATAAAGGTGATTTCCCTCCCCCCTCCCCCTTAGGTGTGTGAGCTAAGTGGGTGATAGGGGTTTACTCTTGTGGAGAATAAGAAAATAGGAAGTCATTCTTACCAAGGACACACAGGACTTTATCTGTTTATCTGATGATTCATTTATCAACTCTACTTGGCCTTATAGTGCTGCTTCTTGAATGCATGTATGAAAAAAAAGAGTCACAGGTAAGTGCATAAAAAGAGAAGGTGTGAGTGTGTGTGTTTAGTACATCAGTAGAGGCTGCACGGAACTGAGTGTCAGGAGAGTGTATTTCCATGCAAACTAACTGATTTATCAACCCTAGCATCTAAATAGAAAGTGACTTTGAGAGTGCATGTTGCAGGTTACAAAAACACATTTCCTAAACAAATTTGACATTGCTGTTTTATCTTCAATACATACCCCCTCCCCCCCCCCCCCCCCTTTCCCCATTCTCTGGCTCCCTATCCTCTGCTCGCAAACACAGACACCCACACGGCAGACTTTAAGTCTCTCACTTTAAGCAATAATCTGCTCTCTTTCTATCTGCAATAAAAATCACTTTGTGGGTGCCTCGGCCAAGCGTTAAGAGTATGAGTTGTCATTATGTTAGATCACATCGGTATTTTACGTCTAATTGAATTGCTTTGGTAAAACGGCGCCGCTAAAGTGTCTGCACCTGCACTACTTCAATGTTTTCTCTTAACCTTTGCCCAAAAATTACATCATAGTGTTAATTTGCTAGGAATAAGAAAACATATTTCCCAAATAGACTCATTGCATACATGGATAACACATGGATTGTGTTACAAAAAAGGCTTGTAATAGTTATCCAATGCTATCTGTTGAAGGCTGGTAACTCGAGTACTCGCAAGGCAATTTAACAAAGCTACAGGTTTCCGCTGTGTGTAATACACCGACTTTATGTCATTGTAGTGATAACACTTACTAGAGCAATGGAAAAGAGCAGAATGAAGCATCTCGTACATTTGATACAAGAAAGAAATGTGTATCCTTTGTCCTTGGTGTGTAACAATGGTTGACTGCAATTGCTAAGCCAGCCCCGCGTTACATCTCCTCCACCTTTATCTGAGAGGGAGCTACGTACACCACTAGGGGATCAATTAAAGCTCTCTTTACAACTCCTCAAATCAGGAGGGGAGGATTTCAAACGACGGACTGTGCTCAATACACCCCCCGACTCCTTTTTTCTAACCCAATTAAGAGCATCTTCAAAAGAGTGTGGTAACACCTTTAGCGGGGGTAAAGACAGAGCTTCTCTCCTGAACCATGGTGTGGTCCTCCGTGCTGCTTATTTCTGCCGCTGGAGCGGGACTCTCACAAAAGAGAAATGAGAATTCATTTAATGCTTGCAAAGGTGTTTGTCCTGAGGTTCCTTTATTATGACTATAGTTTCTCAATGATTGGCCATTTTACGACACTTAAAGCATCGACAGAGCTGCTGTCACTGAGAGACGCTGTGATCACCAACTATTTAACCAGTTTAGCCCTGAGCCTGTTTTTCAGGTCTCGGGCTCGAAAATGACATTCCCAGAACAAATAACCATATCTTCACTTCTAAAAGGGTTAAATTAATAATCTTTGTTCTCAAAGTAATGATAAACCTGTGAGTTGGATGTAGAAAAGTCAGAATCAATATAGATGTTTTTTTTTTTAAAGAAAATTCAGATTGAACATATAAAAAACTGTAAACTATAGTGTCCGTCCAAAAATTATTTTTTACTTATAGTGAAACTACCCTTGGATGATGGTAAGGTAGACTAAAAGCTTTAGGAATCCAAAGTAAAACATATAATAAGCACCCTGTATCAAGATTGATGCAAAACAAGTGACATTTGAACTTTTTAGAGAGGTTTAGCAAAATAAACTCTACCTCTGAGGTGATTTGGGTGGAAATGGGGGTTTTACCGTTTCTCTGGAACCCATTGCTCGATTTTGGTGATTGACATCTCTTTCTGACTGTTAGAGCCAATAAAATCGAAGCAGAATCTCCCCACTCACACAAAGTCTAAAACAAAAAGGTGGGTGCTTCGCTGACGCAGTTTTGCATGAGAGTGAAGCTATAGAGCTATAGCTCTAGCTCTGACATCTGGAAACCGAAAAGCAGGTTCATTGGTCATGGATTATCAGAATCATTCAAAGTGACACAGACACATTGAATTAACCTATGGATTAACTTCAGCATTGTTTTTATCGTTTTAGTGCCATTGAAGACCACTTTTGACCAGACTACGACACAGGTGAGCCATGTTAGCGTTTTTAGCTAGCGCCATATATTTGATGTCTGTTATTGTTATTATCTCCGAGAGTTCGTATCATTGAGTGATAATGAAGGGTAGGCTACCCCTCGATTCTGTGTCATTGATGTGAAACGATGGGTTGGGATGTGCAGCAAAGATAAATAATAAGGTTTTGTGAGTGAATTTCGGTGCAGTAATCTATTAGCATTTTTCGCTCGTTGCTAATTCAGAGGCTCAGCGTTAGCATTGTGGGGGGTTTTTTGATTTTTTTTTTAAACGATCAGTTAGATGAGTATCTTCCCGTTAGATGGATATAAAAAATTCATAGTTTATTAAATGAAAATGCCCTCAGACACTGTTTCCTGCAAGATGTTGCAGGAGGGCCCCGGAACCGGGGTCTCTCGGGCTTAAAGAGCAACTTGCAGGTTAGAGACACCAGTGAATAAATGTGTAGGAAAATGATGAATACACTAGATTTTCCCCAAAATATACAGAAATATACACTACAGTGACATCTGGCGTTGTTTTTGTAAGACATTTTTACTTCCGCATAAAAAATCCTCCGCACGTGACCTCCCGCGTGTGACGTAACATGGGGGAGAGCGGCCGGTCTAACGTATGAATAAACATGGATCACAATGCTAGTTTTGACACAGAAGAGGTTGAAAATATATATTCAAATGCATATGATTATAATTATGAGCCTGCTATGCGTCCAAGAGACCAGGAGCAGCCAAGGATCAGAAGAAATAACGGCCATCGGAGAGAAATGGAGCTGTGGTGAAAGGAGAACCAGTGGAGAACAGGGCAGCTGTCTTGGTGAGTGACCGGCGTTAGCTACAGTTAATGTTAGCTAACGCCAGTCACATCACAACATTGTAAAGTTAGCTATCATATATCAGGCTATAACTAAAGTAGTATTGATAATATAGTAACGTTACTGGCAGGACTGTTGATACTGATCCATAACAGAAACTAATGCGCAAGTATCAACCGTATCTCGCGTTATCTAATGCAACTCCACACTACGTCTTACGGCGCTGTGTACCGGAGGGGAGACGCGAGATACGGCTGATACTTGACGATCTGGCGGAGAAAGGTTGTGGAGCCTCCGTTGATATGCCGCTGTAAATGGCTTGATGGAAAGCAGGTGTGTAGTCGGGGAGGGTGCACAGCTGATTGCAGCAGGTGAGTGGAGGTTGAGCCGGGAGCCAGGAGTGACAGCCACCACGCCCACACAAACAACACAGACAGGGGGAAACAAACAAACAAACAAACACAAAGGAGACGGCTGGAGCAGTACAGCCACCACAGTGTTACCTAATGCAACTCCACACTACGTCTTACGGTGCTGTGTACCGGAGGGGAGAGAGAGAGGAGCAAAGGGGGGGAGAGAGGAGCGAAGGGGGGGGGTTAGTTCCCAACCGCTCAAACCAACTACAAACTACTACCGCGGATTGGGCAGCGAAGGAGTCTGAGAAGGTTGCTCCCTCATGTGACGTAATATGACGCGTTTGACGTATGACGTTAAAAAAAAGCAGTTTTTAGTAGCAGAGCTCAAAAAGGCTCCTTTCCCTCTGAATTCCTGCCCTTATGTCTTGTAAAACATATCAAATCCTGCATTAACATTTGTAATTTTCAGGCAAGGTTAAGCATAAATGTAGTAAAAAAAAAAAACCTGCAAGTTGCTCTTTAACAGGTTTTAATGTGCGCAACACAAAGCATATTCCTGTGTGTTTGTATTCTTGCTGCCGCTATCATATTGCAAGCACTATATTTTCATACAGTGGTGACCTTTTCCGTTATCTCCCACCGTCGTACAACTTAAAAAAAACTGGCTTGCGCGTGCTCAAGCAGAATACTTTTTCTGTGTGCAACTCAACTAAAGCAAACGAATGCAGTGGCCATTTCTCATTGGATAGACGCTCCACCCAGTAATGGTTCTTAAAAAAAGCCCATTGGTCCCCAGTCAGTGCAATGCATGTGGCCTGAAACAACTTCTCCGCTTTCTTTGCCTTTTCACTGCTTTGTAATTCATAGTAAACATTTGGGATGGAATTATGGGTAAAAGTTCGGGTAATGTGAATAATTTGCGTTTTCCAGCATTTTTGAATGTTTTCCAAATTAATTGCGAGCATTAACAGTACTATTTATTTTGTATTGAAACTTATTCAAATATGTTTGTTATTTTATTATTCGGTTACATTTTCTCTTTTCAATACGTTTTTGGAACAGTTCACAACAAAAAAAAACATGTACAATGTAATTTTCTCAGGATATGTTCGCCTCAATTTCCCATTGTTTTTTAGCTCCAACACTTACTACAAACCCTACCAGATCCAAACAATGCATGTATTGTGTAGTTCTATAACTACACTTCCCATGAGGCTTTACAGTGCTTTTGGCTCTAATGCCCTGTTTTCTATGTAGTGTGGGTTGAATGTAACAATGGGAATAGTTACAAACAGCCATTGCATGCCTGTACGACTGCTGGGCAGTGGCATGTGGTACTTCAATCCAGATTGTGAAATACATATTGTCGTAAAATTGCTCTTGGGTATATTTCAGTAAATATCCGGACACAAATGGTACATTATCGAAACATGTGACGACTCATGAAACACTTTGAGTGCTAAAAAGTTTTATCTCCAATTGATAGCAGTATGTGTGTAATATGTTTGGATTTTCATGGTAGCACATTCTTTGCTGGAACCTCATTCAAGCTTTAAACAAAGGCCATATTTGGATATTTTTTTGTACAAATGTGCAATGTTAGGATGGATTATGCTGGTAAGATTAACCTGTTGGGTCATCAAATTGTTTCCTAGTTTTGCATAGTGCTGATGTTGTCAGCATGCATATTCTCGTCTGGATACTCATGACTAGGGATGGGTATCGTTAGGATTTTATCGATACCGGTACCGGTAATGCTTATCGGTATTTTTTGATACTCTTATCGATACTTTTCAATAATTTGGTGCTCAAAATTATAGACATGAATACAAGATGTGAAGATGAAACAGTAATTGTATTGTAATTTTCTTGCAGAAATAACTGTATAACTTATATATTAGCTTCTCAGAAGCAGACACAAATAAATAAAATAACTTAAAGGGGCTTGGCTTGCCCTATCATGCTTTTTGGGGTTTTCCCTCAGACAGAGGATGAAAAGAGGCATTTTTAAAACATTTTTTAACATTTGGAAATAATTTACATCTTCATCCAGACATTTAAAACTGACAACCTAGCTTGACAAGAGATCCTTAAAACATTGTCCTACAGTGACATCATGCAAAACTGTGATATGAAGAAATTGGTCAAAAGGCTAAGATGGCAAAAAGATAAAGGCGAGTAGACATATTATTCTGGATTGTACTTTTAAATCATCACAAACTAAATGATGTGCTGAACTGAAACACGTCAAAATGTGTCTGAAGGTTTAAACATAGAACAACGCATTTGAGCTTAAAATAGGTCAATTCCTAGTAAACGACCAACAATTGCTGAACCATACATTGAAACGTTGACCTTTAACAACATTTAAATGCAGTTTTCCAATTCACAATGACATCTGTAAGTGTAACTGGTTTATACAGCATTAAATGAAAGGCCACATTATAATAGGTGTAGGAGCTCACAGTAATACACTGTCAGTGTTAATAAACTAAAAAAGACAAGGCGATGTGCCTGCAAGACTTCACTCAGGTAAACAAAACTTAATTACCCGTGCGTAGCAGCTAACCTGCCTGCGAGCCTTCGCTCAGGTCACATTTACACGATTTACAACCGGCGCGGCTGAAGCCCGCTAGCAGTAGCACTATTAGCACTAGCAATATCGCTAGCACCGTTTTAGATTCAATGAGTGTGTCGTTTGCAAATGCTTCATTAAGTTACTTGTGTTACCCCCTTTACAAGCAACTAATTGAGTACACAGATTGCACCTTGCACTATTGCCACTACATTTTTTAAAAGTGCACCCAGACCTTCGATCGCTTCGCTCTGTCCGCCATGCGGTTTCTCACAACAGTCTCACAACAATAATAAAAGCGCGACGAGAGATGACGAGTGGCATTTACAGTGGCCAATCAGAGGGGTCTCAACCCGGATCAGGGTGTCTGCGGGGTCTTAAAAAGTATTAAAAGTTGATAAATCAATTTAGCGAAAATTAAGGCTATTAAAAAGTATTAAAAAGTATTAAACGGCATTTTCCAAGGTATTAAGAAGGTTCTACATGAAACACCCTTTAATTTACTGAAACGACATGTCGGGAAACCCCACAAGGCGGCCCCATGCATAGTGCGCCGTAAAATGCTGCTTATTATTTTAAGTTTCGTTGCCTTGCTCCGCTCTGTGTGTGTGTGTGGGGGGGGGGGGGAACTACTACGGTAACGGGTACCAAGGTGGGTAGACCGGCATACGCAACGCTCTGGGGGTCCAATGGCTCCGTGTGTGCCCTATATGATCATTTTCTGATAACGATGAAAGAGCCCGCCTCCCTCTCCCCACGTCTCCTGCTGCTGCTGGGCTGTCAGAAGAGGGGGAGAAAAAGAGAGGCAGTCACCGTTTATTAAATATTATTATATTATTATACAGAGAACAGAGTCGTTATCAATTTGTTTTAAAACTCAATAAATAACAAAGAAGACTTCTGACCGGCACTTTCCTAATTTTGTACGGAAGATTTAAACTTTAACGGACATCTTGACCGGCGGAACATTTTTTTTACGGAAACTGCAGCACGGTCCCCTCGTTCCTTGGAAGAGGCGGAGAGGTGGGTGTTTTTCATCTGCTGTTGGCAGTGGCGTTTTCTCCTGGAGGCCAAGGGAAGCCAGGCTTCCCCTGTTTTTTCGGATTGGTAGTTATAATTTTTATAAATAAATGAAAGCACTTCGTTTAGTTTCGGAAATTCTTTGTTGTGTGTTGCTGCCGGCCCGTCTCTCCCCCATTCTCATTGAGTATTTTACAAAGAGTGAAACAGCGCCCCTCTAGATGTTACGGTGAAACAGTAGATTGCACTCTCTGTTGCGAGAGGAGGCCAGCCGAAATTTGCTTCCCTTGGTGAAAAAAAATGGACGGATTGACCAATCAGATGAGGCTCACGTCATGCCCCTGCCAACCTGTGATTGGTCAGGGCCATGCCAAGGGAAGCCAGAGGCGGCTGGCTTCCCTTGCCTCACAATCCAATCAAATCACATCAATTTAGTGGTGCAGTGACGCGTCCCAAAAAGCGGAAGTAAGCTGCGCCCGGTTTCCCTCGATAAAATAGCAATGGGATTTCTCCATAGGATTTTGGAAAATAGCTCGAAAAAAGGTCAGTGGATAACGAACCTGTTAGGTAAATGCACGTTTTGTTCAGTCGGATAATATCCACATGTCTACCCTACTTTTATAATTTTCGAATCATAAATCTAATCGATAGAAGATAGATAGCGTCACTGCACCACTCTCACTGCCGTTAGAAAGTAGCAAGCAACTGAAGCAAGTGCAATTATGGAGGGTGGAGATTTGGAGTATTTAATCAAAAATAATTGTACTAAACTTCCGCTGCAGCAGCAGCAACAACAAATACAATCTGATGACAGGCCAATGCCCAAACTGGAGCTGTGTACAGCGAGGAACAAAGGAGCGAACCGGACGTAAAACGTTAAAGGTCTCCTGATTTAGTTTGTGAATGAATGCTTATTAGAGTTTCGGCTGGAGAGTGCGTGCGGACCTGTCGGTTAGATAACAGGCTTGTGTAAGTCCTGCATCTGTATGATACAAATGTGTGTAAAATGATACCGGGCGCTGTAATCACTCATCTGGTTACGTTATTACAATGGCTACCCCAAAAGAAAGGACGTATTATTGGCTTCCCCTAATTTTTTCCCCACGCCACGCTACTGGCTGTTGGACTACCTGAGAGATACAGCAGGAGAACACGCCGTCCACCGCGGAGAATAAACGGAAGGGCAACCATGCTCCGGGGTCTTCTTCGCTGCTTTTGGTGTATTTCGGGCGGCAGCAGCGTCACTTACAGGCCTGACATATGTACTACATCGTTTCCAGCATTTCCAGCGGTCTAGTGTGAACGGACACGTTAATGAATCGAATGTGTGTGAACGGAAGCCTTTTTTGCGCTTGCGTATGCGTTTTACCGTGTGGGGCCGGGGTCTAAGCCAAACTATATCCGGTCAAAGAGATCTGCTATTTTAAAGTAAAGTCAACACATATAGACCCTAAATATAGTCTATATTAAGAACGAGAAAAGTCTTAACATATATATCCTTTTTTGTAAACATATGACAAATGTGTGAGGGTGATGACGTCAGAGCATCGTCTTATGTGCCAGGGCTTAGCCCCGGACAGCCCCAGCCCAATTTAACCCCTGGGTATTTGTGAGGGAGCTCCTATATGGCATTACCCCGCTGAAGCTCACCAAAGTTTAACATATTTCATAGTTCAAAGTTTTGTCAATTGTTTTGTTTATTGGTCAAATACTGGTTTTCTAATGTTTTCTGAGGAGTTTTACTGGAATGAAAGAGCACAGAGTACAGCAGCAACAAAGCAGCATACTGCATTAAACCTGACCTTCACAGAGAGGTTGAAGTTCATGTGGAAAGGAGGCTTCAGTAGTCTGTCTGCACTCTGTTTAGTTTTGCTATCTTACAATCAATATAGTAAATGTGAGGTAAAGTGTGTTGCCAATGTAACCGGTTAGAACTCAAAGTTGCGATGAGGTCTTAAAATGTATGGAAAGGGTCTTAAAAAAGGTCTTAAAAGGTATTAAATTTGACTTCAGGATTCCTATACCCTGCGGATACATCACACGGGATGAGGGTTCCCAACCAACAAGAATGGTTTAAAGTTAAACTAAGGAAGTAGACGTAACACATATACCGATAGCAGCACCGTTTGTCCAGCGGCTTAACGGTATACCGATACAGTCCAATCAGGTACCGGTATTGACTTATTACCGGTTCTCGGTACCCAACCCAACTCATGACGTTTTGGGCTGCAACTTATAAGCATTGCATCTATGGCTGCTGCCACACAGAGACGATACGGGTCATATCCGCTACAGCTCTATCATATCGACGGTTCAACCACACAAGGCTAACAGGGAAACGCAGAAACGATAACGGGTCCCAAGACGATAATTTCCTGATAACGAAAATACTGACGGGCTGTCAGGAGAGGGGGACGAAAGGAGAGACTCTGTATATCAGGGGTGCCCACACTTTTTCAGCTTGGGAGCTACTTTTAAAATAACCAAGCCCAAAAGATCTACCTTCAGGGCCCCTGCCCTGCCCCTGCCCAATCTGTGTCGCGAGTGCAAGGGGGGGGGGAGTAGGGGGTTGCTAGTGGAGTAAACGGCGGATAAACTGTGGCGCGCTTACACTAATTGCGCCGCATAAGCGCATAATAGTGCGTACAGTACATTTGCGCTTCAGATGAGGAGGTGAGGCCCCCTCATAACTGCATGAACCTGTATGGCACAATAAAACTCAGACTGGCTTACCTGTACGTCAATCAAGTGGCAAATGCCATAGTAAGGATGGATGATAGGATAACTTTAAAAAAATAAAAAAAAATAATTTCAATGCCATGCCATCTACCCACACTACCTTTTCGATCGACCGGTCGATCGCGATCGACGTAATGGGCACCCCTGCTGTATATTATTCTTATATTATTATATAGAGTCGTTATTCATTTATTTTAAAGCTCAATAAATAACAAAGAGGACCTTTGACCGGTACTTTTATAATTTTGTCTGGAAGATTTAAACTTTAACGGTTGACCGGCGGAAAAAAATTCCAACGGAAACTCTGCCGCACGGTTCCCTCTTCCCTTGGAAGACTCAGAGAGGTGGTTGTTTTTCATCTGCTGGTGGACTACCGGGGAGATTTACAGCAGGAGCACACACTTGCCTCGGGGAGGGAGAAAAATAGCCCTGGCCCCTGCCTCTCCCCACCTCTGCTGCTGAATCCTCCGAGGAGAATAAACAGAAGGGCAACCATGGCAACCATGCATGCTCGTGAAGTCTTCTTCGCTGCTTTTGGTGTATTTTGTGGCGGAAGTACAGCGCCACTTATAGGCCCGGGATATGTACTACAGCATCTCCAGCGGGTCGAGCGGTCTCGTGTGGACGGACACGTTTCTGGTGCAGATTGGCAGGAAGACTTTTTTTATTTCGAATTTGGTTCATTTTCGTTACCGTCTCCGTTTGACCAGGGTCTATAACCCCTCCTCAGTGTTGGGCAAGTTACTTCCAAAATGTAATACAGTACATATTACATATTACTGTCTTTTTTAAGTAATAAGTTACATTACAATATTACTGTCTCTGAAATGTAATGAGTTACACTACTTTTATATTACTTTTGAGTTACTTTACCAAAATAACCGCAAAAGAATGGCTAGGTATTTTAAATGCTACATTGTAGTTTAGTGCAGCTCATTATACATCCAGTTAAGGGCAATGTGGCATAACAACTGTGTAGGCCATTAAGGCTACTAACAACTTTTATTACATGGCTTGGTCAGGGTTCGAGTTAGAAACTGAGCTCTATGGGGTCTTTAAAACGAACGTGTGCGCGCACACACACACACACACACACACACACCATCTCAGCTCACGCAGCACCCTCACAGGCATAGATTGCGCATAATGGATTGTGCACCTTGGAGGTGCAGTGAAGGCATATTGTCATTCAAGAGATGCGTAGTTCTTTTGGAAAACATGTTTTTCTTTAGGCTGATCAGGGAACCCGAAGGGTAAACACCACGCTTACTAATCTACCCGCACAATGTTTCTCTGGTGTCGGAATGTCTCGCGATGTTAGTGAATTCTTAAACTAAATTTTTTTTAATTTCGGGTTAAAATGTGTTGTAACTGCGTTACTGAGGATTGTAACGGGTAGTATATTACCCAAATGTCATTAGTAATGCGTTACATTACTTCGTTACAGCAAAAATTAATACATTGCTGTAACTCCGTTACTTTTGTAACGCATTACACCCAACACTGCCCCCCCTACAATGCGTAGATTCAACGAGCAATGTTGGTTACTTCCATTGAGCAGGATGAGAAGCAGTACCTTTTGTAATTGTAGATTGCAGTCGGGATTTTCTTTGCAGGTTTTTCACATATCCAATCATGATAGGATCTACGTTCGACATTTATGTGCAGGATGGTTTTTTTTTATTTGTCAGGGCATTGTGATTGCAATCTCCTTGTGAAACAGAACAAGACGACATAACAAAGCATTAAATATATCTACCCAAGAAGAACATCAAAACAATAACCGTGAACTTAAGATTTAAAAGAACATTTCAAAAGACGTAGTAAAACATGTTCATTTCCTCTGACAGTAGTTTTCTTTGGGACAAATGGGTATTGACGATCTGTACTAACACATCATTTAACCTTGAACGGAGTGAATAGTTAGTTAATTACGTAGTAATAGTTGTATTGAGTTGAATCTTTGAAATGAGCCTTTTGAAATGAGGAGTATTTTCCCATATTTTTTTTCTCTCCTTTTCCCTCGCCACTACCTTTGTGAGTGTCAGAGAAAACTGAGGGAAATTCTCCAAGGGCCATGTAAATTACTTGTGCGGTCGATGTGTGCAATGGGCCATTCACATACAAGATTTATACCTTTGGTAGTCTTAATTATGTCTGCCTTTTATTTGCTCTGTAAAGCAAGAAGCACAGAAGCCTGTAACAAGCCTGCCTTTCCTATAATAAATCTGCAGGATGGAATGACCTAGTTGCCAATAGTGCTCTCTATCCAATGCCTTTCTTTTACTCCTGCTTCTTTATTTCTTGACTTTCTACCACACTTTTTTTCATTCTTTAAAACTGTTTCTCCAGCAGCGTTTCTCATTTCCAGCACTTTCTTGTTCCTTTTTGTTCCTAACACTTGTTCCTCTTTAACTTCAATCCCATTCTTCAATGTCGAGGTAAAGTTTTTGACTAAATATGTTTATTTTGAAATACGTTGGTTGCATCATATTGGGTTTGTTGACCCCAGTTAGCTCCATGAAGTGGGAAAGGGTTTTGAAAAGGCCTTTTATCAAGCTTTTCACCCAATGTCTGAAATCTAGTAAAGTACCTGTTATTGAAAAAAAAAGTAGAGAGCTAAAACTGCTTTAGGGTGAATTATGGGGAGCGAACCTTTAACATTGCGTCTTTATTGAGTCGTTGTAACATCATTAGATCAGGCTGGTAAAAGTAACACTGTGCTATTTAATTACCTTTCATGACACCATAAATATTGCAACAACCTGTCCGCACTCTGTGTCGTTCCCCTCCATCCCTCCATCATCCGTCCTTTCATCTCACAGAGGAGCACATAAAGTGGAAGTTGCCATTTTAAAATAGAGAAGGTCACTGAAAGCCTGCTCGGATTGACAGAAAGATAACTCAACACACGGCATGCTGTCAGTCTTAGTGATATGTGGGTTTGACATTTACATTTTTAACATTAAACTCTCACCGTTGTGCGTAGGTGTTTGCGATAGAAGAAATGTTTTAAGGAGAATAGTTGTGTGTGCCAAATTTGTGGTCCATATTACTTCTGCCAAAAAGGGGTTTTATAGAGATATGTATGTTATCAATTAATACAAAAGAATATGAATTGACACTTTTCACCCAACGTCCATCAGTAAACATGTTTGCATCAAAATCTGTTATTCTGGGATTTTCTTTGTTGCCAGGCACCTGTCAATCATACCCACACAGCCTTGAGGCTGCAGTTTTTTGAGCTGTCAGAAATGTTTTAAATGTTTCCATTTCCATTTCTTTTCTTAGCACATACAGACACATTCATGATTGCTTAAATGTATTTTTAAAATGGTAAAGGTTCCAGGGTAAAGCAAACAAAGTGTGTGCTGTAGGTTTTGGCTAGTGTTGTGAATTCCCCCTGTGCTGCCTGAAAACACTGCACTAGAGGGCCTCAAAATGATTGTGTGCTGCATGATGATGAAGTCACTAGAGGTGGAGAAGGATTACTAGCTCAGTTTTAGCCAGAGCAGACAGACTGACAGCCGAGCGTCACTGACCATGTGAGTTCTTTGGTCTTTATTTGGTTAATTTATCTTGCAACCAAATGGAAAACTCGACTGCAACTCTTTGAGGCTCTTAAGTGGTTAACTATAAAAGCCAGTAATTCAAATAATTTCAGCTAGAAATTCGAATTAATTAATTTTGTTCTATTCACAGCCAAATAACATGTACGTATATAAGAGAGGGAATTATGACATGTTTAATAGATGACTTCATATTATCTCTAAGTAGCATATTACATAATTAAAACTATCCATGCCTTCTTTTTTCATGAAAGCAAAAGCACACAGTAATTTCTCAATAACTTGAATATGGTGTTGTTATATATCATTGACTGTGGATGACAATAACTGACTATTATCGTGACAGTTTCTTGTTTTAAATGGTCTGCTATATAAAAAAAAAAATGTCATAGCTTGTCAAAAATCAATATTGAGTCAAAAAATGTGATTTGAACATCTCCAACTGTCATTGTTTTGTGTCTGTATACATCAGAATGTTGTAATGGTTGCTGACAGTGGCCATTCACCTCAGCATACATTATAGCTTTTAACTATATCTCAATCCTTTTTTAAACCTAATTTGCGGCAGTAAATGCCACAGTATATTCCTGGGCATGAATGATGAGAGTTAACCTCTTACCCCAGCCATAAAAGCCTGTTCAAGCAAATTGGCTGCTAATAGTGTAAACTCAGTACCGATGTCTTAATACGCTGTAGAGCCATACTGCCTCTTTTTTTTAATAATAAAGCAACAACACATTCATTCCACTCTATTTATCCAGGATCCCCTTTAAAAAATGCTCATTACGACATAATTACACAAACAATGGTGGCAGGAAAAATATGTAGCCTTCTATGTTTGAGTAATTACTCAAATACAAAAGCAGTAATTTCAAGGAAATGGATTCAGAGAGCTCTTCACATGAACGAGCAAATTAATAAAATGAAATTGTCTTCTTGAGTGACCTCTACCAAGAAAGACGGAGAGAAAAAGGTAGAGGTTAGGATATTTTTTGGCTTGAAGAAGATGGAATAAAAGGTTGAATAATAGTTATTTAAGGGTCAGGACATAATTACTTACAGAAATGCCTGCTCAACAGGGGGCACGGAAATGCATTTAACAGCGCTTAAAATTGTAATTTAGCTATCAATGTGCATTTTTCTTTTTTTTTCTCTCATCTCTTTCTTTTTTTTCTCTACTTTGTTACTGCTGCACATTAACAGCCTTTATTTTGATCAAAATACAAAAGCGCGAAAATGTATTAGGCCTTTTTATTTTTATTTTAACGGGGTGTTATTTCAAGGAGAAGAGCACATCAAAAGAGAAAGCACTACATTGGTTTTTATCTTTATGTTAATCAAATCAGCTCCCTGTGTATTTTATTTGCTCGTTCTTCTTTGATTAAACATTGTCCCCTTTCATATTCACTAAGCTGTTTACAGCAGCTTGCTCCCAAACAACTCAAAGAGGTGACATGCTTTAATGGCTGCATGCTCGTAAAACATGTTGAATATGTGTTAAGCATTACCACGAGTATATGTTAGACAAAGCAAAGGAGAAGCTTGAGGGAGAACATATAAAAACCAAGTCAAGAGTCAAATTTAAATGAAGTAGCATCAGCTAAATTTGAATTAATTTTAACACAAAGCATCTTGCAAACTAATGTGTAGAATTAATGTTCTGTGTTCTTATTTGACTCAGATGTTAAAAGGACAATTTGTGCCCATATTTTATTAATTGCACATGAAAACAAAAAGTCTAAATAAATTAATCAGAATTTCACCTTTATTCCCTTACTCTGTCGATGACTTGGATTAAGGTGGCCCTACTAAAGGTAGGGTGGAGAAACCAGCTCGAGTGCGCTAGAATTTGAAAGTAAAACTGAAAAAAATCTGCTCCTTCCTTCAGAGTTTCTTACAGAGCCCCTCCTCCAACACACACAAACGCACACATGACCAATGAGGGCACGAGATAAGTTTGTGCACAGATTGAAGGCTGACAGACAGGTAAGCCATCCAGTTATTTTAGCCGGGCTGGCTAAACTGATTGGTCGTGCTTTTTACAGTACTATGGCTTCCACAGATGAAATTTTTTAATGGATTTTTTGCCAAAGCACTTAATAGACCCAACAGAAAAACGCGGGCAAAAATCCTTGATTATGCGGGCTAAAATCCTTGATTATGCGATTAAACATGCAGGGTTTTTATGTGATTTTATGCGGTGAAATTGCGGGAAGTTGCGAAATATGCGGAAAGTCGCGAAATATGCGGGGAAAAAGAATAAAAAAATTTTTAAATATTGGGCTGTCTTATTTATTCTTTCTCACACACAAACTGCCACTAACGTCTAACCCCTTTACTATTCAATTAAACACATTCAATGTTTATTTATTGTAAAAGCAATTGGGCTATTTTAATCTCACGCACACACACACACACACACACACACACACACACACACACACACACACACACACACACACACACACACACACACACACACACACACACACACACACACACACACACACACACACACACACACACACACACACACACACACACACACACACACACACACACACTTCTCCGCCTCATTCTGTTTTCATTTACTCTTTCGTTACCTGCAGCTTCAATCTTGTAGGCTACTCACCTCGTTTCTTGTAACCCTCGAAAGGGTTTTGGAGGTTGATGCCTCGTGAACGTGAGTTGTTTGGCTTTCTTGTCCGCAGCAGCAGAAAGCATTTTCGAATGTTTGAATGAATCAAAGCGGGTCGTCACCGTCGATTTTCTCTTATGCTCCAACACACAGTTGCACGGGGTGCAGAATAGTTCCCCCCCACTTTTTGCCCGGTCTTTAGTAGAAATGTTCGTCGGTAAATGAGATGGATTAGATTTTTTCATCTTGGTGTTTTCTCTATCGTGTGAGCTCCACACGTTCGCTCTATACAGTGTTGTTTACATTCTGTGATGCACGACCTGATGACGTCACGTCAAGACAAGTTAACTTTTTTTTTTCTCAGCTTTGTGTGGAAAAATGCGGGGATTATGCGGCCTTTTGATAAATATGCGGCCTTTTAAAAATCTACGCCATTTTGCTGATTATGCGGTAAATTCTGCGATCGCAGAATTGCGTTTTTCTGGAGTCTCTAACTTAAGATATTCATTGCTATCGGGATGTTAAGAGCATTCCATTGAATATAACAAAAAGTGTTTCTGAAGTGAATTACCTACCCCACCTTTAAGCTTATTGTCAGACACATTTATACTGTGTTCCTCTACTGTGACATGTTAACACGCTTTAATGTTCAAACAGGTCTTTATTTTTCTCATACTGCCTGTGCTGCAGCACCTCTTTTCACCCTCTGTCTGAAACCATAGCCCAGTCTGCTCTGATTGGTCAACCGCTTGGGAATGTCCTTCCCAGTAGCATATATCTCGTACAATGTGTTGGAGCGCTATAGAAGCGTGAGTGTTACATATTGATGTCATTATGTAACAGAAGTAAACAAATGAGTCCAATCATGGCATTACAGGCAGAGGGGGAGGGGGGTGAGTATGTGGGAGAGAAACTCCCTCTGGAAGGAACTTTGGGATTTTAGCCTTTGCAGACCATTTACATGCACACAAACAACTATAACACTACAGGAAAGTAAAACCCCCAAAAAGCATGACAAGGCCCCTTTTTTTTAAAATTCAGCTTTATTTTGCATTCCAATAAAGTTAACCTTGTGTAAAGGTCTGCGTTTCAATTTCCTTTTGCAACATACATTCAATGTTCTTAAAAATACACCTGCATTGTTAGCTTGCCTGGGGTGCCTCTGTTGTCTGTATGTAACTTTTATGTGTGAGTGAGAATGTGTTTGTTTTATCTGAACAAGAATAGAGAACCGCAGTGACGCGTCCTAAAACCTGGAAGTAAACTTCTTCCGGTTCCTTCGTCAAAAACCAATGCAAATTCTCCATAGGATTTTGGAAAATAGCTCGAATTAAGGTCTGTGGTTGACACGCATTTAAGAGAGGGATCATGTTTTGTTCAGCAGGATAATCTCCACATGTCAACACTACTTTCATAATCATAAATCTAGTCGCCAGAAGCAACATGCTAACGTTATGCTATAAACGAACTACAAGCTAGTACAGCAGCAGGGTCGCCCGACTTCAACGTCATGCCAACTTAATATCGTTTCAACTGACTTGCACTGAAACTGCACTTTGAACACTTTAAATATATTATTAACATTTTAAACTGTATACCCCGGTTATCTAAGCCCTTTTTGTTTTGTTTTATGTATACATGTCACACTGTGGGAAACGATATTTCGATATTTCTGGATGTATAACACATACACATTGCATATTTTAACAAAGCTTTTCATTTTAGCCACACTGAATTTAACTAGAAGTCATGGCTGTGTCAATTACCAGTCTGATATCGTTTTACAAAGATGACAAGAAGAGTGTAGATAGAGGAGAGAACCACTACAAGTCAGGACACGTTACAGTGCAGCCTAAATGAAGGTGAGCTTACCGGTGTTGTCAGGGCTAGCACGAGGGACAAGGTTTATAGTGTCGGTGAGTATTGATAGCAAGAGTACCGTTAACCTAGAGTTAATTTATTCGCATTAGTGACATTAATTCCCATCAACAAATCCATTTTATGTGTCACATGAAATATTTATTACAAATATTACACACCAGAAAACACAGAAATATCCATGAAATAAACACACAGTAGGCTATAAACAATTAAAGGGATAATTGGGAAGGCATTACAATTGTAAATATATTTTAAATAACAAAACTGTTACGATCTGTCTGTGTTGTGTTTTTGTCATATCTGGTTCTGTCTTTGGTTTCCTGTCTCTGTGTTTCCCCTCCCATCTTGTCTGTTTCTGCTGATTCTGTGCACCTGGTGCCCGGTGTTGTCTCCTCCCCTCTCACCTGTGTCTTGTTCAGTTGATTAGTTTGTGTGCATTTAGGTTCTGGTTTTTCTGTTGGTCTTTGTGTGATGTTGTTAGAAGGTTTTTGTGCAGAGGGATTTTTGTGTTTTGCCATGCCTGATTTTGCTTTGTTGCTCGTTGGATATTCTGCATTTGGGTCCTGTGTACCTTGCCCTTCAGACGTGACAGAATAATCCCACCAAAGATGGACCCAGCAGACAGCCTGTACGACGTGACGTACAATTTGATGTGCTTTAAAAATGACTGTCGACATACCTCCAGTAGTGAAGAGAGGCAGTCACGCCAAGAAGTAACCCCAAGGCCCTGGTTAAAGGAGTCACTACCCGAGTGGGTGGAGGACTTTTTTGGTAGTTTTGAGGTCAAACCTGTTTCCCGGCCTGCTAGCCCCTGGAATGCTAGCCCCCTGCCGGCCACAGTTCCCAACAATGCTCCTTTCAAGGACCCTTTCGCTGGGTCTCGTCTGGCCTTTGGAGGACCTCTGAGCCTCCACAAGGCTTCAAGGCAGCATTGAAGGAAACGCAAGGCCAGGATTCCAGCCCCAGCAGCCATGGTTCCGGCCCCAGCAGCCATGGTCCCTCCTCTAGTCCCAACTCAAGTCCCTGCTCAATTCCCTTCTCAAGTCCCTTCTCTAGTCCCTTCTCCAGCCCTTTATCTAGTCCCTTCCCTAGTCCCTTCTCAATTCCCGTCTCAAGTCCCTTCTCAAGTCCCTCATCTAGTCCCTTCCCAAGTCCCTACTCTAGTCCCATCTCAAGTCCCTCCTCTAGTCCCTCCTCTAGTCCCCTCTAAAGTCCCCTCTCAATTCCCTACTCAATTCCCTTCTCAAGTCCCTTCTCAAGTCCCTTCTCTAGTCCCTTCCCAAGTCCCTTCTTTAGTCCCTTCTCAAGTCCCCTCTCTAGTCCCTCCTCTAGTCCCTTCCCAAATCCCTTCTCTAGTCCCCTCTCTAGTCCCATCTCCAGTCCCTACTCAAGTCCCTTCTCTAGTCCCAACTCAAGTCCCTTCTCTAGTCCCAACTCAAGTCCCTACTCTAGTACCTACTAGTGTTGCACGGTGTACCGATACTTGAAAGGTACCGCAATACCCTGCCGTTAAAAACGTTACGATTCCTCGGTTTCATTAGTATCAGTACTTTAAGAATGACGGGGGAAAGTACTCCGGTGAGAAAGCGCTGTTTTAATAAGAGCCGTGCGTTCAGCGCTCTGCTTCCACTCCCTGCACTGCAGCCGTGCCTGGAGTCCCGCCCCTCTCAAGCACACTCTAAGTGCCTCCCCTCTCTCGTGCACGCGCTAGCTGCCAGAGCATGTGAGAAACGAGAAGTATGGCTGCAAGTGGGAGTGCAACTGCCGTTGCGCCTCGGCTTGTTGACAAAAAAGACGCCAGAAGCAACATTTGGAAGTATTTTGGCTATATCTCTGACAGTGAGGGCAAGCCTACGGACACCACGAGGCCTGTCTGTAAGAGATGTTTTAGATCCCTGCAAACCAAGGGAGCCAACACATCAAACTTGGCTAAGCACCTCGCCGACCGGCATCCAGAGCTGTTTAAAGAATTTAAAGACTGACAGGTTAGAGAATGTGATAAATAACATAATTACATCATGCTCAAGCCCCTGCCCTCAAATCTAAGTCAAACAAGTGTAATTTATTTTGTGACAAACGAACGTTTTCGTAGTTTGACGAGGCAATTAATGGCAATGATAACTGTCTAATATGGCTATCTTTTTAGCTAACTTACCAATGTGGCTAACATCTGCAATGTACATTTTGTCAATAATTATTTATATTACTGTAGCCTACTATTACATGTTAATAAAATATAAAGTTAACTATCAAAGAAGTCACATAAACTCAAGTATAAAGAAGAGACCATGTTGTAAGAAAACACTTAACAGATAAACTAACATTTTGTTTATCATGAAAATAATAAAAGAAAAGTATTGAAAAAGAATCGGAATCGCAATTCTTGACTTGGTATCGGTATCAAAACCAAAATGTTGGTATTGTGACAACACTAGTCCCTACTCTATCAATCAATCAATCAATCTTTATTTATATAGCCCAATATCACAAATGTTACATTTGTCTCAGTGGACTTCACAGTTTGTACAGAATATCAGTATGACAATATGACACCCTCTGTCCTTAGGCCCTCACATCGTACAAGGAAAAACTTCCAGAGAAAACCCACAGTTTAAAGGGAAAAATGGGAGAAACCTCAGGGAGAGCAACAGAGGAGGAATCCCTCTCCCAGGACGGACAGACGTGCAATAGATGCCGTGTGTAAATTGAAAAGATAATACATTTGCAACATAGGTAGTCCAAATGTTTGGAAATGCATGTGTGTATAATAGGAAGATGAATCCACGAGGATATCCATCCAGGACTTATGATCCAAGACCACAGCCACGACTCAAGATCCAGGACTCGCGATCCATGACACAGGACCGCAGGATCGTCCATGACTCCGGATCCCGGCGTATATAGACACCAAAAAGAAAGAAATTTGGGGAAGCTGGGTTAATAGGAACATTAGAGTACACAGGTATAGACAGAGAGAAGGAAGAAGTAAGATGTCCCCCGACAAACTAAGCCTATATCAGCAAAACTAGGGGCTGAATCTAATCAGCCCTAACTATAAGCTTGATCAAAAACGAAGGTCTTAAGCCCACTCTTAAAAACGGATAGGGTGTCTGCCGCCCGAACACAAACTGGAAGCTGATTCCACAAAAGTGGAGCTTGATAAGAAAAGGCTCTGGCTCCCTTTTAGAGACTCTAGGAACAACCAACAACCCTGCATTCTTGGCTCTAGTCCCCTCTCAAGTCCCCTCTCAAGTCTCCTCTCGAGTTCTCTCTCAATTCCCCTTTCAAGTCACCTCTCGAGTCCCCTCTAGAGTCCCTACCCTATGTCCTGGTCCGTTGGAGGTTCCGCTGGGGGTCCTGCCTACTCCATGTCCTGGGGGTCCCGCCGACACGTGCTCCGCCGGGTTTCCTGCCTGCACCGTGTCCTGTCCTGTTTGGGGTCCCGTCGGCACCGGCCCTTGCTCCGTCGTGGGTCCCACTGGCACCGGCCCGTGTTCCGTCCTTGTGCCCGGACCCCTGGGTTCCCCTGGGTGCCGCGGTCTTCGCCCTCGGGCCCGGCCCCCTCGACTCTTCCGGCCGCTGCCTTCGCCCTCATGCCCGGCCCCCCTGATTTTGCCCGTTGTGGCCTTCGCCCCTTTGTGGAATTCAGCTTTAGAATTTGACATTTTTATAGATCAAAATTGAACTAAATAAATAATTGGTAGATTAATCCATATTGAAAATAGGTGTCAGCTGCTACACTAATTATAATAGTTATATTTCTTAATTAATTAAGATAAGATATTACCGTATTGATCCCGATTTGGGAAATGTTTGTGTTGCAGCAGCATAAAAAGAAAAACAAAATATACGTTATTATATATACAAAAGTATGTGAGGGATGGGATATTAAATTGAATATAAATGTAAAATGTAGATTTTACATCCAAGAGAAGCTATGGAGCAGAGAGTTCTCTGCCAGCCAGAGGTGATTTGTTATTAGTTCAATATGTCAAACTGATTTCCCTGACTACAATCTTTAGTTACATGGTGAAACGTTATGCTGCTTGTACTAATTAGACTTATCATATAAGCCACACAGGTTTTAATTGGATTTACTCATTATCTTTACTTATGTTGCGGTCTTTTCAGCAGCGCCATCTCTAAAACCGCGATACACTCAGTACCCATCATTTAAATTTCACTGTGACATGGACAACAATGTGACGTCAGCTTACCTCATGGCACGAATCCAGACTCTCCTTTGGAAAACATTGGCCGGCAAACGATAGAACGAGCATGTTTCATGCGAAGAGCTGTGGCTGCAACCCGGAGCAAAGCAACAAACCATTGCGTAGCTAACTAGTAGCGCTAGCTTTAGCTAACGTAAGCTAACGAAACGAACTGCCGAGTAAAATTGGAAAACACTGGTAATTAATTATTCTATAATTTGTAAAACTACAGTGTTAAAAACGACAATTTCAAAAATACAGATTCTAATGGTCAGATATAGACACTACAGATACAAAAGATAGGCAGGTACTTGCTTTCAAGCAGAACACAGGGGAAAACAAACTTAGCGGGAGTGTTTACGTGTTCGGTGTAATGACGTACAACGGCCTCAACAATTTCTGTAGTCTTATTCAGCCACTCGGTAACAACCATCGTTTGTCAGACATGTAAACTCTTCAAAAATCACCAGTGGGGTCACTGCTGATGTATTTAATGTAGTAGAACAAAACGTTATTTATCTCTTAAATTTGCGTAAACCACAGACCTTATTTTGCGCTATTTTCCAAAACCCTATAGAGAAAATGCATTGCTTTTTGACGAAGGAGCCGGAAGTGGTAAAAATGCTAATTTACTTCCGGGTTTTAGGACGCATCACTGCGGTTCTCTATTAGATTGACAATGTATCACATGAAATGTAGCTGACACTTCAATAGAGAACCGCAGTGACGCGTCCTAAAACCGGGAAGTAAGTTAGGATATTTGCCCCTGCCGTGGTGTTTTTTACACCTGCAGAACAAAACATTGCAAGCTGCGATGTTTGCAGAAAACAAATTATGTAGCCTACTGTACTGTGGAAACAACACAAATGTATACAAACTTATAAAAACACACCCGAAAGAGAACTCTGAGCTGCAAAGTGAACAGAGGGAGGGGAA